>NW_004524643.1:8180771-8204062 GCF_000260255.1 Octodon degus | reverse complement strand
GGACTTTGCTGTGGCATAGCTTGAAGGTGTCCTCAAATTCATTACTTCTTCCTTGTATTCTTCGGCACACTCTTCTGAAAGTTAAATGGCCCAGTTTATACAGCACCTCCCCAGCTATTCCATGTTTCCAACTGTAAGTTACTCTGTTCTTGGCTTTGTTATAGCCCCACAGGGAGGAGCAGATAAACAAAAATATGCATTCCCTCCAGCCACAGCATTGTGCTTACTTCGTGGTGGACCTGGCCATCAAGAAGTTGGGTAGGAACTTCCCAGAATGCATTCAAGATAAATATTCAACCTGATGGCCAGTTGAATAATCCTCTCTGTCCTGTCATGTTCCTTCCCATCCTATCCCAGAAAGGAAAGGGCAGCCACAGTGCTGGAAGAGCCCAGGAGCAGCATTTCCTCCGGAAGAAAAGCAGGCCTTCCTCATAATGTCCACTTGAGAACGGTAAGGTGATGTGACATCTGTATCCTGGCTCCCATGTTAGGTAGGTACTGTGATGTAAGCACTACCATCTGGCACTCTGCAAGCTCACCACTCTGCTTTTGAGCTGCTAAGATTCCCCAGAACCTAAAAAGTTGCTAAAAGAAGCAGTCTCTTAGTACCCACCGTTCACCTATGTGATCTCTTACAATGTTTACTGCAATTTCATTAAAGGAAATAAGTATTAAAATTATCACTAGAAGAAAAGCTAAACCCAGATAAATTTAAGCCTTATCCAAGCCAATCGCAGCATCACCAGCTCTCCGGTCCTCTGGTCTGCAATCCCAAAGGTCAGGAGCAAAGCTGGGGCAGCCTGAGAACTCACCAGGCAGGCTACGAGCACCGCATCGCTGCTGTTCCTTTCTGATGGAGATCTGCAGAGCTCAATGAGACGGGACACACCTGCAGAGACACAAGCAGAGGCTCCTGCCAGTGGCACCCTGGTCAGGCTGACCCCTGGGTGCTGGCCTCTCACACACACAAGGGCCCACCGCACCCTGTCAGTGAACAGAGGGTCTTGCCTCACCTGAGGTCTGTGTGGTTCAGACTTTCTACAAACTGCCATCAAAGACAGGAACAACTAGAACATCCTGAAAACCAAGCTCGGCAGCACCACAGCGGCAACCAAGATGGTGTGTAATTAAATACAGCCGAGGGACCGCCCAGCTCACTGAGGAAAAGCCTTCAGTTTAGGCCCTTCTGATTTTATGAGAGCTGTAGTTCCTTGTGTCTGTGCCAGAGAAATTTCCCCACTGTACTCCTTTCCTTTCTTTTTCCAATGGCTTATTTCATTCAAAAAATACATAGTGCAGTAAAAATTATGGAACACTATAGACCCTATTAATGCTTCATGGGGCTTTAATGAAGAAAGGTCACCAGACCACAGCTACCTCTTTGTTAAAACAGTCTGAGGGCTGGGAAGATAGCTCAGTAGAATAAGTGCTTGCCTGGCAAGCACAAGGTCCTGAGTTCAATCCCTGGTACCACAACAAAAAAACAAAACAAAACAAAAAACAGTCTGGGACCCCACCTACTTCCTCTGTCTGCCAAATGTGCAGAGGCACTCCTATGACAATCAAAAGCAGATAATATTTCCACATCTGTCGCCCCTTGTGTCACTAAACCCCTGTGCACAGGGAAGGGTCATAGTCAGTATCATTGCCTGGTGCTCAGAACAGAACTCAGCATATCAGGGAAGTTCTCTGAAACCATCTCTTAGGTAGGTAAGTGGATAACAATGTAAGAATGAGTGAGTTATTTAATTAGTGAATTAATGAACCATGCAGCAGTAAATAAGTGAATTAAGGAATAGTAAATAACTGAACAAGCAAATTAGTACATAAACAAACGAGTAGATTAGCAAATGAATCAATAAATAAACAAATAAATAAATAAGAGAGTAAAAGAATGCCACCCTAAATAACAGAGTACATGGTGGATTACCACCTGGGCCAACTGTTTCCACTGCAGGCTCTTCCTTTCTTCTGCTTCAGCCCCAGGTTACAAACTAAACTAGGGCACCCACCCTAGTATCCTTCCCAGAAGCCAGAGGTTGACCTCTGCCCAGGCAGCCTTTGTCCAGTGTCCATATATGCCACTGAGAAGTTAGAGTTGCTCTAATCCGAACCCACCCACTCCTCCCCCCACTGCCGTGGTCACCATCACTTACAGCTGAGCCGCACGGCTTCCCTGGCCACTTCCGGGTCTTGACTTAGACGAGCCAGAGTCACTGCGGCTTTCTGCTGGACTCTCTCACAAGCTGCCACTTCAGCAGGGGTCCCTGACCTCGGCTTCTCAGACAGCATGCCCATGATGAGCTGGACCCCTGAGCAGGCAGCAACGAAGAGTTATTTTCTACTTCCAGTGGAGAGCCCTTCCCAGGGAGCTAGCTGGGCAGTATAAGGCTCAAGCACAGGCTCTCAGATGCCTTCAGGGGTCTCAGTCAGGGAGAGAAATCTGGACAAAGCAACTGCTATTCTTCTTCTACTCCATAGAGGTGTGTTTGATTTCATGTACCAAGTCACTAGGAAGAGACATCTGGAGGACATCCTCATTCATAAAATGTTTGTGTGATATGTCTGACACTAAATACACAACCTCCCAAGTCTTCCCATCATTTCCCAAAGCTTCCCATCATTTCATGATCTAGGTATATGATAATTCCACCTTGAGGCTCAGCATGAAGGGAAGCATCTTGCCTGGTTTCACAGTTGATATCTTGAGGCGCTGGCATTGAAACTCAGACGTGTTACTGTCCATCACCTCTTCGCCTCTGTTGCTAGCTGCATAATGAAGCCCCTAATGGAAGGCGACCCCAGCCTCGGCTCCAGAGTGACTCAAACACTAGTAAAGTCTAAGATTTAGGCCTGAGCTCAGTCTGCTGAGAAGGCTCCCATCCTCCCATGAAGCCAGATCTGTCTTCTGTTTTGCAAACCATACCCAGCACCCCTGCCAGCTTGCCTCTGCCCACCCTTTCCTTCTGTGGAGGAGGTCTCCTTTCCTCTAAATCCTCTTAATACCTCACACCTTGCAGGTTTAGGCTGAAGTCCATCTTCTGCATGAGCTGTTCCCCAAATGCCCAAGTCTACACCCACCTTCTCAGCATCCAGGGGTAACTGCCAGCCTAGAACTCAATCTACATGTGACCCAAAGATATATTGGGTTTTTTAATCCATAAAGCTCCTAAAATGCTTAATCTTTTAAATATTCTAATGGGGAGATGTCCATACAATCTAGATTTCTGATTTCTAAATGATCACTCCTCCTCAATTGACACAAGTAGACACATTTCCACAAGTCAAGGAGCTTACTATAATAATCCTCCTCTAGTTAAGGATGTGACGGAGTCCATGGAGAGTCCTCCTTCTGGGTGTCCATTGCCTGCCTGGATCCCATAGGCATCGAAGTTTGCAACCTGTGACTCTAGCTACAGGCTCTCAGAGCCCAGCCTGCAAAACAGGGCTCGCCCCACCGAGACCTTGCTGTCTTCCAGTGGCCTCTGGTTGCATTAACACCATGAGTGAACCCTTAAATCCTGCTCCACCTTTTTAAATGTCCCCTTCATAAAATACAGTTAGTTAGAACCTGTGAGACGTGAGACTCCAGTGTTTCCTGAAAAAAAAAAACAGGTCTTCACAGTGTTCATTCTTCCCCAGGCACTCTCCCAGTATGCTCATGGTCACCCTTACATCATCCCCATCAAGTAGGTATTGCTACTGTCCCCATTTTGCAGGTGGAAAGACAGAGAAGTCTTACCATTAGTCAATAACTGAGTCAGGACTCAAGCCACACAGTATGGCTGCAGTTTTCATACTCTCAACCACGAAGCCTCCCTGTAGGCAATTATTACTCTTCCATCACTTCTACCAAGACAGGCTTTCCTCCCAGCCTATGAAACTCGCTAGAGCTAGAACCTACTTAACTCTTTGTTCTCATTGTCCAGCACATATTAGCTCTCACCAATGCTGTACTGAGCATTTTGTAAACCATAAGACCCTCTGTATGAGATAGACATTCCCATCTCAGATGCATGGGCACACCATTCCCTTGAAGAACAGAAGACTAGGTGCTAAAGGCAGAGCACATGCGTAACACCATGCAGCCTTTCCTTGTGGCCTCAGCTGGCTCCACACTGTTTCTCATTATTAACTCAATCACATAAAATTAACAGAAAATGATGTCTTTCAATTAGTAATAGAGCAGTGGGGGGTGGGGAAGTGTATGTTTGTTAAGACAGCAGGGCAGCCCGAGACAAGAGGCTTTCACTGGAGCAGAGGCAGCGGCCCAGGCTCCCAGCTCACTCTGCCTCATTAGCGTCGCTGGTTTCCAACCGGTAGCTAATTGCTCCCTTATTTCCCAGTCACAGGAAGCCCGCACTACAGCAGCTCTGCTCCCAGCTGCAAGGCAGCCACCCTGCCCTCTGCTGAAGTCGACCAGTTAGATCAGCTTCCAAACCGACAAACCCGGCCTCAGTTTACTTGGACCTTGGTAACAAGCTCAGCACAAGGTGAGACAGCGGAGCAAGTGGCAGAAGAGATGATCTCAAGCTGGCCTGACCTGACTTCCACTCTCACCCCTTCCCACTCCCTTCAGCTTTCTTCTGAGGCCAAATCCAGCAAGACAGGAACAATTCAAAGTAGAGGCATGTGCTGTTAGGAATAGATTTTTACTTTTCTAGATCATAATGAAATATCCGCCTTCTCTTCACTAGCCTGTTTAAAACAGCAACTATCCCACCACCATCTTTGAATGCCTCTCCTGCTTCCCTCTTATTTTCCCTGTGGCACTATCACTCTCTGACATTCTCTAATATTCTTCTTCATGTCTCTCGCTAGAATTTATGTCCATGAAAGTAAGCAAACATTTACATATTGGCCTATTTGCATATGCATACATAGAAGCACATGTACATATTGCATTCATATGCATAGGCATTCACACAAGCGCAAAGGCACATGGGCCTTGTACCCAAAACATCCATACAGCATGCCACTGCAGCTGGGACATACCATTCTCCTGAATGATGTCAGAGGCACACTGCTCCAGGACAGACATGTTTGCCAAGATGGTCACAATCTGGAAAAGAGAGTTGAGAGACTGGGAAAGTGGACACCCATGATCTGGATGGTGCTCGCTACCCACAGACCAGCTGGGGACTCCGAAACTTCCTTTAGCCCGTGGTTCTTTATTGTCCACCTACCCATCCTTTTGCGGCATTTTCTTCCAGCCTTATGGACTGCTACTGCTTGGATGTACTCCCCAGCGATTGGTGCCATTGATCACTATATGCCTCTCAGATAACTCCCAGGCCTGGGGCCCCACTGAAGGGAACAGTGTTACCCTGGGAGAAGTTGGGGCTCAGATGTCATTGTGCAGGACCCCTCCAATTTCATGCTCTAAAATGCAGACAGAGCTCACGGCCCCTGGCCCCTACCTCCCCTGTGCTGGTCTATCCTCCTGGCAGTCCTAGTTGGGTTCCCCCAGCCCAGTTTCTTTGCGTCATACTAACTCCCACCTACTCTCAGCCTGAAGCCAACAAAGGCTTAGTTGATGGCAGAGAGGATGCATAAGAAGAGACAGCATCCCAACCAAGCGACAGGTTTTCCTGAATAAGGGATCCAGCGAGAAAGTGCACACCCTGCCGTACTGCACACGTCTCTGGTCTGTACGCCTCCCTTGTCAGCCAGCTCTGAAGGACTGTATCTTTATTAATGGGATTCTGACACAACGTGGACAGCCAGCAGCGCTTGCACCCTCACAAGCCATAACCCACTACAGGCTGCTGGCACAGTAAAAGGAGCCAAGAACACTCAGAGAACAAAAATTAATTGGGAAGTCAGTCACCAAGAGACCCCAAGCTGGTTTAGGGTGCCAAAACTCTAGTGGAATATACTAGAAACGTGCTACCTAGTAACAGGGGCCACTGATAACACTGATCCCACTGGACTCAGTGGTGCATACCTGTAATCCCAGCACTCAGGAGGCTGAGGCAGGAAGATTGTTGCAAGTTTGAGACCAGCCTGAGCTACGAGGTGAGGTCAAAGCCAGCATGAACTGAATAGCGAAATGGTGCCTCAAAAAGACAAAAAAAAAAAAAAAAGGCTGCTCCTGAAATAAGCAGCAGAAACAAAATTCACATACCTTCACAAAACAGCACTCTCACACGGTAACTCAAATAAGTTATAAAAGAAATACCAGTTCTCACTGGTGCCAACCCACTCTCCTGAATACTTTCTTCAAAGTTGTGCAAAACCAACTCCACTTCAGAGTGGAAAACTGACAGTCTCCAGAGGACATTCAGGGAGCTGTAAGTGTAAAACTGGGTAACAGTGTGGTTGCAAGAAAGGATTATCTAGACTTCATTGACTTAATAGTAGCCTATTACTCTGGATAATAAAGCATCTAAAATTGCTTCTCTTCAACAGAAAGAAAAAAGCTCATCATTTCGATAGAACATGGATTGTCCCTTCCTCTCTACAGCCGCTGTAAGGGATCCAGCACCCCGCGGCCTCGCTGGGTACCAGCTGCGGTGTCTCTGGGTATCAGCCCCTTCCAACTCAGCTGGTCTGGGATCCAAGTGGGTCAGCAGGACCAGAGAAGCAGTAAGGGAGGGACTGGCAAAATTTCATTCTAAAGTAAACTCTGCAATACCCAACGGTTTGTGAGGGGGATGACAAGCCTTATATTTGCATTTTAGAAAGACAGAACTACATAGGAGAGGCTTAATTCTCAAAAACGCTTTTTCTCCTTTTAAGATTGTGTTTGTGGCTGAAACAGAAGGAGTGAGAGGGAAAACATGAGTTAAAGATGCAGTGGGAAAAGGTCTATTATTTTGCTTAGTGAAATTCTGTATTGTTTCTAATGGATTTTTTTTTTTACTTTTTATTTTTTTAAAAAAAAAAAAAAAAAAAAAAAAAGGGACAGAGTGAGAGAGACAAGGCCAAGGGCACATGCAGTCATGAGTCATCTGGTTTTCTCTGAACTGCTGGTGGTAGTGGGGAGCACAGGCTGTTGCTCCAGCACACAGGGCAGCTACAGTACAGACATCGTAAGATTGGTCTCTCTGGATAGAGACATTTCTTTGACATGGAGATTCATGAATGAAAGATGGAACAAAGAAACTCAGGAAAGAAAAGGAACGGAGGAAGGGAGGGAGGGAAGGAGGAAGGAAGGAAGGAAGGAAGGAGGGAGGGAAGCAATAGGGAGGGAGGGAGGGAGGAAAAACCTTTGTCTGCAGCAATGAGTTCATTACATGGCAATTATTACCGTGTCGCAGGCACCAGGTAGGTCTTTGTGTCAGACTAATTTAGATCCTGTTAATGAAAATTACTTCCTCTTTACAGAGCCTGTACCCCATGTGGCTTTCTGGAGGTGCAGATGAAGTATTCAATTAAGAACAATTTGAATAAATGCCAATTATGCCCTGCTTTGAGTCTCCCTTTTGAAACAACCTTGTATGTACCAGGATGTAGAGGGAAAACGGGTCAGTGTTTCTACTTGCAGTCAAACCCACAGCTAGGATTTTCGGGACAACTGGTCTACCTGAATAAATCCAAGTTTGCAGTGCTATCAGGGAACGTAACCAGAGAGACAGTTTCTCTTATCCTAGGCTACAGTCCCATCTGATGGGATTCAATTAAATTCTTTTTCTCTTGAGTTTATTTCTCCTGTCCCCCCTATAGTTATTTGGTGAATGCTGAGGATATCACCTTTGAGAGAGACCCTAGATGAGAAGTGGTAGTGGCTAAATGCATGGGTCAGGCTAGATTCAAAGCCTGGAATATTTACTTACTGTCCACATGATCTTAGCCATGCTACCTAACTTTCTGTGCCTTGGTTAACAAAAATGCATGAGTTTCCTATTGCAGCTATAACAACCCATTATCAACTTAGCAGCTTAAAACAGTGCAATTTTATTAGCTAGCAATTTTGGAGATCACAAGGCATTAGCGAGTCTGAAGGAAATAAACTCAAGGTATAATGGATCTGCATTCCTTCTAAAGGTTCTGGGGGAGAATCCGTTTCTTTGCCTTTTCCAGATTTTAGAGGCTGTTTTCTGCTAATTCTGCCTCACTTTTATAAGAAGAATGTGATTACTTTGGGCCCATCGGAATTACATTCCTATATCAAGATTTTCATTAAGCATCATGTGCTAAGTCCTTTTTACCATTAAAAAATAGTTTCTTCATAAGCTTGAGGGATCAGGACACAGGCAGCTTTGGGGGAGGCATTATTTGGCATAGCATAGGAGATTAAAAATGTGTCGCTACTGTTGCCGGATGAATTAATAGTTCATCCAGCATCCAGAATGTTTGTTAAATGACAAATAAAATGAATATAACTTGCATTTGGGGAATGTAGCCTGAAAAGACCCAGGCTTGGAGGATGGGGTCAAGGAGCACGGACCCAGGCAACCACATAATCCCCAGTATGTACGAGGCTGAGCACTATTGTTGCAGAAGTAAACTGTACACAGGAGATCCCCAAGAGGTTAAAGAGAGAGAGAGAGAGAGAGAGAGAGAGAGAGAGAGAGAGAGAGAGAGAGAGAGATCTTAGAGCAGGTGCTGCCCTTCAATCCAGAAGATTCATTAATAACTGTGGCATTATGAAATCACTTTTCAAGGCCGGCCAAATAGCTCAGTGGATTAAAGCACCTGCAAGCAGACACAGGGGCTGGGGGTTCGATCCCCAAGCCTACCGTGCCAGCCCCGCCCCCAGGGCATGCTGAGATGGCAATTGACACTCAGCATGGTGGCGCATGCCTGTAATCCCAGCTCTTGGGAGGCTGTAAACAGGTGGATCACTATGCGTCCAATCTAGTAGTGAGACCTTGAACACCCTATAGACCCTTCCCTAAAATCACACACAAAAAAAGAAAAAGAAAGAAAGAAAAAGAAACCACTTTTCATTTGGCCTCCAGAGACCTTAGGAAACTTGCCGTGGATAGCAAACTGACCCAGAATAGCAGGGGTGCTCACATGCCACTGGTCCCAGGATAAACCTCCTGTGTGGTAGGGAGGTGGTTGGTGAAGCTTTCCATACCAGAATACACCAAGGAAAAGGCTCATGATGTGAAAGCATGGCGTAGGCCTGCCTCACACCCTTAGCAGTATTTCAAAGGTCAGCCCTCATCACAGCCCACCCGCCCACATCTTCCCTCACTTGTTATGGTGCTAACTACCTCTGAAAACAAACAGGGCGAAAGGCAAGTGAAGAACCCCCAACACACTCAACAGCGACCAGCGCTCCCTCCAATCTAATAGATCTTCTAATATAGCAAATGGGCAAATATTTAATGAAAAGTTGTGATTACTTTCCTGCTGTGCAGGAATTAGGACAAAAAGGCCAACAGCTCATATGACTGTAATCAGAATTACTCTATAATTGCCACATACAATATTCGAATGGCTAGATTGCTGGATTAACTCTTGAAAGGCTGTGGCAACAATAACACCGTCAACCGTAGCTTCACAACTAGTAAGCAGAGTCCATTCCAGCCTCTAGGACAGTCACATACACCCCTTGGCCATATGTGGCCCTGGACAACTAGCCGTGTGACCCTACGGCATTGTAAACTTTTAATATTATGTGATTTCCTTAATGATGTGCTTGAACGCACAGACTGCTGAGGCGACAACAGCAAGCTGTGCAGGGCAGGTAGCAGGCAGCGCTGACACCATCTCCTGTATCCACTACACACAGTCAGCCCCACGCAAACCCATCTGTGTCAGATGTTATGTATGCTTGTCCTGTTCTGCGAGTAAAAGGCCGTGGTTACCGATGACAGTGTTTTAACCTACGCACACAAGTAGGGTGCTGCGAAGACACACATACTGTGCTCATGCAGACAAGTAAATTTTCTTATTAATTATTAAACAGGCCCAGTATGTTATTCTGTAAAAGTATTTCATAAGTAAAAATGTGAAAAGAGGAAGTTTTCTTACTCATGTATATTAACTATAGGATACGTTTTATATAAGGCCCAAGACAACTTCTCTTGACTCCCTGAGGTGCGGCCAAGCCAAAGTTCAGATGCCTGACTGCCCTCTCCTCTCCACACCACTTCCACTATAAAAGAAGAGAAAAAAGAATCACAATAAAGACACTGGTCGGAAGGAGTGAAGGGTCTGGCATTTCTGATAGTCTCCTCATGAATGGTGTTCACAGAGAGGTTCTAGGAATGCTACAAAATCTGGTCATCCTACAATGCCAAGCAGCCTATGAGGAAGTACATACAGCACTCTCTGCCTCTACAAAAACAATCAGCAAGTCACTACAGCCCTGGTCAGTAAGTCTCTGTTGTGTTGTTAGAAAAAAATAAACAGATCTTTTCCATTGGAGATTGTCACTGTTTGACAGGAAAGGCCTGGAGACAGCCCCTTTTCCACCCCTATTAAGTCTATAGCTGGATTCTTGGGTAGCCTGAGCCCTGGAAAAATACTCCTTGGGCATGAAACTCGGCCATACAAATCTCTTGATGGGGAGGGTGTCCCTCCTGATGCCTGATCATATACATCTGTGGTCTACAATGGCCTCTGCTAGATTATCAGAGAGGCCGGAAGAGCTCAAGGCCAAGGCTTGCTCACCGCTGTCCACAACCAGGGGGGATAGCAGGACAAGCATGGCCAGTGACTCGTCTCTTGGACAAAGCAAGTGGACTCAGGTTGCTAGGATGACAGAGAGACTCTCACTGTCCAAACAGAGGTGGGCAGAGTACAGATTCAAAAACAAGAAGCTCTGAGCAGTATTGGCGTCCCTGGCAAATTCATTACTGGAAGCCTCACGGGGCATTTAATCTCCTAAGTATTTCAGGGGTCGGTGAGCACTTCAAAGCCTAATTCATCTTCTTTGTCTTCATTACAGGGAGCCCTCTGATCACCTTAACCCTCCCCCTGCCATTGGAAAGAGCCATTTGTTTCTTTAATGGGTACACTCTCACTAGCTAAGTGGCTGCTCCGAGCCAGGGCAGAAGGTGAAGCTATCCTGAGGACAGTGGGAGACGTGCCTGGCTCAGAGAGGCGGAAAAAGCTCCTGACTCCAAATGCAGCAAAAATTCCTTTCCTTTCTTCCTACAGCCTGACTATATTCTCTCCCCACCCAGAGTCCTCTCCTTCCTGGGAATCCACGACGCTTTGAAAGGGGCCCACCTCTCCCCATGATCCGAAGAGATCTCTGAGCAGCCACAGACACTCAGACTAGAAGGAACATGCCTATTTTACAGATGAGGGCTCTGCTCTCTGGAGGTTCCCAGTCCTTACTACGTGCCAAGATTAATAACACAGGCTGTGGCTTGTAGTTATTTAATAGTTTCTACGTACCAGGATCAGTACTAAGGTTTTGTGCTCATTAGTTGATATGGTTCTTATTTCAACTTTGCAAACTGTGTGTTATGTAGTCCCACTTTACATATGAAGAAAGAAAGGCTTGACATGAATTGCACAAAGGTACATGATTGTTCATAGCGGAAGCGCGTTGGACCCAGGTCACGTGACTCCATAATCCCAGTTCCTACTGTGTCGCTACCGGATCTTACACGAAAGGATCAGAGTCAGCCACACAACAGGCACTTCAAGGTGAAAGGATGGGAGAGCATGTTAAGCAATGATGTGCAGCAAGCAGAGGAATCCAGCCCCAGAGAAGAGCATGAGGAAGGAAGACGTGGGCCCTCCAGCACTGCCCCCTAACTGACAGACACTGGGCAGCCCCACCCAGCAGCCAGGCAGGCCAAGGACCATTCCCATGGGTGTGCACTCTCTCGCCAGCCCCAGGCCCTGTCCCGGCGATCGAATCCCGGGCCTTTGCACTCAGACATGTTCCCAGCCCTTTTTTATTTATATATTTTTTAATTTTAAAGAGAAGAAGAAGAGGGCCTGGGAGATAGCTTGGCGGCATAACTGCCTGCCTCGCAAGCACAAGGTCCTGAGTTCGATCCCTCATACCAGAAAAAAAAAAAAAAAAAAATGCCTGCCTCGCAAGCACAAGGTCCTGAGTTCGATCCCTCATACCAGAAAAAAAAAAAAAAAAAAAGAGGAAGAAAAATAGAAATAAAATAAGAATTCCAAATCAGGATAATAGGAGACTAGCATACACTGAGCATAGTTATCTTCACAGTGATTACTCAGAGAACAAGATACACACACAAAGTACTGTGCAGACAATATTAGAATAAATATTTCTTGTTTCCTTTTTTCTTTTTCTTTTGATTGTATTTATTTATTTTTTTGGTACCAGGGATTGAACTCAGGACTTTGCACTTGCTAGGCAGGCTCTTATGCTACTAAGCTATCTCCCCAGCAAATTTTTCTTTTCAATGAACTAAGAGAAACTAGATGTGTAACTATTTTAACTATCTTCTGTATATATACATTTTTCACTTTTCTCTTCCTTCCTTTCCCTTTCCCCAACCCGTTTCTCTTTTCTTTTGAACAGTTTCTTCCCAATTCCCAATTGGGATTTTTGGATTTTATTTACTCATTCAGTTTCTCATACTAGTAAAACAATGAAATGTTTACTCACATGGGTCTGATTTATTTTACTTACGAATATGGTATCAAGGTGTGTCCATTTACCTACAAAAGACTCAAGTTTATGCTTTTTTTTTTTTTTTTTTTGCGGAACCAGGGATTGAACTCAGGCCCTCATTCCAGTTAGCATGCAGGCCCAGTGTGTGAGTGGAGCTTCCTCCATCAGACAGGCCCAGTGTGGAACCCTGCAGCAGAACTCCCTGCAGAAAGGCTAGAGGCAAGACCCACCCAGCTGATCCAGGAGCAGAACATCTTGCCAGAGTGGCACAGAGAGTTCAACTCCAAGGGCTGCAACAGGAAGAAGTGGAGTGCAGCAGTCACCCAAGCCACACCCACCTGGATGAGTTTGAACTTGGTCGATCTGGACCTGGTGCTAAGGTAATGACTCTACCAAAGCGCTACACCAAAGGACAGAAGATAGTGCTATAAGATTTAGCAATTACAAATTGTACTGCTATAAATATATATTGATATGGTGTGATGTTTTTAATTCTTCTGGGAAGCTACCCAGAAGGAGAATAGCCAGATTGAATGGGGCCTTTTAAAAAGCTTTTGCAGAACAAAAGAAATCACCAATAGAGTGAAAAGACAACCCACAGAGTAGGAAAAAGTTATAGCCAGTTTTCCCTTAGTCATAGGAGTTATATATAAAAGATATAAAGAACTGAAAAAAATCAAACCCCCAAAATTCAAAGACCCAATCAAAAACTTGGCATCTGAGTGGAATACACACTTTTCAGGTGAATAAACACAAACAGCAAATAAATATGTGAAACAATGTTCAACATCTTTGATCATTTGAGAGATACAAATGAACAAAACACTGAGATTCCATCTAGCCCCCAGAAAGAATGGCTAGATGGAATCAACCAGTAACAAATGTTGGAGGGGCTATGGGCTAAATGGAGCCCTTCTCCACTGTCGGTGGGAGTGTAGGCTGGTATAACAAACCCCTGTGGAAATCAGTGTGGAGATTCCTTAACAAAGTAGGATTGGAGGTCCCATTCAACCTGGCAGGGTCTTTTGTTGTTGTTGTTATTTTTCTTTTTTTTTTTTTAAAGAATCCCATTAAGTCACTAAGTTGCCCAGGCTGGGCTCAAACTTATGATCCTCCTGCCTCAGTCTCAGTTATTTTTTTTTTTTTAAAAAAAGAATCCCATTAAGTCACTAAGTTGCCCAGGCTGGGCTCAAACTTATGATCCTCCTGCCTCAGTCTCAGAGGATGCTGGGATTACAGCCTGTGTCATCACACCATCTTACCTGTTCTGTATCTATTCAAATTATCATGCTTTATCTCCATAGGAAGTGGTCCAGCTCTAAAAAGTGATCAGTTGGACTAAAAAGGAAGCCTGAAACTATACCATGCATGGTTTGGAAGGTCAACTTGAGGATTTTGGAAAATTCACTATTGGTGCTCCAACTTGGATCACGAAGTTTGAAAAATAATTATATTTACCATTTATTAACTTAGACAAAGCTAGGTATTTTGTCAGATTCTTACATGGTTATCTTATTTGGTTCATACTTGCTTTATAAAACCCTGTGACATAGATATTAAAGCCTGTGAATAGGTGAAAAGCCACACCCCAAGGGGCTACAACTTCCCCAAAGTCACCTGATTAATAGGTGGCCCCCAGGCAGGACCCATGCCAAGTCTCTGACCCCAACAACTTTACTGTCTCCTTCATTTCATGTTTAAATTCAGCAACAAATGGGATTCAAATATCAAGATTGTAGGAATTAATTAGCACTTCTTTAGCCAACATATCATTTAGAAGACAATCTCTTAGACCTTCAATACTTTGATCTAGACAATAGGACAAGTACCAGCAGCATGGCAGTATTATCAGAACCCTCATCTTCTAATGTTTGTATAGAAAAATCCTTGCATAGAAATTTTCCTTGGGAGTTTCTTCCATGGCTGATTCTAAGAATGAGAAGCAAGAGATGAAAGACTACCCTGCTTCTTCCCTTGCATTGCCCAAGCAGGGACTTGGAGAACTTCACCATGTATGTCAGCTCTAGGCCAAAGGACCTAAGAAATGTTAGAAAACTATAGAACATGGTCCATGCTCTTAGAGGGGAAAGTTCACCTAAAGTGATAAAAGAGGACTGAATATCCTTAGGTAGATCAGCCCTGCATTGTGAGATACGGAAGTACTCTAAGAAAAAGAGGCAATTCTAGTGAGCTGAGGTCAGCTTCCTTGAAGTTTCTGGGGCAAAAGCTAGAACTCAAAACTAAGACAGCTTTAGCCAATAGCCAGGGCTGGAAGAAACATGGGCCCTGGGGAACTAAATACCAAGAGAGATGAGCTGGGCTTGGGTCTCGGGGAAAATCATCTAACTTGGAGCTTAGACACCTGGCAGAACTCACAGAGACTTCAAATCCAACATGATGAACTACCTCCCCCCTTGGTGAGGAGAGAGAACACCAAGTATGGCCAGAGATAGGATGGAACCCGGAACATCAAAGCTCAAAGAGCCCTTCAGACTTCCTCCTTTGATGTCCTCCACCACTCTTTGTGTATTAAAACTCTTGTGCCCACTCAAATAAAACTTTGTGTGGATTTCAAATACACAAATAGTATTGTGGCTTACATAGAGGTTGGGTCCCAGAATCAGGTTCTGGCTTGCTTTTTTGAAAACGGGAAGAGGGTAATAATTCACTGTAAGGCATGATGCCAGATGGGCACCAATATGACTGGGCTACAAACCCTTGGAGGAACCTGCCCGTGGGTCTCTCCACCTCCAGGATGAAGAGTCTGAATGGAGAGGAAGGAAAGCTGTGGAGTGGTTGGCACAGGAAGGGTTGGGGAAGAGGCTCATAAAGAGGATTCAGAGCTATTAAAATATATTCATTTAACTTACTGTAGAACACAAAACTTATAGTGCCAGCAAAAGCCACTACCAGACCAGACTATGTGCTGTCAGACCATGCTGCCACCCTCCACTCATCTGTCCCCAGTCCTCTGTCATCATGGTTACAGGCCCTGGGTGAGGGACCTCTCCAGTCTCTCACCTGGTCCCGGGTATAAGGCGTGTCCACTCTCTGCTTGTCACTGCAGGCTTCCAAGAGGACGTGGATGGCATTCAGCTGCAGAAGCATTTCACAGGCCATTGTGTCAAAAAAGGTAATGTTGGCGAGGGCCGCAGAGGCCAGCAGGAAGACTTCCCCCGATGAGGCCTCTTGGCACAGCTCTGTGTAGCACAGGGGAAGAACATGCTCAACCCCAAGTGCTTGGGCATCGGTTATCTCATCTGGCTCCCACGAGAGCTCTGCAAGATCACTTGGGTATGTGCTATCACATGCATTGCACAGACGATGGAAGCAGTTGCTAGGGAGAGAGATGGATCTGGGCTCATAGGCAGCAGGGCCTGGAAAGCTAGTGGTGCCACCAATTCACTCCTTCACCAAGCATCCATGAACACAGTGTGCTAGGCATCACTGGTGTCTCAGGATGTCCCGGTGAACAAAACAATTGCATTCTTATCCTTGTGGAGTTTGCACTTTGCTAGTGGAAATAAGCTTTAAAAAAATTAGTATAACCAATTGCAAATGTTGATAAATATGAGGGTACAAATAAACAAATGCTGAGACAGAGAATAAGTAGGGGCTCAAGAGGGTACATAAAAAAAGCTATCCTGAAGAATGTGACTTTACAGTTTAGACCTTAAGGAAGGAAAGGGGTGGGTCATGGAAATATTTAAGGGAAAAGAAAGCTCTGGACCAACTGCACAAAGGCCATGAGGCAGGAATGAACTCCCAGGCCATTTGTGTCTGCAGTGATGCATACTAGGTTGCTGCTAAACTTGCCTTACAGGCTGCAGTTCAAACACAGACTACTGCTGCCATGTTCTTTTGGTCGCAGGACAAGGGTCATCTGCCTACAGAAAAGTCCTACACCAAGCCCCAAGTATTACACTCTTTTATCTGGTTCTAGTGGTGGGAGCCCAGCCCTAACCATACGTCCCCACTTACTGTTTGCAATTGCACAGACAAAGAGCCTCTGAGAAGACATGTGTCTCTTCTCCCATCACCTAACATACTCTACCCTCCCTGGGCTTTTCAGAACCTAGAATAGACCTGGGCCAGGAAGAGATAGAAGAGGATCCTGTCCATGGTATGCCACCATCCTGATGAGACTGACTTCTAACCCACTGCTCCAACTTGATCTCCAGTCAAGATGCTTCAGTCCCTCAGGCCCTCTCCTGCTGATAACACTTCTACAAGGCCACAAGACTACAGGTCACACTTTGTAAAATTAAAGAAAGTTCAGGAGACAGGATTGAGTTACATTCCATCCTGGTACCTAGTTCTTCCCCCTAGACAAATAATCTATGCTTCCAGGTCCTGTTGGCTCCTTCTAATGAATGATGTTATTGATCCCTACTTAAAAAAGGGACAATCAGGGCTGGCCAAATAGCTCAGTGAATTAAAGCACATGCAAGCAGGCACAGGGGTCAGGGGTTCGATCCCCAGGCCTGTCGTGCTGGCCCCACCCCCAGGACGTGCTGAGACAACAATTGAGACTGGGCGTGGTGGCACGTGCCTGTAATCCCAGCTCTTGGGAGGCTGTAAACAGGAGGATCACTGCAAGTCTGATCTAGTAGTGAGACCCTGAACACCTTGTAGACCCTTCCCTAAAACAAAAAATAAATAAATAAAAAAGGGACAATGACAATCAAATGCCTGTGGCATGCACTGCACCATGCTGTTAAACTCAGCACTTCTGTAGTAGAATATGATCACCCTTGTTTAGAGATGTGGATGTAAGTACGTGTGTGTGTGTGTGTGTGTGTGTGTGTGTGTGTGATGGCTGCATGTTTTTTATACCATCGACTCACTCCATCTTTACAGCAAAGCATTTCTATAACAATTTTATAAACAAAAGAACCGGGGACTCACATGTTAGGTGAGTTTCCTGAAGTGCTATGACCAGTAAACAACTATCAGGAGGCTGCCTGACTCTGAGGTCCCCTTCTTTCTCTTCTTCACACTGCTCCTTCTTCCAGCATCTGTGACTCATTCTCGGGGATGCACCCACAGAACTATGTCCAGCCATCAGAAGCACAGTGCTTGCGTCTGGGCAGCTCTGTTAGCTCCCACCCTGATGTGACTATTGAACAACTCAGAATCTTGACCTAACCAGCCAGGGCTGGAGTGAAATGCTATCTACGAATTAAAAACTCTATGATTTCCCATATCCAATGACTGCACCATTCTCTTGGGTCATTCAACCTCTTCTAGGCTCTCCTCTTCTGTAGCCAATCAGGCTACAGAACTCACTGGCCCACTTTGCTGTGAAATTTCTTCCAGGTTCCAACATCCCCCCTTATTCTCATACAGTTGTCATCATTGCCAGCACAGCAATTATTAACACGGCTATCAAGTGCCTTTTAATTTTCCTGAAAATTTATTTGAACTACATTCTGAATCACCTGGGCTGTGTTAGGAAGATTAAATTGAGGATTCCAGTGACTCATTTGCAAGGGTTTCCAGGGAATGGCAAGAAATTGGAGGACTATTTCCCACCAAAGAGCATATATATTCCATCTGGCATCCCGCCTAGCAGATATCTTCCATCTGCTGAATCCCAGAATAGCCAGCACGGTGCATCTTGGGGGGGGGGTGCAAAAGAAATAGGAAGATTCCTCTTCTTCAGAGAGAAACCCAGCCTGAGCAAAAGAGCAGGAATGGATACGTGCAAATAAGGAAAGAACCTTTGAACCACATATGTTTTGGTTTATTTGTTTTATTATTTGATAATTTTTATAATTGGGAGATTTTATTTTTGAGAGATTTTCTACATAATTGTAATTTATGTCTTATCTTTGAAAACATAGTCTTTCCTACATGGCAGCAATAGACAAGTTTAACAGTGACTGTCTCCCCTTATCAGTGCATGTACTTGTCAATTTAATATCAAACTCAAAACTTCATTTTCTTTTTTCATCTGACTCTCTGCCATTTATTTGTTTCCTATTAAGCTCTAGTAAATATTTGAGTGTGAAACTCCTGGCATGGTGGATCCTAATGCTAAGGTACAACCTGGAGAAAGTTCTTCGACTTCTCCAGTTCCCTGGAGATTGCTATCCAGGTCAATCATTCTAGTTTCTGCAATCTAGCAGCTAGGGCTTCTTTCCTTATAGAGTGGATGGTACACTTTACTTGAGTTCCCTCCAGCCAAGATGTTACACAACTGACGTCAATGTTTCTTGGTTCTAAATTCATGTGGATGTTACCAAGTTGATTTCTCCAACCTGGCGTGTGGGTTTCCCACAGCTCTTTTGACTAGAATTGACTGTAAAGTCAACCTAATTGATGTCATCTCTGTGCAAAATACTGGCAGATACTACAACTCTAGAGCTAGAAGGCCACTTGAAATAAATGGATTGCAACCTCTCATTTTATACACTAGGAAAATTTAAAGTGAGCTTTAGATGACATGATAGGAGAGTGGCAGAATCCCACAGAGCACTTGCACAGGGGTGCTGATCACTAGGTGTTTGTGGAGTGAGTGAGAGAATGAAAAACCAGATCGCAAACCCAAATGTTCTGCCTCCTAGCCCACTTTCTACTGCCCCCACATACAGGCTGCTCCAGCCAGCAATTCCACAAGCTCGCCCTAAATTTTCTGGTAAATTTTCATTCAATTTCAGTAAAGTATGGATACAGTGATGGACATAGAAGTCAGAATAGAAGTAGAAACACAGAACACTGCCTGCTCTGTGAAAGAAAGGAGGTGGTTTGCAACATACATTCCTTGAACATATTTATTCAGATGATTCCTTATAGCTTCTGCAGTTTAGAAAAAGAACATATTCTAGATATTGGACTGCAATTCTCCAGCCTGAAGACATATGTCTAAACAGGAGGATACAGAGGAGCCAGAACTTTCCCAGCCCCTGTTGTGAGGCCACTGGTGGGATTTCCTGCAGAAGGTTGGGGTGAGCTAGTCCTTGCTGAGAGGTCATTTGTCCCATTCACTGCTGCTGTTTATTAGGTACAACAAGACATTAGGATAAAGGTCATCCATCTCTCTGGCCAGGGGTCTGATTATTAAAATTTGAAGACCAACTCCTCCCTGGATTCCTCTGTCCTGGGAGGCTATTTAATTCCAACATGATGATATACCCCTTTCTTCTTGGAGGGTTTGCTCTATATTTTCATAGGAGACTCTTAATAGGTACTAGCCCTAAACAGGGTTTTGAGGTTCTTCAAGCATGACTGTGGCATATTAATGGCATGATTTAAGTTAATGTGATCATCTATGACAGACATGTCTACAGCTTGGTAAGTGAGAGAAAGGAAAGCCCTTGCAGTTTTTTCTGAAGACCACAGTGCCCAGACTCTTCCCACCCACCCAGGCAAGACTCACTGACAAGGGCCGTCACGATCTCCTCCATGCTCTCCAGGAAGCTACTGAGATGCTGGGTAAAGGACAGGTGTGGAGAAGTGACCTGGGCCACCACAGCTGCAGCCTCAGCACGCGTGGCCTCGGGATGGCTGTCGTCGGTCAGGATGTCAGCCAAGCATAGGACACCATCCACCTGCAGATGGAGAGAGGGGCTTCCCTGGGCATCACCACTGTGACAGCAAGGAGAAAGACTCAACTCCCTGATATAGCCAGGTCTGGATGCCCAGAGCAGTGCAGAACCCCATGTGTGCTGAAAGACCATCCAGTAATGAGCCCCTGCCCCAGAAATGTCCCAAACTCTAGCACCTGGGGGCCTTCTCTTTGAGTCCACCAGAAAGCAATGACCTCCCATGGGGTTTCTAGGTGGCAGATATCAATCCAAGTATCCAGGACCAGACCTCACTTGTCTACAACAGAAAAAAAGTGATAGAATGGTCACCTACAATCACACAACACATGCTCCAACCCTGGCTCTCTCTTCCATGCTGTATAACTTGCTATTAGTCACTTAGTTCCTCTAAGTCTATTCCATGGCTCATCAGCAAGGTGTTGGGCAGACAATTCTTGATCAGGAGAGATATTCAAAAAATGTGGGTCCCCTCCTCTTGCATGGATTTAGCAGCAAGCTGAGTTCAACATCATTCCCGCCCCTCCTGGATGTTCACCCTCTTCTCCCATACAACAGGGGCTACGTCTATGAAAGCCTTGTTCTCTCTGCCCAGCCAGAGAGACACAAGCCTAGAGCACCATGAATGCCAGATAAAGACTTCCTTCTTTCAGCTCTGCTCCAGCCAGGCTCACTCTTGGCATCCTAAGAGCTTCTGCTTCTGCAGTGTTTGTAATGTACCAGGTTCCAGGCAAGTTAGTGTGCAAAGGTTATTGTGCTGTTGATTCTTTGCAGTAACCCACGGAGATGAGCATTGTCATTCCTATTTTACATAAAAGTGAATTGAAGCACAGAGAAATTTGTGGACTTGTCCCAGATCATTAATTTTAAAAGTATGGAAAGAAGCAGTTAATGCTTACATTCTTTTCTCTCTCCTTTTCAATTTTTATAACTTTTTTGACCAACTTTGCCTACTTATATCCAGTAATCTGAACAACAACAACTATTGAAGACAACAATATGCAATGTAACAACCATTGTTGAATTCCTATTATTTTGTTTCATGAAATTCTGTATCATTTCTAACGTTTGTTGTTGTTTTTATCATTTTTTATGCTCTTTACAAAAAACAAGATTGGTTTGCAACTTGAACTTTAATGGTCTAGCTTCCGAGCCCAGGTTTTCCCCTTCCTCCCAAGGAGCGGCTGCTGAGCTTGGAACTCCACCTTCATTATAGGCCAATGGATGCGACACGGAGGAAAAAGAGGCAGGTGCCTGTCACACATAGGTCAGCAGTGCCCTAAAGCCCTTCAGATGTCAAACCCTACAGAGTCCATCTCCCATGCAATGGGGAGCGAGGATAGGCCAAGGTAGAACAAGGAGGCCCAGCACACCTGTGTTGATGTTCCCCACATCTGCCCCTGGCCTGAGTCCCCTATCCCTACTTCCTGCCTTCATGACACTCAGCTCTAGGAGGGTCTCCGGAGGTCTGCACTTTGTTTGACTAATTACCACCACTGAGCTCTGTGCCTCTTCCTAAGTGGCTCTCGGGAGCAGTAAGGTCCATTAACTGCAAAAGCCTCTGGCAATCTCAGCCTCAGAGGAGACAAATGTGGAAAGAGGAGCCCAGGGAACTGTCCGCAATAAAACTCACCTGGATGTGCTTAATGAAAGGCAGCAAACAGCAGCCAGGCTGCCCCTGGCAGGACTGGATTCATGCCAAGTGCTTGACAGGCAGGCCCTTGGAGAGAGGCCTCATTTGGGCCCAGAGAACAAAAGGGGCTGCTCTAGGCCCCGACACAGGAAGCAGCCCTACTGCCAGCAGAAGAAACCTCTTAATTATCCACACCTCAGCCCCTTTCCTCCTTCCAGTCAGAGCCCAGACTTCTGTTAAAGAGCTGCAGCATCTCTACTGGAGAAATATCTCAATCGATCTGGTCTCCTTAATCTCACGTTGGTTGCAGAGTGATTATTTTGGTAAAACCATCAGATCCAAAGCATTACCCTTTCCTGTTTCCTGGCACATGCTTGGAGACAGGCCCATCTGGATATATAAAGGAGGCCAAGGAGCATATGGTCCCCAGGGCCCAGTGCCACCCCAGGACTGGACACCAAGTGTGGTCTGCAGTCCAGAATGCTGTGCTGCTAGCTCCTTACTCCAGGTCCTGGCCCATAGCAATAGAGATCCAGCAAGGAGTGCCTCCTGCAGCTAGAGAGGCGGCTCACATCCAGGCACAAAAGCGTGATTGCTGTGAGGCTGCTATCCAAGGAGGCCTGTGGGAAGCTATTCCTGACTTATCAGGAGCCGTGTTCCAGATAGAAGAGGCTGCCCACTGCTGGGCTTCTGGGCCCAAGTAATTGTATCATCATCATCATCATCCCACTTATCTAAACATTAAATTTCTCTTTTTCTCTGGCGTGTGTGGCCTGGCTGCATCAAGCTCACTGTAAATTGCTCAAAAGCTGACTCCTACACGTCACCCAGCTCTGTTCCCCATGAAGGTGGCCTAGAAATCTGCTCACTGACAGGTCCACACTGCCTTGTATGCTCCAGCAATGTGGAAAAACACTACTGTGTTCTGATTTGCTGCCCCGTTGCTCGGCCTCCTTGTTCCTCTGCCAGCTCTGCAAGCCCAAGGACCAGGGCTTGTTTACTTTTGGCTGTCTTTGGCCTGGAATGGGCTGGGCTTTCACTGAATGGGGGATAAATGCAAGAAAGTACAATTTGAGAACTCCTACAGACTTAAGGTCTCTGCATGGACTAGTAAAAGCAGAATGATGTTGAAGATGGAGCGACACTGTGGAGCAAAGGAAGTTATCGAACAGCATAGTACTGATGAAATAGCCAAGATGGGATTATAAATTCCAAAGATTCCTTTTTAATAATTTTATTGAGAAACAAATATCCATGAGACAGTTTCAAAACCGATTAGTAGGACAGTTTCAATGATTAATACATTGCATATTGTTGTCTTCTTAGTGATTATTCATAGTATAAGATGCAGACATGATATCCAAAGATTCTTGACCTGAAGAAAGCGGCCTGAGCCTCCTTGGGTTTCCCAGTGACTGCAGGCCATACCATTAGTAATTGTTTGTGATCATATTTTCCTTGGAATTTGTTCATTATGCTTCAAATTTCTTCTGGTATATAGCCATTTTTAAAAAATTTATTTATTTGGTACAGGGTCTTGCCACACAGCTCAGACTGTCTCAGCCTCCTGGGCTTACAGGCATGCACCACCATACCTGGTTTT
>NW_004524643.1:8178109-8180151 GCF_000260255.1 Octodon degus | reverse complement strand
TGGCATGGCATGTGGTGCCAGAAATTGAACCACGGTCCCTGCACTTGCCTAAGCAGTTGCTATAGTCTATGAAGCTATCTCACTGGCCCCTTCTGCACTTTCTTAATTTCATACTTCCTCTTTTCCCTGTTGAGCAGATCATTCACTAAGTTTCACTCTTATTATTTCTTTTTTTAGAGCTTATTACATGTGCCTGTTTAGTTTTGCAATTGGCATAAATGGCATCACATTGTATATAGTAATTTGCTTTCTCCTCCAGGCAGCATAAGGTTTATGCTATTCCTTCCTACTGTTGTATGTGGCTATGGTTCATTTATTTTCATTGCTGTATGATATTCTGCTATGTAAGTCAATTGAAATTCATGTATGCATTTTCCTGTCAGTGGGCATTTGGGTGATTTCCTCATTGTTTGTTGTAACGGACAGTGATACTATAAGTATTCCTCTAAATGTTTTCTGGTGAATCTATGACAGTTTCCTTAGTAGTTTTATTCCAGGAATTCCTAGGGCGTAAGATTTGCGAGTTCTTAACTTTACTAGTATTGCTAAGTTGTGCTATAATATGGTTGTTCAAATTCTCCTTTACCAGGAATATATAAATTTATTTGATTCTATACACTTGTCAGTTCTTGTTATTGACAGCTCTAAAAAAATTTGTAAGTTTTATGGGTACCAAAATTGTACTTCAACTGGGCCAGGGAGATAGCTCAGTGGCATAAGTGTTTGCCTGGCAAGCACAAGGTACCAAGTTCAATCCCAGTATCAAAAAAAAAAAGGTGCTCCCAGATTCTACTCTAGCAGGTGCCCAGGCCTGGCATGTATGTGGGACTTTCCATGCTCACTGGATTCTACTGCATCAGACAGGCCTGATGTGGAACCCTGCAGCAAAACTCCCTGCAGAGAGGCAAGGGACAAGACCCATCCAACTAATCCAGGAGCAGAACACCTTGTTAGAGGGGCACAGTGGGTTCACTTCCATGGGCTACAGCAGGAAGAGGCGGAGCACAGCAGCTAGACCCAAGCCAGGCCCATTTGGATGAGTTCGAACTTTCTAGATCCGGACTTGTTAAGCTGAGATACTTTGCTAGACCCAGATCTATGAGTGCATCCTCTCTCTCTTTTTCTCTTGATTAAGAGAGGGGGCAACAGGTAACCAGGGTGAAGTAGTCTGCCTAGAAGACTACAGGTACAAAAAAGGAGGTGATCAGACACAACTTAGGGGAACTAATTTAAGCACAAATTCCCAATCTAATATCTTCTTAGCTATACAGGCATAATGTTTGCTCTTAGTGTATAAAATACAAACTCATTAGATACAAAAGTTTGTCAACTACTAAATCTCACTACCCATTATTAGTGTTGCTAGCTATAGTTCTGTAAATACAAAACTGTAACTGCTTTAACCACATAATCTCTCTTGAGTAGTAATATTGGTATGTGCTAAGGTAATAACTGCACCAAAGCCCCACACCAAAGGTCAGGAGACGGTGTTATGTAAAAAGACAAAGAGAAGGTGCAAAATGCATTCACAGGCCCCGAGCCAACCCAGAACAAATGCAGGAGATATAAGCATAGAAGAAATTGGAAATCTCATACTTGAAATCTCTGAAATAATAGCATCTGAAATAAAGAAACAACTACAGAAAGGTATAGAGGAAATCAGATCAGAAATAATCTCTGAAGCAAAAAAAGAAATGATAACTATAATGAAAAAAGTACTTAGTGCTTCTAAAGAAGACACTTATAAAAAAATAGAGGAAATAGAAAAATGATGGAATCCTTGAATGAGCAATATAGGAAATAAATAGAATGCATGAAGCAGATTCAAAGAGATATGCAGGAAACTAAAACCTCAGTCACAAGCTGGCAAAACCATTTGAATTAAAGTGAAAATAGACTTTCAGACCTTGAAGACACCATTGCAACTAGTGAAAAAGAAAACATGTCTTAAAAACAACTAGAGGGGGCTGGGGAGATGGCTCAGTGGAATAAGCGCTTCCCTGGCAAGCACAAGGGCCTGAGTTCAATCCCTGGTTCCACAA
>NW_004524643.1:8166918-8172467 GCF_000260255.1 Octodon degus | reverse complement strand
ATCTTTTGTTTTGATTTGGTCTGGGTTGGCTTGGTTTTGTTTCTTACAAACTGAATTTCCCCTGCTAAGAATTGCCTGTTCATGTTTTGTACCTTTTCTCTCTGTTGTGTCCTTGCATAAGGACCAGATTTCCCAGGCTTTGGGTTCTAATGCTAGTAACCTGCCACTTTGCCTGCCACTAAAATCTACCAGCAACCCAAGTTATCTACATCCATCACCACTTGAGCTGATCCAGCCACAGTAGGAGGCCATTGAAGGGCCCCACACACTGGACTTTGGCTTCCCCCTGTGTGATCCAATTCCCACGACTGTCTTCCATCAGGACATACACTTAGGAGTCAGACCTATACAAGCCTTCATCTTGCCTCTTTTCCTACTACTTAAATAATTTTATTACCTACTTTTCACTTTTATTTATAAAAACTCATAATAATACCAACTTCATGGGGCTTTTTTTTTTTTTTAATAAGCCCTTGATAAAATAGATTGCAACCTCATCCAGCTATTGGAATCATTCAATGAGAAGTTGGTTACAGTGCCTGCCACATGGTGGCGCCATGATTCGATGCTGTCTCAGTTGGTCTCCCAGTCAGCTGCACTTAACTTGGGGCCCTGCACCCTGGCTTTCCTGGCATCAGTCTTTCCACCTCCGTGTTGGGCTTCTCTCAAGCGTCCCTTTCTTCAGACTCCTCAGGTGCTGAGATGCTGAAGAAAGCCTGAGGCCTTTGGGTGGGGTGTTAGCTTTCTGTCCCTATGGCTGACTACTGGAGAACATCAACCTAAAGAGAGGAAAGGTCTATTTTGGCTCCTAGTTTTATACTGTCCAGTCCAGGGGCCTTTGGGAAATGCCGGAGACCCCAGCCATACTAGGTGGGCACAGACAAGCTGACCCACTTGTTTGGACATCTGATTATACAGGCCAGCACCAGGACTCTTAAAAATGAGATTGATTTCTAACTGACTGGGAATGGGAAACGAGCAATAGAATCCCTCAGTAGGGAATGCAGTGAAAATTACACCACCCCTGTAGATTTTACTACTCAGCAGACAGTACTGAATACCTCCACTCAGCCAGGCACACATGCAGAGATGAAGCTGAAATAAATAAGAAAGACAGAGAAACAGCAATGGCTAGGTGGGAGAAAACTGAGAAAAGGAAAGCCTCCACAGAGGATTTGGGAAGCTGTGTGAAACAACCCTCCTCCCCCACCTGTTCCTCTCTTACTTGGCTTCTCTGTAACCCTCGCTCCTGCTGAGCATTGTCTTCAACGTGAGCCATGCTCCTTCTAGGAGCCCCCAGAAAGGGGGTGGGGGCTCAGTTCCTCCTTAGCTAGCTGCATCTCACCACCTTCTGCCTAGGTCTTGCTTTCTTTGCTTCCATCTCAACTAGCACATGGCAGATTCTGCTGCCAACCTATTTTACACTGTGACAAACAATGGGCCCACAGCCAAGTGGCCTCAGTGACCCTTTCCTATGACCCACAAGCCTAGTCCTCTTGCCCTGACCTTTATCTCCCCATGATCCACACCTACATTTGCAAACTGATGTTGGGTCATTCTGTTTAATTTCCAGATTAAGTTGCCTGGATATTCCACCACATGCCAAACCCATTCACTTAAAAATGGAGTGGTCTTCTTCCATTACCCAAAGTCAGAAGTCACCTGTCTCCTTCTCACCCTGCCATGGGGCCCTCTGTGCTTCCAGCTGCCATGCTGTCTTGACCTCCACCACAGCAGGCATCAGGACGAGCGATCTGATCGGCTCACAGACTCACCCCCACTAGAGGCATGTCCCTTTGGGCAGCTCCTGGCCTGAGTCCTTTCTAGTCCTCAGCACCCAGCAGAGTTTGCAGCTGACTTAAGAAGTATGAACTGAAAGATGGGGAAACAGTAGCCCTGCCTGGGAGATTGAGGTTTCCCAAGCTGTACAACAAGTTGATGCCAGATCCTGAGCCTAGCATTCATGGGAGCTGAGGCAAAGAACAAGTTCAAGCCTAGTTTGGGTGATTTACTTAAGTGAGATCCTGTCTAAAATTCAAGAAGTCTGCAGATGTAGCTCTGTGTGAAGGCCCTGAGTTAAATCCCCAGCAGCGTGCGCGCACGCACATGCACACACACACACACATACACACACACAGAGAACACTGGCTGAAAGATGAGGAAACAGTAGCCCTGGGAGGCAAGGAGATTGTCCGGCCCACGCAGCAAGTTCATGACAGGTCTTGGATTCTAATCCTCGACTCACTGCTGCTTGTCCCCTGCCTTCCTCAGTGGGGCCTTTGGAGAGGAGAGAAGGAGCTAGCGAGCAGCCAGCAGAGAGGCCTGCTCAGCTGCACACCTGTGCTGGTGCCAGGAGTAGCCCTAGCTGAACCAGCTTCCTCCAAGCCTGGTCCCAGTTCAGGAAAGTCTCTTCCCCAGGCCACACACTTCCTCCTCCGAGTCATACACTTCCTGCCAACAGTGCAATCTAATCAAAGCACTTTCACATCGCCAAAGAAATTGCTGCTGGAAGCACTTACAGATAATTAGCTTTTACATGGAGTGGGATGGGCCTGGGCCTGAGGCCAGACTTCCCTTGTTGGTGGGTGTGCAAGTGGGGATAAGAAGGGTCTGTCCCGGTCATCACCGAGACACCAGGGC
This sequence comes from Octodon degus, assembly GCF_000260255.1. NCBI lineage: Eukaryota > Metazoa > Chordata > Mammalia > Rodentia > Octodontidae > Octodon > Octodon degus. Next base: position 8,169,827 of record NW_004524643.1, on the reverse strand, counting down.
TGATGTACCTGCAACCTCAACACAGTGGCCGCTGGCAAATGCTGAGGCTTTTCCCAGAGGGCAGGGGAAGGAACACGAAAGCTGCACAGCCAGAAAGCCCAATGGATACAGAGGACATCACAGCAGATTTATGGGTAGTGTTCTACCAATTACTGCAGATGCATCAGTGGTGGCTTTTATGCAAATATCAGGATAGTGTACTGAGACCCATCATATATCATTGGTAACAGTCTACCGTTCCTTTTGCTTTTGGCATGTGTGTTTTTTTATCTTGTGTATTTCATTTTTAGGTAAAGGAGGAAGATAGGCTGCCAGCCTATAACAAACAGAATGATGCTATTATAGTGGAAATCCTCCATAAGGAGGGAGAATGTGAAAAGGCTCCATAGTTTCTCTTTCACTCTTCTGTCCACTTGGATACCTAAAAGCTGGGGAAAGATAGCAGACATGTGAGTTGCAAAGTGACTCAAACCTCACCCATGCATCCAAGACAGGATGAGTCAGTTGTCTAAGGTTGAGGGAAATTCAATTAAAGGCAGAGAGGGGAGCAAGACTTAATGACCAAGGAAGCAAAGACAAGTGGGTGGCTAAAGGACAAGCAGAGCACTTATCAAGATGAGAGTGTCCACAGGTCAGGAGCAGAAATCAAGTGTAGACTATGAACCAGATAGGGAGAAAGTTTGGGACAAAGTCTATGACCATATAAGGGCTTAAAGGCTCCATTTATAAAATGAGGACTTTGTTTTACAGAGTGGCAGTAAAGCTGGCAACTCAAAAGAAAACCATAGATACTAAGAAAAATCTTCCAGAGGATCCTAACATCTCCCTCAAACCAACACACCCAAGACCCCACTCAACCTCCCCTGCCACTTGAAATCAGAATCTGTGGTTTGAAGCTCCATGCTACAGGGGATAAATAAAAGTATGAACATGAAATCATGGCTGGAACAATGAGTGAAAGGGATTACACTGCCAGTTTGGTAGACAAATCAACACGTTACAGAGAGGAAGATATATAGGCAGAGACAGAGGAGATGAGCTGCTCAGGTGGAGAGAAGTCATGGCTCAAGTAAAAATAAAATGTGACTTCCCTGTCAAGTAGTTGCCTTTCCTTCAGTCAGACCTGCCACCATGCTCTGACGGCATTTGGGGGCGGGTTTCCGTCAGGCTTAGGGTTCCAAGGCACACGCTGAGATGAAAATACCAAGTCTGCTGCAGAGCATGGCTGAGCCCAGCCAGGGCCTGAATTGCAGCCAAAGTACTTCTAGATCAGTAGCTGTCAGATGATTACAACCATCTGGGAAAGTTTTAAAAACACTAACATCCAGGCGTTACTACTAGAAATCTGAATACAACACGTCTCTGCTGGAGTCTTGGCATCATTATGTTTGAAAATTCCTCCTGTGAATGCAGTGCGTGTCTCGGGTTGAGCAGCAGCGTCGCAGAGGTGCTAGGGCTGCGAGGAAGCGGCACGACTTTCAGAGCGGTCAGAGGCTGGCTGGCTGCTGACCTGGTGAAGTGAGCAGGTTATTCACCTTCTCTGGCCCTTAGCTTGCCAGGTCTGAAACTGAGGATGCCATCAGACTCAGCAATGCAATCACAAATACTTACAGCCTCCCCTGGAAATCAGTAACAAGACAAAGACACCCTTTGTCAGAGCTTCTATTTGAGACTGCACCTGCCAATGCAAGCTCAGAGGACAAAGAAACGCAGGGCACAGTGACAGGAAAGGCGGCAGAGTCGTCCTTTACGGATAAAATGACCGGGCACACCGGAAACTCAGAAGAATCTACACACTGGGAACATTTATCCATGAAATTAGCACAATTTTTGGACTCAATATCAAACTTGTGTTTGTTTTCTGTCTGCTGACAATAATTATGAAACTGAATGTGTAAAGAAGCCTCCATAAAACACAGCTAAGAATAAACCTAAAAAAGATGGACATGATGTTGACTCTGAAAATTCAAACCACGGCTGAGAGAAATTCGAAACTGTTTAAGAATCAAGATACGTTCATGGATGAGGTTATGATTATTACTTAAGACTGCAATTATTCAAAAAATGTCATCTAGTCAAAAACTCAGCAGGCAGGTCTTTTGTGACACTGACAAGTTGATCAAAAATGTTTACAGAGTGGCTGGGGAGATGGCTCTGGGGTCTAAGCATCTTCCTGGCAAGTGTAAGGATCTGAGTTTGATCCCTGGTACTGCATTACGAGTACCACATGCCCTGCAGGCCCCGGAACCCCAAGTGCACCGTGTTGGCCACAAAACCAGGTGTGGTGGCACATGCCTAGAATCCCAGTTCTAGGGAGGCTGAAACAGGAGGATCACTATGAGTCCAAGCTGCATAGCAAGACCCTGTACCAAATACATAAATGAAAATTTGAAAAAAAAATATTTACAGAAATGCAAAGAATGTTAGAATTACCTATATAATCTTGAAGAAACAAGTTGGAGTAGGTATGCTAGAAACTACCAAAATTTATTACACTTCTGGGACTCTTTGCCATACTGGCCCAAGAGTGGACAAAATAGACTAATGAATCTGAAAAAATAAGGTCCAGAAGCAGACTCAGCATATATCACCAACTTTTATCACCAACTTCACTTATAACAAGAAGATCTCCTCAATTTAGTACATTTAGATGCAGTCATGTTCTTTTCAATAAATGGTACTGACCCAAATGGGAAGCCAAACAAAAAAAACTGAATTTTGACACCACTTTAACAATTAATTTTAAATGTATTACAAACCAAAGTAGAAAGGTAAAATAATAAATCTCCTCAAATGAGACACAGGAGAGTGTCCTCGGGATTGTGGAGAAAACAGTAATAGAAATAAGCAGCACTGGGGCCAGGGAGATAGTTCAGTAGAGTAAGTGCAAGGGCCTGAGTTCAATCCCC
>NW_004524643.1:8088472-8166813 GCF_000260255.1 Octodon degus | reverse complement strand
ATCAAAAAATGAAGAGTTTCTACTTATCAAAAGGCATTATTAAGACAGTGAAAAAGCAAGCCACATGCTACCAGTATATATTTTCACTATATAATATCTGACAAAGAATTTGTATGTAGAGTACATTCTTTAAATTGATGAATCAATAAGATGGAGTCAACTCCACGTTTTCCAATGAGCAAAAGTCTCCGACTGACATTTCACAAAAGATGATCCAATGTATCATCAGTAAATGAAAAAGTGCACAAATTAATTACAGACTGAGAAAATATAAATTAAAACCATAATGAGAGATGACAGGATGCCCAGGTAAGTCACAGGTAGGGGACTGTATATCCAACTATCACAAGCCCCATTGCAACCAAGTTGGCTTGTATTTTTGAAGCAACCCAAAAAGAGACTGAAGTAGTCCTTTGGAAACAATATATGTTCATTAGTGTCTGTGTCTTTCCATGGTTTTTTTCCTCTGTTCTGTGGAGGTCTCCTTTTGCTCATCACCCCTCTGTCTCCCTGCCCCTCTTGGCCTCTGTGGATGACTGGAGGATGGGCCACTTATGGCCAGGGGACAGCAGATACTGCTATGCTCCTATGAGCTGAGGCCTCAATATATAGCGTGAGGCAGGACCTCCCTTGTCAAGTTCTGGCCCAAACCTGCATCTCCATTCACCTACTCTCCTAGCTCCCCTTGCTATCCCTGAAGCCCTTTCCTTGCTGCCCTCCCCACTAGCACTAGGTCCACTGCAGAAGCCAAAGGAGAAGCTGATGTGGAGGAGCAGAAGAGCCACCTCTGCCTCTTATTAGCCCTGCCACAACCTGCACTTCTCTTCCTCCCTGCTCTAGCATCTTGCTCACATCTTGCTCACTTCCTATGACTTGTTTTCTGGCCTCACTGGATTATTTGGGCTTCACCTGGAATAAGCACACTGATGAATATTTTACCCTGCAAGTCTATAGCTTCTCTCCTAGCACAATTCAGAGAGAGAAAGAGAAGAGAGGAAGGGGGAGGAGGGAGGGGAGGAGGGAGGGGAAGGGGGAAGGGGAGGGGGAGGGAAGAGGGAGGAGGGAGGAGAGAGGAGAAGAGAAAAGGAGTGAACAGGAGGAGAGAAGAGGGGAGGGGAGAGAGAAAAAAGAAAGGGGAGAGAGAAGAGGAGAGAGAGGAGAGAAAAGAAAGGAGAAAGAGGGGAGAGAAGAGAGAGAGGAAGATGAATAGAAATAAGTAGGAAGAGAGAGAGAGAGAGAGAGAGAGAGAGAGAGAGAGAGAGAGAGAGAGAGAGAACGAATTTAGGAATGAAGCTGGGCCCTTTCAGGATGGCATGGTTGTAGATGAAAAACAGCTTTCCAAGGCAGGATACCAGGTACAACCTCACAGAAAACAAAAAGTTTTCAGCTCTCTTCTAGCAACCCCTAGAGGATTAGCACCCCTTCACACCCCCTTAATCCCAGGGGTCAGGCTCTAAAATTCTCAGCCTTGTCATCCAAGTTTATCACGCTGTGTCTCATGAAATCCCTTCAGCTGCTACCTCACACCAGCAGAACTGCGACTAAATGAGAAAGATGAGGGCTCACGGGCACCAGGAAGTTGCCTGCTGGTTCCTCAGCAAACCAGCAGCACGAGAAGTGCTGTCCCCCAGTCTGGAATTCTCTCCCCAGGAAACATGGCCACCCTCATGTCCCCTCTGCCCATCTTTCCTATCTCAGACTCCCCTTCCAAGCTCATGTGCATCAGGGAGACCAGAGACTCAGGTTTGGGACCACCGGGGTTGGAGTGAGGGAGCCAGGAGAAGCTGGTGCCAATCACCAGGATCGCGTGGTACAAACAGGGCTCAGGTGACTCCCGCAGGCAGATCTCTAGCCTTTCTTCACTTACTGAGGGACCGACAAGGCTTCCACCTCCCTCCCGGCCTCACACAGGGCCCTCAGGCTAGGTGTCTGTGAGTCTCAGCTCCTGGCTGTGGCTGCTAGTGGGAATGACAGGGGCGTGGGTGTTGCTCCCCAACCTGTATCCTGTTCAGTCCTGTATGAAGCAGCTTCCACCTGTGTGTGCAGGCCACTTCCCTGACCACGTACAAGGGCAGGCAGGATGGTGTTGCATGGCGGGGAACCCAGAGATCTGAGAGGGCAGTGTGTGCCATCTCCAGGAGGAGCCCTGCATGCAGCGTCAGCCCTGGGAAGGGAGGAGAGCAGTCAGAAAGGAGCGCAGAGCTGGGCCTGAGACGCCTGTCAACCACTGTCCAGTGGGAGCACCTAGCTTAAGCAGAGAAACCGAGCAAGGAAGCCCCACAGCCTTTACAGGGGGATCTGGAGAGAAGACAGTGCACAATTGTGGAACCCTAGCTTCTTTCATCTTCCCAGCCTGCGAGCCAGGGATTATCACTCCATTTTCCACCAGGGTGCAAAAAGACTAGAGGCTTGAGCAAGTGGTGAAACGGGACATCAAGCCCAGGCCTGCCTGCCTAGGGCAGTGGGCTGCCCACAGTGCGCGCAGAGAGCACCTTCAGTGCTGGGATGAGGGGTTTGGATTTTTCCCACTGGGAGATTGGGACCTAGGAAGGTTTCTGCTTTAAAGAGACACCGGGAGGACTCTGGTTCAGAAACCTGGGAGTTAGACTGTGCGATCTGCTCTGAGAAGCACTTGGCTCTGTGGGCAGATGCACTGCTTTGAGTTCCAGCCCCTCTGCCCAAGATAGCCTTGGGCCCTGACTCCTGCTCCTGGGTCCAGAGCCCACCAACCTCTGCCTCTCCAGAAGGCACGCCAGGCAGCCCGACTCGGCTGCCGCTGGCGCCTGTGTCCACCAGGGGCCGCTGTTGCACAGCGCATGGGGTCCCGCGGAGCCCTGCGGCTGGAGCCTGCAAACCCACCTCTGCGCTCGGGCACCCGCGCTGCCTGGCAGCTCCTCTCTTCTCCGGACCTAGGATGGACCTGGAAAGTAAAATGCTCTCCCAAGCCAGCAGGCCCTTGTTGAGCCTGGACAGTCCTCACGGAAACCTCAGCCTGGCTCTTCGAAAAAAGAGGAGAGGAGAAGCAGGGCTCATTTTGTTCCTGCCTTTTCAGTCTAGCCAGCTGGAGCCCCACCACCCCTCCCTTGAGGCCAACAGACTAAAGACAGCCAGAGTATGGGGAAGGGGATGAACCACATTCCTGGGGAAGGTTGCTGTCACAGACACCCCAGCGCCCACCCCACCCCCACCTTCGCTAGGCTGGGGAGGGTGACATTGCCAGTTTCTACTCCTCCTGCCTACCTATCAGCCAAAATCCAGGCCCAGAGGGCTGGCCAGGGGCTCTAGCCCTCTCTGCACAGTTTAGCCTATCCCGGGAATGTTGTAAACAAGTGCCCTGGGGTATGAAATGCAGAGGCCTAGGGGGATTAAACCCCAAAGAAGTGGGGGTGGGAGGCATCTGGGGCCTCCAGCCAGAGCATTCCCCAGAAGAGGTCTCACCTGGCACTTACAGACCCCTCTTCCCTCTAGGCCTCACTGAACTATTAGAATTTAACTCTAGCAAGATAAAGCCACTGCGCTACTTGGAATCTGTGCACAGTGGCCCCAGTTAGCTGATGGGGAGGAGAGGGCCCCTAGGAATGAGTGAAAATGCAGGAGACGCAGCCCAGGTTCTGTGCTTTCCAGTAACTGTCTTCTTCGGCCTCAACCTGCTCTTCTGTCAAATGGGACGAGGGAGATAATCATCTCTCTCTGCCTTCCTTAGAGAATAACTATGAGAATCAAACAGCACATGGATGAGGGAAAGTGGCCAGGGTGACTGTGGTAGTGGTGGTGGCAGTGCTTGTTATTTCTGTTGGTTTTGTTTACGAAACAGAATTCTTGGACTGGGGAGATGGCTCAGTGCAATAAGCACTTCCCTGGCAAGTGCAAGGGCCAGAGTTCAATCCCTGGTTCCAAAAAATAAAAATAAACAGAGTTCTTTCTGTAACCACAGGGGCAGCCGGCAATGGAGAGAGGTTACTGTGAAACAGCAGTTGAAGACGCCCCCAAGATGCCCCCACACCCCTGTGCAGCCCACTGCCTCCTGCTCAGGGTCTCTGTGTTTCCATAGCAGGGTCCAGGCCGTCTCCACCTTCTATCCAGGCAGAGAGTGGGGTTGAGGGAACTACAGAGCCAGGCAGCAATTCTTGCATCCTTCATCCACCTCCAGGGATTTTTATTTTCTTGGACTTGAAATTGAGCCTCCTCCTCCCTCCCTGCTCATCTTTAATTTCTGTATTGATTTTCATTAAACTCTCCCCTTGGCTCTAGCAAAGGGTGAAATGCTTATTGGAGAAAATAAAACAAAAGGGAAGGGGGAGGCATAAGAGACTGCTCTTCTGCAGCTAACATTGCCCATTGTCTAAAGCTGGAAGAAGCAATTACTTAGAACTATCTAGCAGCTTCTCTCAGGTTGTCAGAGCACTAGGCTTTGAGTGTCTCCATCCTCTGAGGCCCTAGAGCTTTGTGTTCCTGTCCTCTCAGATGCCCAGCCCCTCGCCTGGACCACAGTCCCCAGTCAAGCTCTGGTCCCAATCCTCCCAGCCCCTGACCTTCGCTTTGGCCACAGCTGGAATTCTGAACCAGAACCACCACAGACTCCCCTGTACTCAAGGTCTTTTTCCCCCAGATGACCATGAGAAGGTGGAAACAAAGGGAGCACAGGAGGAGAAAAGGGAAGGGAACACAGGCCAAGTGCTCCTCCATGCACTGGGAGGAGTGTTGGGAACTTGCTCTACTGACACTGCCTCAGCATCAGTGCAAGGGAGGTGTCCCTGCACACACAGAAGAGGAAACCAGGGCCAGAGAGAAGCAATTTGCTCCCGTAGCTGGTCGCCTGCCCTCTGGTGACACCAACTCTTCTCTGGCTCCAGCCATCCAGGCAGGCTCTCAAAATCAGTCCCCCTCCACAGAGTTGGCTCCATCTGCTCCTACAAGCCTGTGGACTCTGGGTCCCCACTGGTCACCTGGTTTTCATCTACCTCCACTGTTCTTCTAAGGTGATCCAGAGAACACTCTCCTCCTCCTCAGGGTTCTCCAGTTCACTGAACTGGGGGCTTCTTGGAGACTTAGAGCCCCCAGGCTGACCAGCCAGTAGTGGGGGGTCCTTCTCTTCTGCTTTCCCCAGCCTGTCCTCTAGGCCAGCTCTGACACTGCACCAGCAACCCCGGAAATGGGGCTCCCTCTGGTGCCTTCTGCAGACCATGACACCCCCCAGTGGCCAGCACTGCTAGAGGCCTCCTGCCTGCCACCTGAAGGGAGTCTGCTTGTCTCTCCTGCCCAAGGCCCAGCAGGACAGGGAGCAAGGGATGACAATCAGCCAAGGGCACAGAGAAGCCACTTCTCAATCTTAATGACCCCAGGGAAAGGTAGTGGTGTAGAAGCGTGGCTCATATGAGCCAGAGCTCAAAAGGGCCACTCTGGGAGGAAATAATGGAGCCTGCAAAGACTCTTCCGAGATGCCACCTTGCCTCCTGCAGCCTTGCCTGGTAAGTGTCTGTGTGTGTCCCCAATATTGAGCTTGGTCCCAGGAATCCTTTCCTGGAGTCCCGACCTCAAAAGGGATGGCTCTTTCTTCCAAGGTGACAGGGAATGAAAAGCAAGGCTTTAGAACAGCCCAGGTTGGGATTGAGTCCAAACTCTATGTGTCCATGAGCAGAGGGAACAGAGCCTATGACTTTGTAAAACAGAACTGTGAGGACACTTGCTCCAGCCCCACCCAGCTGCCCCCCTGCTGTACTTCACTGCCTCACTCACCACCGTGGGCTCCTCCCTCCTCCCCCAGACTATAACTTTCCCGATCCACTCACTTGAAAGCCCCAGGCATCAACATTGTCCTTGTCTCAATCATGATACCAATTGATTTCCACTGTGCTCTAAACCATATTGCTATACCTCTGCAGTCCAGCTTCCCATGTGGTGGATCTCATTGCATCCCCTTTAGTGACCAGAAGCCATGCCTCAGAGACACTAGGGAGAGACTGCAGGGTGATGTGCTCAAGTTCACACATGGGAGCAATCTGGTTTTGAAACCAGGACAGTTTTTTTCAAGTTCACAGGACTCCTCACTGTGCTGGAAAGACAGCTCTACACAGCTCTACAACAAATGCGGTGAAAGAATGTGTCTCTAGAGTAAATCAGTGACAGCCTCCTACAGTCAGAAAGAAATGAGTTTTAAAGTAAGTGACAACTTGGTGCAGAAGGGAAGGCGTGAAGACTGATGACTTCATAGGAGGGAATGGATGAGGCTGTGGTGCTTCTGAGGGCCCCAGGAGTCCTGGGAACTGGCCGAGCGCAGGCACCCCACAGCGAGACTCAAGAGGGCCGGGGCGTCCGGTGACTGGCTGGGCCTTCAGTTCCCCTGGGGACTGTGCAGAACTTAATGAACCTCTTCAGAAATGAAGAGGAAGATGAATTTCACCGAATCTAGCAAATTTCCTACTGCTAATTAATCAAGCAAACCACACGGAGGAGACCAGACCCATACATCAGGAAGAACGGTGGGAACTTGACATTCTCTAATTAGGTCACAATATTCCTGGTGAGTGGACAGTGGGTAAGAGCATCAGGAAAGCCTCCACACCTGTCATTCTGTGGGTCCTGTGGTCCTGCCTGGCCCTGGCATCTCCACCTCCCATTCTAAATACTGACCACTGTGACTGCCCTGGAGGGGGGAGGTCAGAAGCCAGTGCCAAGCAGCCCAGCTCACGAATAGTGACAGGTGTGAGAAGGGGCACAGGTGAGGGTGGGGAGAGGGGAAATGAAGGTCCTCCTAGTCATTTCTGGAATAGCTCACAACTTTCAAAACGTTATTTAGAGGAAGAGTGTAGACATTCAGCAAATTAGGTTTTGATTCCTGGTTCTGTGTCATGGTTAACAGCCCGGGTTAGATCTGACCCAGAAGGGCATGAATTAAATTACTCCCTGGGTCATTTATTTGCTATGAGCCATTACCAAGTTGCCTGGCTTCCCTGAGCCTCCTTCCCTCCTACAAGCCCTGCAGATGACCCAAGGGAACACGGCTGAGGTGAGGCAGAAAGGGAGGGGCTTAGCAAAGCATTCGGCTACGGAACATGCTAGATATTGGTAGTTACTATCTTTTCACCACTCCCCTGGCAGCCTCATTCCCTGCCAGGACAAGGGTCAGCAAGACTGTCCCCTAGACCCAGATAGCAATTGTTCCTGGCTTTGCAGGGTACGTGCTTTCTACTGTGGCAACTCAGCCCTGCCGCTGCGGGGTGACAGTGCACAGGCAAGGCTTAAACAAGCGAGTGTGGCCGTGCTCTAGTGACACCGGATGGACTAGAGCTGAACATCACATAATCTTTCATGTGCCACAAAATGTCATGTTCTTTCTACCATTTAATTTTGTAAAATATCATTCTTACATTTTATGAACCATATGAAAACAGGCATCAGGGTAAATTTGACTCATGGGCCCTAACTTGCCGGCCCAGACTAGCATGTGAGCTCCATGTAGACAGGGGACTTGGTTTTGCACAGAGCTGTCCCCCCAGTAGAGAGTATTCTTAATAATATCTGTGAAGTGAGTGAGCCATACACTGGTTCTATGAAAGAACTCACGTCGCCTCTCCTGGCCTCAGTCTCTTCGTGGGTACAGTGTGGGAGGCTTCAAACTAGAGGGACACATCAGACGGACTTGGGAGGCACGCGGAGCCCCTGCAGGCTCTGCAGCTACTGTGCTGTAGCTGCTGTTCCTGTCTCCCAGAGGCCCTTTGCAGGGTCAGCCTCACTCAGCCTGGCACGGAGGAACTGCTTCCTGAGGGCATGTGTCGTGACCAACCTGATGTGCCAGTGGGAGGGACAAGCAGTGCCATGCTCCACTCCACTTGGAGTGCAGGTTGGGGACACTGGCTGGAAGCAACCGGGTGAACTGGCCCAAGCTGCAGTGCTATTGTCAGAGTGCCCATCAGCCGAGCAGGGCAGTGAGGAAGGCTGGGGTCTGAACGCAGGCAGTCCCAGCTCGAATCCTGACTCGCTTGCTAACTATGTGACTGGAGGGGAGCCACATAAACGACCTGCTTCCTTGTTGTGGGAAGTCGTCACCACACGAGATACCCTTGGGCTCATGAGGGATATGCAGAGCAGGGCAGCCCAGGAAGCCTGCGCACAGCAAGCCCCCACTGCACGAGCAACCCTTCCTCGGCGGGCAGGGTCTGACCCCAGTCAGGGCCAGCCTGGCCTGGGAAAGATGTACAAAGCTTTCTGCCTTTGACGCAACATCAGAAGGGTGAAAATAAGTAGGATTGCTCCCTGCAGTCCCAGCTCACAGGATTTCAGCTGTAAACAGAAACCTTGTTTGTCTTCCCTGAATTGAAAACTTCTTTTACACTACAAACTCAGTAGAGCCAAGTAAAACTTCTTTCTACACTACTTATGCAGAGCTGGTGATACCAAGTTCTAATTGCTCTTCCTTCCCATTCTCCCTGCCAACCTGTCTTGAAAGAAGATGAGAAAAAATCCTCATCTGGCCATTTGTCCACTATCCAAGAAAAAAGATTTATGAGAGAAGAGAAGAAATTATTCAACACACGAAGCTATAAATATTAGACATATTTCCTCTGTCTCGCTATCACCACTGCTCTTCTATGCTGTCCTGGAAATGAGCACCCACATATGCCTGTCTGTGCTCACACAGTCAGACCATGTCCTGGAGTGGAGCGTGGTGAGTTTCAGCTTAGAAGGTCTAGGGCTCAACTGGGACTCTTCCACGTGGTAACTGTAAGTCCTTGACCAGTATCCTGCTCCTTGGGGCCTATTATTCATGAGTAGCAGAACCAAGGCATGAGTACTGATCTCCAGTAATCCTAGAAAGTAGGTCAGAAGGCCTCCAACCAGGCGGGTAGAGGATGCTCTGTCCACAGGGCTGGCATTAGTTCTCTACCGTCGTGCAGCATGGCCAAATTACTTTTTCATTCTGAGACACAGCTCTGTCGTGTGTACAGTGAGCAGATTTCTCATCCACCCTCCATCCTCAGCTAAGTGATTCTCTAAGTCCATGAGCCTGTGACCCTGTCCCAGTAATCTGAGCAGATTTGGAAAGAGGCAACATGGAAAGGCAAACAATCACCAGACTAGGAGTTCAGACCAAAGCATAGAAGCCAGGGTGCAGTGGGGATTGCCTGGGCTGCCAGGACCAGACTGCAAGACACAGATGCAAAGGAAGGGGAGCAGTTCTCTCACCCCATCTACATGTGACCAACTCAGAAGAACAGACGCCCCAATCCTGAGGGACCATAAACACCATGAGACACACTACCTCCTTTCTATGTTCGACATCTTTCCTTGGAACTTGGTTGGGAAGTTCAACCTCTGTGCTCCTGGCTAGAGTCCCTGGGCCCACCTGCAGGCTCAGACCCACTCACATCTGCAGGTAGGAGCAGCCTCAACTCTAGTACCTGAGAAGTGGTTGGGAGTGACTATAATTAGGTCAGGCTGGAGCAGAAGCAGAGGGACCCTCATTCCTTCTGTCCCACCCCTCCCCAAGCTCTGTAGTCCTTAGGTAAGCAGACCCACTCGCTTGCCTAGGCATCAAGTCTTCCTCCCCAAGCTACACCCTCCTGCATCTTGCTCCTTGGATCCCCCAAGGACAGAAGTCCTCTTTTGGATAGAGCCTTATTATGGGTGAAGGATCAAGCACCCCGAACCTTGCCACCACTCCCCTCCCAGTTTGCATTCCTTACTGTGTCCCATGGCTCTATGTCAACAACTTAGGAAGTGCTGAGTGTCCCTTTTGACCTCAGCAGTCAGGAAAAGTCTTTTCAATCCCTTCTCTTTTAACTCTGCATCAAATCCTAGCATGAATGTTCCCAGCAGCTCCATCTCTGACACCTGAGAGAAGAAATGTCTGAAGGCAAAGAGGCCCAGGTGACCACCAGACCTGGCCCTACCATCAGAGGGCTCAGGGGCCCTCGGCCAATGCCCTTACCTTCTCCAGCTGGTGAACACCTTCCTCCACGCAGCAGATGGAGGCCAGGGTGCGGAGTGCCTGGGGGTACAAGCACCGGAAACTGTCCTGCCGGCAGACCTTGAAGAGTGCCACGACGCCACCCTCCTGCCAAGAAGAAGATGTGACTGAGCACAGGACCTCACCAGGTGACTTTTCTGGGGCTGACTCAAGAATAATTGAATAACTGATACTCTACCTCTCAGATATGCCTCTGGGTCCACCCACACACATACACACATACACACAGTGAAATGCCGGCTGCAGAAGGTCCAAGTGGAGATGGGACTACCCAAAAGTCTCTGGGACTTGGGGGCCAGTGGCTAGGGCAGATACTCTGCTGGGGCTGGGGAAAAACACCCTCCAATGTAGCTGCCAGACTCCTCAAACCAACCACTTGGCAGTCCTGGTGGAACAGGCTGGAGCCATCAGAAACATTCTAGAAACAAGTCAGAGGCAGGTGTGGGGAACAGAAGCCTGGAAGCCCAGGCTCTGCTACCAACCGCCACCCGTTTCACGGGACAGGCCGAAAGGAGTCTCATTACATCACTACTATAGCATAGTCAAATGTTGGGTTGTGAGCAACTTGGCCCACACTGTTCCTTCTGGAGAAGCAAGCAAACATTTTTACTGTTTTTATCTCTGATTTTTATTAGCACATGTTTGCCATACATAATCACATTCATCATGAGAAATTTGTACCTACACATGATATATCTTCACTCTTTTTTTCTCATTTTCCTCCCCTCCCTCCCCATCTAGGAAAGCTGTTTCTATTTTGTCCTTCCATTCTCTCTTTTTAAAATCTCTTTTCCCTTCCTTCCCTTCCCCTGACTTCATCTGTATTGATTTCCATAATAGTTGTACCAATCTACATTCCCACCAAAACAATAGAAAAGCGTTCCTTTTCCCCCACATCCTTGACAACATTTGTTATTGATCTCTTGCTGATAGACAATCTTTCTGGAGTGAGGTGGAGTTTGGCTTAAATTGTATTTCTCAAGTAACCAGTGATGTTAAACATGGGATACAGGACTTTTTTTGTTTGTTTGTTGTTTAGACTTCTTCATCTGAGAAATCTCTGTTCATTTCAGATGCCCATTTTTGGCTTTATTTAAATATGGGGATATCTTGTTTTTGAGCTCTTTGTGTATGCTAGTCCTCTGTCTGGGAGTAGCTGGTAAGATGTTTTCCCATTCTGTGGATTGCCTCTTAACTCTGTTGATGATCACTTTTGCTATCCAAAATCTTTTTAATTCAATGGGATCCCATTGCTGATTCTTTGTAATACTTCCTGTGCAACTGGGGTTGTGTTTATAAAAGATTCACCAAGATTTCTAAAAGTTTTGAACTTGATAAATGAGCAATGTCTGGCAATATTAGTAAGCCATGCCAAATGTCACAGTGGGTTCTCTCTCTCCTCCTCTTCCTCTCTTTTCTCCTCCTTTCCGTCTCTCCTCACTCTCACTCTGCTTTGATATACAAGCACTTTGGATTATGAGTGGAATGAACTATTCTCACAAACTACGATTTTACCTGCATAGTCCCACTCCATAAAGGAAAACACTGAAGCCCAGAGGGGTAGAATAATTCATCCAAAACACACATCATCCTTATTTTTATTCTTTTACTTCTGCTTGTTTAAAAAAAAATTGGGGAGTGGGGGGACAATCACTCAACTCTTGAGTGCAAGAATATCCCTTACTATGGAAGGAGTTGTTCGTGGAAACTTCTTTCCCTAGTCCTCTGGAGACTGCCCAGTAGTGCGCGCCCCTCCAGGCAGGAACCTGGGATAGAGGAGGTCATCCCCCAACAGCCCTTCCAAGTGGTCACATTCATTCTGTAATGATTCCTGGAGTTCACCTTGCTTTGGGTACAAAATCAGAGCATCCCCAGATTACACAGGGATTCACAACTCCCAGCAAAGCTGTGTCAGCACTCCTGGTACGGCAGAGCAGAACGTTGACATCCAGCTTCTGGCTTTGCCTCCTTCCTTCCCTCTCCCCTTTGCGGGAAAGATAGAAGGACCTAGAGGAGGCAGCTAACAAGAACTGGAGCATGCGTTCTCATCTTCAGGACACTTGCCTTCCACCACTTCACTCCCAAGTCCAACTGAGCCCACTGCAGTTGTCCCCAAAGTGGAGCAAAATGTTATAGGAAAAGGGTGAGTTCAGCAAAACACTATTCTCCATCAGATTTTGGAAAACTCTGTCAGCCAAAACTGTATCCATCACCAACAACGGGCCAGGCTCTGTTCCATGAGCTCAGATACAGCAATGAATGACTGAGCGGATATAGACGGAGCAGCTGGCAGAGAAAGCCAGGCGACTCCAGCCCAGCATGTGTACCCCGAGTAACTCAACCCCAGATCTGCCTGTCCCCTGCCCCAAGAAGATAGACTCGTGGTCCCGTTCCACTAAGAGTTTTGTAGGGATCAAAATGAATTTGTCCAACTCTAGGCAAGATCAGAACTTCTGACATTTTATAATGAGCTAAGATTGATCACAAATTCTTATAGTCCTGCTTTATTGGGTAGGCATTTAATAAGAAAAATAAAAGCATCCCTTAGGGCTGGTAAACTTATTCATGCACTTAAAAATAGTAATAGTTATTAAATCTCAAACACTGTGCTGAGCACCTAGCAGGAATGCCCCATCCCTCATCCACATGGAGTTCCTGGTCTGGCAGGGAAGGCAGGCACTTTAGACTCAGATACAAAGCTGTGTAGGGGAATGAAGAAATGAGGGTGAGTTGTGGGGGGCACAGAACAGAGCCTCTCATAATCTGGGAAGTTTGTAGAAGGGCAAAGACAGAATCACTCTATTTTTAAGTGCATACTTTTTTATATATAAATTGTATTTATTGGTACAGGGTCTTGCCATGCAGCTCAGACTCATAGTGATCCTTCTGTCTCAGCCTCTCCAGTGCTGGGCTTACAGGCATGTGCCACCATGCAGGGTTTCAAGCCAGCAGGTGCACCCAGGGTTCTGGGGCTGGCACGACATGTGGTACCAGGGATCAAACTTGGCTCCTTCTGCTTGCCAAGCAGGCGCTTAGACTGCTGAGCTATCTCCCCAACCCTTAAGTGCATTCTTACTTCAATAAAATATGTCTAGCAAGAATCAATACACCTACTCTCCGATTCTTGTTCCTTAATTCTTTACTTCTGTCTTCCTACTTTTTTATGGGCCATCTGACAAGGGAGGGATGCATATAAAGACCAGCCTCAGAGGATCAGTAAAGCAAAATCAAGTAACTTTTTAAAATGAAAACAAAAGAAACAGGAGGCCTAAACTCCCCCCAGCAATTCAATTGGTCACCAATAGCCTCTCCAAATGTAATGAGACATGTAGATGCATAGACAGTGTATTTATATACCTGCATATTTATATTTCATCATATAAGTTGTATAAATACTATTTTGATACTTAGATGATTAATAGATATTTGTATTTGGAGCAGACAATGAAGAAGGGTTGCCAAGGAGGAGGAGACCAGAAGACAGGAGACTGTGGCAGCCTCTTATTTTGGCTCAAGAGGGTCTGAGACCAGCAAAACTATATTTAAGACTGTGGATGTATTTGCATCAGATCCTCGTTAAATCCTCTCCCAAGACTGTGAAAAATGACCTTCTTAGCACTTTTAGCTACTGGGACAGGAAAGAGAAACGTTTGGACTCAGAGAAAAGGGATCTGGTCCCAATCTTTGCAGCTGTTTCATGTTGGGTAAAAAGGGGGACAATGACAGCTACATGGCTGAACAGTAGGGGGAGCAACTGAGCTAATGGCTGCTGAAGGGCTCAGTGCTGGGTTCCAGACGGGCGACTTGGCTGTGGCAAGGCTTTCCCATTAAAGGTTGTCGCAGACCCTCCTGCAAACTGTGCCAAGGCCTGGGGAAGGTGAAAGGGAAGAGGAAGAAGGGGACCATGAGGAATGCAGATGGATTATTTCATGGCCACCCTGGAGTCCCTGTTCAGGATCTGAGGGCAGCACTCGCCCCACAGTAATACTGCAATCGCCTGAGCTAGCAGATCACACTGCTGGCTGGAGCTTGTTTAATTTTATAGAAAGCTCTGGGCTCAGAGCCCAGCTATAGAACGGCATGAATTATTCAGACAGGCTCAGGATGAGCTGTCATAAAGCTGGCGGGGCACTTATGGGGGTGTGGGAGGAATAGTAGAGGGGGGAGCAGAGTTGACAAAGCACAGGAGGGTGATCTATGCTCAACTCCAGGGAGAAAAAGGGTCTGCACCATTATGACAGGGAAGACTAGGCTTAGCCTTGGTCTTAGTGAATCCCAAGAGACTAAGGGAACAGACATCAGACAGGTTGTTCTACCCTGGAGGCAGCAAACACAGAGGAATGACCCAAAGAAAGACCCCAGGGAAGCCAGAGAGGCCCAGGAGGTAGGCAGCTGGGAGCAATGTCCCAATCTATCACAATGCTGGACACAGGCACTGAGCATCCAGGTGGGGTGCTGTGCAGAGTGCTCCAGGGGTGCCCGGCTTCTGTGTCCCCATGTGGCCTGAATGTGCACACATGGTGGCTCTGCTGAGACCCTCACCCCTTGGCCTTGCAGGCTGCAAGATGGAGGGCATCACTGCATCGCTCTGCTTCAGGCTCTGCCTACTGCATCCCGAGGACCAGAGAGAGACGCAAGAAGGTGGGAAGACTCGGAGGCAACAGACCTGGTTACAGTCCCACCTCTGCACTGAAGGATGCGGCCTTGCTCAGGTTGTTTGCTTCCCTCCTTCCCTTCGGGACAGGAACTGCTAATACATCAGTGGACAGTAGGCACAGGGGTGAGATACTGAGCAGAAAGCTCGACACAGTTCTGGAGTAAATAATGAAAGACACGGAAAATATGTGGGAGGAGGACAAAGGAAGTGGGCAAGAAGGAAGGAAGGTGAGGAGGAGGATGGGGAGGAGGAGGGGCTGCTGAGACTGCAGCACACAATAGTAACCAAGAGCATAGCCTTGAAGGCTAAATGGCCAGATTCAAATCCTGTCACTCAGTAGCTGTGTGACCCTTTCTCAGCTCCACCACTTGTACAATGGGAGTAGATGTGATCTACTGCTCAGGATTCTCAAGAGACTTAAATAAGCCTTTTTCTAAAAATTTTTTTGTATTTTACAGAAGGGTCTACAGGGTGTTCAAAATCTCTGTACTAGATCAGACTCGTAGTGATCCACCTGTTTACAGCCTCCCAAGAGCTGGAATTACAGGCGCGTGCCACCACACCCAGTCTCAATTGGTGTCTCAGCACATCCCAGGGGCAGGGCTGGCACTGCAGGCCCAGGGGATCAAACCCCCCAGTCCCTACCTGCTTGCAGCCGCTTTAATCCACTGAGCTATGTGGCCGGCCTTTAAATAAGCTTTCATACAAGGAACATTTACAGCATTATCTGGTGCACACTATGAGTCATTTATCCTCCCCACACACACTATTAATGCTACCTGAGCTATCATCACTACAGTCGCTACAGTCATCACCAACGTGGGCCGCCTCCGCCTGGGAGGACCTCCGATTTCCCTGTTGCTTCCCCACTCTTGCCTCCCTCCTCGTCCTGGCCTTGACCAGCCTCGCAGCTGGAGTGAGCAGGGTGATCATGGTGCAGTGCACCAGGAGCAGAGAAGCAGGAAATGCTGATTAATAAAGAGTACGGCTGTCCTGGGAACAAGCAGACTTTAGCTACTTAAGCTGGTAAATGAAAAGAGCATTGACCCCAGAGCCGGACAAATCTGGTTTCACTTGTCAACTGTCCAAGGTATTCGGTCACTGTGAGTCCTGGAGTCCTTATCTGTGAAACGGAGTTGCAGATACTGATCTCAGAGCAGTGTGTGGGAACAAGATATGCTAACTACAGAAAGTGCCAGCACACAGCCTGGCACATGGGCAGAAACTGACAGTCATTCATGCTGCGTTACTGCTGACAATTTCAATGAGACTCTTGTAACTCCCTCGGGCCGGCTCAGTGGGGACATTAGCCAGGTAACGTCAAGACCATCAGATCTAGTTTAAATCTTTAAACTACGGGTCATGGTTCTTTAGGGGCCAGGGCTGGTTTCAAGAACACAGGGGAAACACGAAGAGGGGGTAGAATAGGGAAGGTGCCTTTAAAGAGAAATTAAGGAAGGGAAGACAAATTATGGAAAATTTAGTTCCTCTGAGCCTTCTGGTTAAAAATGGAGTAGGATAAAAATCAAAATTGCATCTTTACATATTCCATAGAAACATCAAGAAAGTAGATTGCAGGAGTCTCTTCAATGTCATGCTGTTCAACTTCTTCAGTCAGGGTAGAGCTAATGTCCCTGTGGCTAGGCCAACCTCGCAGTGCGCTAATGGCAGCACCCCAATGAGAGCCGCTGCTGGTCTCTACCCAGGTCTTTCTCTTGTTTTCCACCACTGGGAATGCCCAAGATCACTCTTTACCAGAGTCATCCGCTGAAGAAACTGACTCTTCAGTGAACCAAACATCATCTTCGCTTCCACCCCAAGTGTGCGCCCTCTCTCCACTCCTCTGAATGATGCATGCAAATGCGGGCTTGTGATGCAAAGTGTCTACATCCATAGCACAGAGCTGAGATTGTGTGCTCAGGCCTAGAATGGGGCACCCAGAGCTTCAGAGTCTGTGGCCCCCCCCTCCCCAAATCTCCTTCCCAGGCAACACTAAACCTGTTTGTTTTCTAAAACACAAAACATATTTAAGATCCACAACGCCATTCTGACTAAATTTCACCACTTCCGGGCTTCAAATCCATATCGGAAGCTGAAACCCAGCCCAAGTTTGCCATTTATTTTGAAAGGGAAAAACTGATCATTGTTCTAAAAGCCATTGAGCTAACCTCCATTGGAAATGAACCATTCAACTGGTGCTGAGAGGTGGAAGCAGAGCAGCACACAGGCCTTGGGTTGGTCAAACCTTCCAACTGAGTGAATGGCTAGGTCCCAGAATCCTTGCAGGGGACAGCCCCGTGTTACCCCATACCCCAATACCATCACAAGTTTTCAAGTTAAATCTCAACTAAGGACCCACAAAAAGATGATCCTCAACCCAAGCAATAAGGGATCAAAAATCACCTGGAAAGTAAAAATATCTACCCTGGTCTTCTTGTAGATCTACTAGATTAGAATCAGAAACCACTAAATCTCCCTCATGGTTCTAATGGGCTTCCAAGGTTGAAGACTGAAAGTTTCTGAGTCACACTTTGGCTCAAGAATCTGAAAGGCCATGGCTTGAACCAAAGTCACAGCTATGAGCTCTGGACCATGAACTCTCAACTAGGGACCTGAGTTTCATCCTGGTTCCATCCCTTATCAGCTGTATGACCTGGACAAGTCTCTCAGACTGTGACCACAGCTACAGGATAACATGATGCCTACTTTATAGGATAATTTTGTGACTTAAAGAAAGTATGCGTGCAAAGCATTAAGCACAGTGCACAGAAGCACTCCAATGTGAGCTATTGGTATGTAAAATTTATTTTGCCCTGACCAGAGCTGACAAGCATTTATCCTATTCTTCCAAATTTCTTTGAGGGCTTAGATCAGTGACTCTCGGGTCTGGGCCATTCTTCAAAATTATCTTTAGATCTTGTTAAAATGCAAATTCCTAAATCCTACCCCAAGACTTCTGTACATCTTGGGTGGAGCAAAAGTATCTATGTTTTCCACAAACTCTCTGAAATATTGTAAAGCAGTAGGAGGGCTGAGAACCACAAAGCTATAATATCTTTTGTGATTGTGCCATGAGTCTACTTAAGGACCTAAAGTGGCTCCAGATCATTCACTGATTCTAGTGGTGATGCCATTACTCAAAGTGAAAGCCGAAGAACCATACAGAAGACCTGTGATCCACGGCTACCAACGGCCTAGATATGCTCTAAGTTTTGGGAGACCATCATGAAGGGCAAATTAACCAGGCAGTTAATGAATTAAAGCTCCTGTTTTTATGGAGAAAAAAACACCGTCTTTCTTTATTTCACCTTCCATATACATATTGGACTGCTTGTAGATATTTCTGAAATCGAGCCAGGAAGCTGAGTAAGGAATGTGTTTGGATGGAAGCCTTGAGAACACATTCCTCTGAATTTGATGTGAAGGCCATGTTTGCAGACCTAGTCCTCCTGGTAACACTGATGCTAACGATGATGGGACAGAGGTCACATGGTGGCAGATTAATAGATAGGCTCAACCAACAGATAAAACTATGTGAAAAAAAACTTTCAACTGTGTTTGAGTCGCCACATTTCTTATATTTATGATAACAGGATACTATATAGAATCAATAAATCTCTTAAACTGCTACATGCCAGATGGGCTTTGTCTTTACTACATCATCCTGTACTCACCAGGGACACCATAGCTGTCAAGAAGGGAAGACTATGTGGAGATGGGGACAGAGAGTTGTTTGTAACAAAAACTGCATGAAGAAAATGGTACAGTATCTAGGGATGCCAACTTTTTGGCTCGAGTATGAAATCACAAGGGCTCTCTACCTGTTAAAGATAAAAATAGCAGGGGCCTATAGAAGAGATGACTCTCTTAAGGTCACCCAGAAGGTAGTGCTGGAGCCAAGATGGGCCTCCTGAGACAGCTGTTCATTTCCACCAAACAAACGAGATTCCTCTTACTTCCCCCAGGCCTGCAACTCTGGCCCCTAACCATGAGTTCACCTTGGCTATGATGCGGCACAAAGGAGCACCTTCCTGGGTCAGGCTGAACAGGTTCCCTGTGGTAGACTCCGTGGTATAGATATTGTCCGAGGCATCGATTTTTCTCACCAATGCCTGAGAAGAGAGAGACACATACACACACAAGTTAGCTGGTTGCTCACTTCCAGCCGCCCTCTGATCATCATCCTTAATGAAATACCAGTGGTCTGATGCTTCTCACAGTTTTCTTGCCTCACTCAGTGCTCCGCTGTTGGACAAGAAGACTGTAGCTTTGGGGAAGACAGCAGTCAGCACAAGGTCTGAGCTATATTTCAGAGACATGTGGCTATTTCAAACCCCTATCTTGATCTACTTAATCAAAAATTCAGCTCTCAACACTGATGGACTCAACAAATATCACTGTGTTTTGCTCCTGGATCCTATAGCTAACAGAAGCCATCGGTTAAATAAACAGAAACCAAGTTGAAAATCAACGAATTGTTATAGCTATAGCCAAAGAAACTGCTGCTTTAGATGACTGTTAGCCAAAGATGAACCCCAAAGGTGATAGGCTTAGAGGTCAGGTCAACAGAATCACTCTACAGTAGCTTAGTACTTGGGGGAAATTCACATTGAGTGTACAAGCAGGCCAAAATAACAACACTGGACGTCCTCCCAACAAGGGGATAACTCAGGAGGAAGGCCTTACTGACCAGTGCTGAAGGATTCTAGGTTACTGAGGAGAGTAACTGGAAATGACCAAATATAGGACAAGAGAGGCCCAGGAACAAAAACAAATGGAAGTCATGTATAAATAAGATATGAAGATTATTTCTAGAAGAGTTTAGCTAATTTCTGGGAAAAGGCTTTCATTAATCTTAAAACTTACTTTATGGGTAATTACCTATTAGTTTTGGAGCATGTGACTCATTGATTATGAGTCCTACCTGCTAATTAATGCCAGTTGCCTAAGTTTCTCCTGGAGGCTGCAGATAAAGATAGAAGAGCTGTCCTGAAGAGCAGCATAGGAGAAAAGGCGACCTCTCAATCTGGGGGCTCTGCTCAGCTTCTTGTGCATTTTCAGTTGCAGTGTTCATTTTAACACGTAAGATTTGACTTGTTTTTAAATACCTTCAATGTGATCAAAAAGACCATTAAAACACCATGAGGAGCTCTGAGTTCTAGCTTTCCCTGGACACATTGGGTTGAGGAAGTAGGCTTGCACCTGGCAGTACCGACCTTGAGTCAAACAGCCTGAGCTCTGCCTGGCCCTGTCACGTCCAACCCTATTCCACAGAGCACATAATTTGATTTAGCTTTTCTTTGCCTCAGTTTTAAAAATAACAGTGTCTTCTCTTAAGTGATTATTCCCATGTCTTAAGGTTGCCAGTACATAGAAAGAATTTCTACAAGACCCCTTCTTTGTAGAAGCAAGATACACTCGTTAGCAGTTATTATTTTGTGACCTTGGAGAAATTTAGATGATCTGCCTGAGCCTTGGCTTCTCCACTTGTAGAAAGATTAAAATTAAAAGGGTCAGAGGTTCAAAGTCAATGCCTCTGCCTTTTTCTTCTTTTAAGCTCATGAGAATTTTTCACATGCCCAGCATGCTAATCTTAATTTTAGTGCTCTGACATTAAATGTGCATTTAATAAAACAATGTCACATATAAAAATTATTGCTCTATGTGTAAAGGATGCTTTTTGTAAGAGATTCAACATAAGGTAATATTAATGACCAAATTTTCACTGCAAATCTCTATAATGTACACTCTTCTTAGAATTCTTCCCCACTGCTGTTGTAAGCAGCCACACATGTGATACAAATGCTCACATGAAAAATGCAGAGTTTGTATTTTGGGGTCCTGTACCTAAATGATAATTACCTAATGTCCCTGATTAGTGTTTACACTTGAAGCAAATTAGCATGACACTAAACAATTCAAACTCAATGTCTTTTGCAATCAGCTGCTAATATTAGAGCATTTATGTTTGAGAATATATATAATATATACTATATATATATATATATATATATTCTCAGGTCAACAATTTCTGACACTGCCAGTGAAGTGGAAGATCCAATACTATTATGGGCTACTGGACTCTTTTAGAATATTTTGCTGAGTTTACACACCTATAATATTCAAATAATGGAACTCAACAAAAAAGGGTATACAGATGAATGTCCATTTTGTATCTGTGTACTTAAAGTGGTTAGGATAGATATATAGTTACATTCTCTTAATGAATACAGGGATTTGTTCTAATGGTGTTTGTAAATAGGATATCATGTCCACATCTAGTACAGCAATTAACCACTAGGAAGAATGTATGCAATGTGTTAATTATTGAAACTGTCCTACCAAAAAAAAAATAACAAAGTAAAAAATAAATAAATGAATAAATTCTACCTGCTAGCATCCAGCCTATGAAGGATGTGATTTGTACCTCTGGTAAAGGCCTCTCTGCTGTCACTAACTGCTTAATTTCTTTAAAATGGCATCTAGAATTATATAAACAATTATTGTAAAATGACAGTTTGTTAAATCTGAGTCATTGATGCCTATTATATTATCTTTGTACTTAACTGTATGTGGGAATATGTGTGTATTATGTATTTATATGTGGAATATACTATATAATAAAAAATATTTTAAGGACAATGGAATGCCCTTTTCTGACAAAACTAAACAAGAAAAGAGGATACAAATGAACAACCATTTTGTATTTGTATATTCAAAATAGTTAGGATAGATATTCAGCTATATTCAGCTACATTCTCTTAATTCACTGAATAGAAAGATTTGTTCTAACAGTGTTTTTAGACAGGATATCATGTCTGCATTTGTACATTGAAGAACCAGTAAGACAACAATATGCAATGTATTAATTATTGAACCGTCCTACTAATCAGATTTGAAACTGTCTCATTGCTATCTGTTTCTCAATAAAATTATTGAAAAAAATAAAAGTAATACATAAGTTTTCATAAAAAACAGGGAAAAGAGGAAAGGAGAAGCTAAGGAGATGCTCTAAACAAGAAAAATATGATATATCTTTGTCAAAGAATGATTGCAACCCAGTAAAACCTACCAGAAAGGAAGGATAAAGTCTTAGGAGCAGGGCAGGGAGATAGCTTGGTGGCCTAAGTGCCTGCGTGGCAAGTGCAAGGACCTGAGTTCAATCCTCAGTACCACATTCAATGCCAGCCACTGGCCCAGAAACCAGAAACAGCATTGTGGCACATGCCTGTAATCCTACTGCTGGGGAAGCTGAGGCAGGAGGATCACTTCAAGTCTGAACTGTGTATAGTGAGACCCTGTATCAGCAGATAAATAAATAAATATTTTTTAAAGCAAGAAGTCTTAGGAGCAGAGCAGACTGGAATGAGATCCTCAGAAGGAGCCAGGAAAATATGTGAAGCCTCTCTTGAAACTCTAGGTCAAGAGCCCATGTGCGGACAACAGAGAACCCTACATACTCAAAAGAGTACAAAAACATGGAGGCAGATTCAACATGGGGAAAGAGATAGAAGATGCTGTGGGTGCTTCCTACTCCTCCCATACAGAGCTGAGTTCCAATTCCACTTTCCTTAGAATGGGCTGGGCTTCATCTCTTCCAGACCAACAGAAGGAAGCCCGCAAAGGAAGTGGTGCCTCACCTCCTAAGACTGGGTCACAGCAGGCCTTGAGGCTTCCCCTTCCACCTCTTGCAACACTCTTTCGAGTGCCCTGAGCTCCCATGTAAGAAATGTGACAACTGTGAGACTGCCATGCTGCAAAAGCCATGTGTAGAATCTCTGTCCTTACTCAGCTAGGAGCAGCTCTTCATGGCGCTGCGCGTGTGAGGGAAGCGTGTAGGACTCTCCAGACCACTTACCACCTGGACATCACCTCTGTCGATGCCCGTATTGAAAAAGAAAAATCACTCTGCCAAGTTCTGCCCAAATTCTTAACCCTTAAAAACATGAAATATAATAAAAATGGATGTCATCATGTTGGTTTTAATGGTTTAATAATGTCAAGGCACAGAAAATACTGCAAAGATCAGCATGAACATTTCAAAGGACTATGGGTAAATCCCCAAATCAAA
This sequence comes from Octodon degus, assembly GCF_000260255.1. NCBI lineage: Eukaryota > Metazoa > Chordata > Mammalia > Rodentia > Octodontidae > Octodon > Octodon degus. The sequence goes on along the minus strand of NW_004524643.1, from coordinate 8,144,118 downwards.
GTTTCTGGAGGTGAACATGCAGTACTGTCTGTCTCCTGGGAAATGCATGACGTAGCACTCTGAGGCAAGGCATCAAAGACCTGGACATGCTGAAGAGGTACACAAAATAGTGATTTAGTTATTACATTATCTAGTGGTCAGACGAGAAAATATCTTTTGAGTGGGAGTATCTCACTTTCAAAAGTAAATGTGGATAAGACTTTTGACAGTGGAGGTTTCTAGACTTAGTTGATTTAATTGACTTCTGGAAACTTCATTGACTTTATTTCTTCCAATAATGGAAATTCGCAAATCTATAAGTGTTTGTTTGAAAATCAGAAGAATGTTCCAGAAGCTAAATGGAAATGAACGTGGGGGAAGTAGCTCAGATCCATAGGTTATATTCATTCAGGAGGAAAGAGGCCTATGTGAGGATAAGAGAAGTTGTTAAATTGTACTGAGTCTCCTGGACAGCAACAGGTATTAATAGAAGGAAAGAGAACATCGGAAGCATAGTTCACTAATGAAAGGCAAAACAGTAAAAAGGACTATTACTAAAGCCTGGAATATTCAAAAGGAGGTATGGAAAGATGGAATTCTAAAAAGTACCTGGCTAAAGGCCAGATCCTGCCTGTATCCATAACAGTCAGACTTCAAGAACATTGAAAGTGGCCTCACTTCAAGTACCTGCTGAGGACAATTCTCCACATGAAGCACTAGCAAGAAACCCAACTTGGGACCCAGGAATCTTAAGGCCTAAGAAGTTCTTTAGTCAGACACAGCAACAAGAGCCAGCACGTTATGGAACCAGAGTGCCAATGTCTATCATGTCAAAAGACTGTTTGCTCACTTAACCTGAGAATTTTGAAAATCATGGCACCCTTACACATTTTCAGTTTACATTTTAATTTAGATTATACATTTTTAATTTGATAACTGCAATTTTTTTGTGGCTGGTTCAGCCTGCCACAGGGGTGGGACTGGCATGGCATGTGATGCCGGGGATGGAACTGTGGTCCCTGCACTTTGCCTAAGCTCACCTAGGCAGGTGCCTTAGACCACTGAGTTATCTCTCCAACCTGAGAGATACAATTTTTGTCATAGATTTAAAAAACAAAGTTGGGAGGGATATAATTTCCATAAAATTGCATATCCTGACATAAAATAAAGCCATCGTTCTACTTCTTAAATTTTTTCATTGTAATCTAAACACTAAATAAGGTTCGGCATCCATTTAAAACTACATGGATAATCATTCTCCCATGTTTTGTATCTTCCTTTTCCATCATGAAATTTATATTTCTACTCCACATTTCCCTCAGAATTTTTCCTTAATGTAATAAGTTTTAAAGTATTTATCACCCATATTATCTATTATTATTGAAATTTCAAATTTTGTTCTACATCTTGTTACAACACTCCAAGTTTTTTTTTGTTTTGTTTTGTTTTAGTTTTTAGGAGTTGTTTTGTTTTGTGTACAGGGTCACACTATGTGGTTCGGACTCGTAGTGATCCTCCTGTTTTCAGCCTCCCTAGTGCTAGGATCATAGGCATGTGCCACCACACCTGGACTCCATCACTGGTTCAGCAGGCCCGTGGTGGGGCCTGTGCAGCATGCAGAGTCAGGGATCAAACCCTGGCCCTGTGCTTACCTAAGCAAGTGCTGAGCTATCTCACTGGTCCTTCTTTAAGTTCCATTAAAGAACTTTTCCTTGTTAGACTGTCATTACAGTTATCAGAATAGCTTGTCAAAACAACTAGGTTATAATTTATATAAATAATTATGAATCATAAATTTAACACTTCACAGTGTCCTTCAATGAATAAATGAGATTTTTTAAATTTTCTAATACAGTCATGTATCTATGATCAAATCTTGAATTATTGGTACAGTTTTAGATGTAAACTTTGAAAAATCTAGTTCTCATAATACACACAGGGGATTAGGAGTTTGTATAGCCATTACACTTAGCCCTTTAAGCACCTTTTGAGTTATGCCAGATTACTGAGTAATCTGTCATCAAACAGTATCTTTAATGATCTGGAACCTGATAACTCCTTTACAATGGTGAAGGAGTCCAAAACCACTTGACTTCTGAGAGCCTTTGCTACCCCATCACTAAAGTCTTTCATTTGCTTTATCATTTTCTGGGAAAAATTCCAAAACTACTTAACAAAGATTTATAAAATAACTATTAACTACATCCATCACTTTTTCACTTAGAGTACCATGGATCACCTAGCTTATTCAGAAAGAATTGAGAAAATCAAATCATTAATTTCATTGTCAATACTATTTTTAATAAAATATTTTGTGTTTCAAATACGTTTGAAACTAAAACTCTTATTTAACTTAATGAAAATGTCCATTCTCTAACAAATCAGCCAAGTTGGGGTTAACTTTCTCTCAGTAAAGACCTGACTTCATTTTTCTAATTGAAAACTGTTCTGAAATGTGTTTCAAGAAATGCTAATGGTCCTGCAAGAGAAACCACCAACAGACTGAAGAGACAAAATGTGGGGGAAAATGTTTGCCAGCTGTTCCTCAGACAAAGGATTCCCATCAAGATCATATAAAGAAAAAAAATTATCAGACCTCCTAAATTGAAAGACCCAATCAAAAAATGGGCATCTGAGAGGAATATATACTTTTCAGATGAAGAAATACAAGCATCAAATAAATATATAAAAAGTTCAATATCACTGGTCATTCTAGAGATACAAATTAAAAGAAGACCAAGAATTCATCTTACCCCAGGAAGAATAGCTATTACCAAGAAACTAGCTAATAACAAATGCTGGGGGGGGCCCTGTGGACAAAAAGAAACCCTTCTCCACTATTGATGGGAGTGTAGACTGGTACAACCACTGTGCAAGTCAGTGTAGAGATTCCTCAAAAACAAAATAGGACTGGAGGACCCATTTGACCCAGCTCTTCCTCTTCTAGGTATCTTCCCAGAAGAATTAAAAACGTCACACCACAGCAATACACATGAACCCACATTTAAGCAGCACAACTTATAATAGCCAGATTTTGGCAACAATTCAAATGCACAGCAACCAAGGAGTGAATAAAAAAGATGTGGTGCATAAAGAAGGATAAACTGGAGACTTGCGCAAGTAAATGGATACAACTCAAGACCATACTCAGAAGCAGGCTCACGTTCATAAGCATTGTGTGGTCTCTCTAATGTGAGAAGCAGGGAGAGTAAATAAGACCCAAAAGGTACAATACATATTGTAAAATGGCAAGAACTTGAAAAGGAAAGAGATACTGGGATCCAGGAATAGAGAAAAGAAGATGGAGAGAAATATATATAAATATGGATATATATATATATATATATATATGTGTGTGTGTGTGTGTGTCTATATATGTTTATATGCTAAAATAGTAATAAGTTATGATAGTTAAGATAGTTATATTACTATTTCTCTTAGTTCATTGAAAAGAAAGTTTTGTGCTAATATTGTTTGGACCATTAAATGCCTATATCTTGTACTCAGAGTAACTAATTTAAAGACAACAACACATAATATATTAACCATTATTACCCTCCTATTATCTTGTTTTGAAATTTTGGGTTTCTCTTTAAAATTAAAAAAAAACAGTTTTACTTTTAGAAAGAAATGCTACAAACTCCTGAAAAGTAATTATGAAGATCACATTCTGGGAAAATACTAAAAATTGTCAGTATTAAAACAACATAGTTCTAAAATATGTGATTTATTGGAATGTCATAAAGCCAAAATAAAACAATTCACTGAACTTGTGATACTACAAAGAATGTAGCCAACATTCTCAGTTAATTATCAATCTGAGTATATGATAAAAAAGCATAAGATTTGTTCAGTAAACAAATTTATATGTATACTGAACTTTGGTGCTCAACTTCAGGGATATAAATATATAGCTGATATTTAAAGAAATGGAAATTCAATTAATTTTATTAGCTCTCATGAGCAAAGCTCCTTATGCGTTTAAAGATGAGTTATAAATTGCACAAATCTAATTAGTCCAGCTACTTAGCAATACACTTTCTCTTTTTATATGAAGTAGAAATTAGTATAGAAATTTCAAAACATACATTGGCAAAAACAATTTTCGCTGCTTTCTTAAGCAATGTCTTTAGAAATATAAAATTGTGTCTGTGTTTTATCTAGTACATCTTGAAAATTTTGGTTGTTCTTAAAAAAGATTCCAGTCACATTTGGAATACTCAGGATTATTGATCTTCAGAGCCCATTGCTCTTCAAAGATACTTTTCTCCCCAGCTAATGTCATAATCTAGACCCGAATGTGAAAAACAGCTGAGAGGAATTGCTTCCATGTAAATATGTGCCTTAAAAATCTGGTTTTAGAGCTTGATGTGTTCTGCCTGTTCTGTCTTTGCTCTGGTCTAAAAAAAATTATTCTGTAAGAGCCACACACTTGAATAGCTGGAAAGGATCAAAGAAATTGGGAACTTTCATCAACCCTCAATTACATACACACTTTTCCATATATCTGAATTCAGCCAATTCCCATACTTGGGAAAACACAACATTTCCACCGCCTCTGTCATCACCAAAATCATCCATGGAGCCTTGAGAGTTTTACAGTTCATGAATGAAGGCTTCTCCTGCACTTGATTCCCCACTCCTCCTCCTCCTCCTCCTCTGGGTTCCTGCATGGCACAGCCAGGGGCTGGACGATTTAGGATGAAAGATAAGCACATCTTCTTTTGGAAAGTAATGCAAGGACTATTTAAAAACTGAGTATACTTTTAGGAAGATGGTTTTATTTAAGAAATCAAATAAAAGCTGAAGATCTGAAATATTTTCTTAAAATCAGACATGCTTTCATTTCTCCTGGGAAATGCTTGGGAGCCTGAGGAATGTCCTGCACGTGGCCTGAACGTCACTGACCTAAGTTGCTTCAAGCAGTCAAAAGCCTACCGATTTGATTTGAAACTGTCTCATTGCTATTCGTTTTTCAATAAATTATGGCAAAAAATAAATAAAATAAAATAAAATAAAATAAAATAAAATAAAATAAAAAAGCAGTGCAGCCTGGGATGGGAGAAACAGTGCTGAGAGGGGGCCAGACATTGGGAGGCTCAATGGGAAGAATGCAAATCCACCCAGTCCTCACAAAGCATGGCAAATTCCTGACTTTACTGGAAGATGAAATGGTATCAAATGCCCTTCAATGCGAACAGGGACAGTTTTCTCCCCTATGCAGTAAAAATACTATCACAATTATTCTATCATAACCATTTTCCCCTAGTGAGTATATATTCAAAATTTTTATGAACCGCAGGTAACTGAAACACACTGACTGATAACGTCTCTAAGGTGCAGCTAAGGCTGTATCTGCTCCCCATGTTTGTTTTCTCAGTTACAGGTAGACATCTGAAACTTTTGGCAATTCTAAGGATGGACTCCTGGGGCAAACTGCGTGGAGCGGAAGGCCTTGGGAGTGAGAATTGCCTACTTTACCTTTCTGTGAACGTAATGGTAGAATGTGGTAATACGTGTCAAATGCACTAACTTTTTGGGTTTCGCAAAGAACTATAAAAGCAGAAGATACTGTCAATCCTCGAAGGAACATCCTTCCCACTTTTGTTGTCAGCTGTGGAGAAAACCTTTCCTGAACTTTGGAATAAGGCCTACTGGCTGAGGTGAGCAGAGTTAGGTTCAAATCTTGCTTTAGTTTGTGTGCTAGTTAGTTGGCTGCTTGTTGGCTTTTGTTTACAGAAATGGGATAGAAGGCATATTAACATTTTGGAAATCTATTTGTCATCTAGCACCTCCATTTGGATTATCTTTTTCTTGCCATTTGATCTCATTGCAGCTTCTGCTTAACCTATATTGGACCTCATGGCTGAGCAAAATCAGAATGTCAAACAGAATAGGAAGCAAATTTTGAGCTTTTGTTTCAGAGTATCCTTGGCATTCATTTTTTGTTTTGTTTTGTTTTTTAGGACAGGGTCTACAGGGTCTCACTGCATAGCTTGGACTCGTAGTGATCCTTCTGTTTACAGCCTCCCAATGCTGGGATTACAGGTGCTCACCACCACACCCAGTTTCAATCACCTTCTCAGGGGGTGGGGCCAGCACAGCAGGCCCAGGGATTGAACTCCCAGCCCCTGCATCTGCCTAAGAAGGCGCTTTAATCCGCTGAACTGTTTGGCCAGCCCCTTAGCATTCATTTAATGACCAACATTCCGAGTCATTTCCAAACTTGGTGCAAGCAAAATCTAGGCTGCCCATGTAATTCCCAAAAAATCCACACAAAGTTGAGACTATCTGGGGGAATAGCTTCATGAAGTGAAAAAGGATTCCCACACAGAGGGCAGGATTCCTGCTGCAAGGGGCCCAGCCACAGTCCCATCAGCATCCTAGGAGGCATGTTGGAAATCCCTGTACCTCCAAGGATGCACTACCCCACCCCTGCAGGCCATCTCACTGCCAGAGCAAGGATGGATGATAACTGATGAGTCTGGAAGAAGGAACAGAGCATGCTCAGCTTAGGAACTGCCTTTTCCTTCAGGAAGGCCCTGTAGTCTGAGCTTTGTTTTAGCACTGGTGCTTGTCTCTCAGCCGGGGACTAGAGATGTCCACCTTTATCTGGGACAATAAGGAGAAATTTAGGTGTGAGGTGAAACTTTAAGAAGCTCACTCAGCTCCAGACTCAAAACTATGCTCCCCAGTCATTTATATCTTAAAGTGATATTTTAAATAAAAATCACTAACTAAATGAATAGATGAATGAATGTAACATCCATTCACATGAATCTAAGTCACAAATTGAGACACACAGATGAAAATTAATGCATTCAATAAAGCAGCCCTTAAATTATGTTCAAGCAAACTAATTTTTGGCAAAATTTTCCCCTTTATATTCCCTACCAAGCTAACCCTTTATTCCTATGTAGACTAAGCATAAATGTTCATTAATTTTCCACTGTTCACCTCTAATATTTAAGCCTTAAAATATGCTCCCTACCAAGTAGTTAAGTGATTTGAATAAATAAACAATTTGGAGGTTAAGAGCTTTTTCAGCAAAACTCGTTAGGTTCTCTTAAGACACAGCAGGTCTATAGTGAATAAACAGAAGACACAGGTCAGAGAGTATTATCACGTGCGTTTTTACCCTTAGCCACAACCCACAGAAGAGAAGAGGAAACTAGGGGTCAGGGAAAAGTGAATGACTTGCTCAAGTTTGCATAAATGGTATCAATCAGGATTTGAGGTCTAAACTCTGTGTTTGGTCCACCAGCTCACAATGCCCTCATTCATAAAATTATGACCCATCATGGAATAATGAGGCTTGTAGGTCATCCAGTCCAACTTCCTCCTAGTAGCTATGTCCTCTTGATAACAGTTTGCCCATGTTAGTGGCAGGCGAGTCCCTTCCACTACAGGGCAGGCCATTGCTTCACGAGCTTATTTTGACATGATGTACCCTTCACGAGCTTATTTGACATTTAGACCCGTTGGCCCTAAATCTGTCTGCTCCAAAGCACAGAACCTTTTAGGGAGCAGAGTACCCATTTGTCAGTAAAGCACCTCCTCCTTCTCCTCCTCCTCCTCCTCCAGCATCTCTCACTAACCTGGCTCTTCAACCCTTTGCTATCCCACAAAATTCCTTTACACACAAATACTATCCATTACTCACCCGAGTCCTAAATCTAGACATAACACAATTTCAGGAAGATCATTGAAGAGTAATGCTAGATTTGAATCACATCCTTACTGTAAGCACTGTTTCCCCACTTTTTTTTTATGTTGTTGGGCATAAGGGAGACCGTTGTTTTACGTAAGAGCATGTGTACCTCCTTAGTACTAAAAAATTGTTTACCAAATTGCATTTCCTGAAACGCCAGCTTCCCAGGATCAGTAAATATTTACTTGAACTTAAAAATAGTGATTCTGCAAGTATAGAATGTACCGCTTAACAATCGGTGCCAGGAAGTATTCAGGTCACTAGAAAGATACATGCACTAGAAATACGAAATCCAAATGCTTTGCCTGTGGAAACTACAAGCCAGACAGAAAATGCCATAATGCATAAGGACCTTAGGGAGATTTGCAGGGCAGAACGGCACCTCATGGAAGTTCTGATGTAGAGAAGTGAACTGCATTTATGCGAACACACTACAAATATAGGTCCCGGTACAAATCCTACCATCCCAGGGAACTGTATCGGAGTCATTAGCTTAGGAAACACATGATTACAACACTGAGCATAAATTACACTACCTTCATCCAATTTCTTCTTACTGTCACTCATGTCCTGTATGGAGATTTTTATAATTCAAAAGGAAGCTAAAGATCAGCCGAAAATTCTTATGAGCATGGCAAGCTCAGCCCATGGGAGGCTGGGAGGACTCCAGGGCAAAGTGGCTGAGAGGAAATGGGGAAAGAGAAAGGGACTTCCATAAGAAAACAAATAATGCGGACACACAGAGAATGGGGAAAGAGGTCAATGGGGTGGCAAACTCTAACAAAAGAGTAGGTGACCCCGCTCAGCTCCCAGGCTGGGCATTGTTGTCCCGGGTGTCCAGAGTTGCCAGTGAGGTGGGGACAGTGCCAGAAGTAGGCACATTAGATCAGATACTCCACCTTGAGTAACATCAGAATGAGGAAAAAGCAAAAGGCACTATGCTTTGGGCTTTGGACAAAAGGCCCCAGTAGGCCTGGCAGCCACAAGGACAGGATTCTCTGTCCTACAGCATGGAGGATGCCGACCCCTTTGCCCCATGGTACAAAAGAGTTTCTGAGCTCCAAACCCAGCTAGCTCTCACACCCCAGCCGAACACTTCCATTTCAGCTTTTTCCATCGAATGTGAACAGCCTGGCAAGTGGACATAAAAAAGTGGCCTATAGAACTGCAGCTGCCTCTGTACCCCCGCTCAGAAATTCTTCTAGTCCATTTCCTTTTTCCCTCATTTCCCACATCAGTCTTTTGATCTCTTCACCCATTTTAGGCCCCATATCCCATTGGTCCTGAGAGTTGATGCTTCAGTTTGGGAGATGAGACCCAGCCTGAGCCTCCAACTTCCCCGCCATGAGACTGCCAGCCCTGGCTCAGCAGCTCGAGATGCCAGCCTCAGCGCCTCAGTCTCCCCATGCTCCACCACCCCAGCACCTCAGCCTTCAATCCCTATTCCATTTGCCCCAGATTCTCAAAGTGGGGAGAGTGGCTTTTGAGAACCTTTCTGTGACTGGGAGAGAGAAGATGCCTGGGACCAGCCATATTGGCATGGCTGCAAGTCCAATGGGGTAGACAGGCTTGGACTGCGGCGGGTGATTCGGGTCAAGAGGGAAGGCAGCAACAAAGACCTGGGGCTATGCAGAATGAACCATGGAAGGAAAACCAGAAGACTCTGGGCCTAGTAGAGGGTGAATTTGGAGAGTTATTTATGGGAGACTTTCATTGGGCGATGGGAAAAGAATGACAAGTATGTGACACAGTATTTCTGTCACTATAAAAAACATGTAAATACCTTTCATAATGAAAACCTTATGTGCTGGGAGGCTTCCAAAGCAGCAAGGGCAAGGAGGGACTCACGTGTGTTTTAACCATCCTGCACGCTGTGCGCCTTCCGCTTGTTTTTGCCCTTCCTTTCACTTTTCTTTTCTCCAAGGTTCCTCACTTCATAGATCAGGGAAGTGAGCCTACGCAACATTAAGGAAATTGACCCAGGTCTCATGGTGAAACACGGTTCAAAAGTACACTGGTCTGGCTCCAACTCCTCTCTCTCCAGAATTAAGCCTGAGCCTGCCTAAAAGCAGGAGCTGGACTGTGTGACCTTTCTAGATTCTTCTCTGCTGACAGGACTTCAGTAATTGGCTTCCTTCCTGAGAGTGCCGTAAGTCTTGCAGAACAATAAGATCTTTTGGGTGTACTGTGAACAATAAGTCAGCAGAAAAGATTTAAGAATGGAGAGAACAATGCTGAATGCATAATTGGGAGATACTAGGCTTTGCCATTGCCTCGCTATGGGGCTTTGGGTATGGCTTTCCCCTCTCTGGGCCCCTCTGTGCACATCCAGAAGACACAGAGTTGGGGTAGATGCTCAGGGAAGCTCTGACATTCTGGCCTTATGGAGGCTAGCTTTGACTTGTGTGGTCTGAGGAGGATATCTTTCAAGAAAGCCGACCTGAGCAACTTCCCCTCTGCCCTCCCTCCACAAGGACCCAGCCCTGCCCCCAGCCTGCACTGACCTGCACCTCCCGCGTCAGGGCCAACTCCAGTAGCTGGCCGAAGTGCTGGCCCAGTGTGCTCAGCGTCTCACTCACGCAGGCCTTCATGGACCGTAGGACATGCTCGTTCTCGACCTGGAGGCACCTGGGGAGAAGACATCGTGGGTGGGCTTGGGGAAGGGGCACAGGATCAGTCACTCCAGAACGTTGCTGGGGGCAGAGAGGGGCCTGCTCTGGGCCTGGCTCGTGGAAATAGGAGACTAGAGGAAGAATCGGAAAGGGAGCGCTCTACAGAGGCTCAGCTCCTGCTCCCTGAGGCTGCAGAGAAGTGTCGGCTGGACATGGAAATTCACAGCTCCTGTCACTAGGCAGGAATTCTGGAAAAGTGGCAGATTCACATCCCTGGGCTTCTCCTTCAGGTTCTTGCCACCACTGCAGCTGAGGTTTATGTTCTCAGCAGTGTCAGGATGGGGACATAGGAGTGGCAAGCTTGAAGTGGGCACCAAAGTGCCAAGGATGCTAGTGCTCACACTGAAGATGGGAGGCCGGGCCTACGCGCTTTGAAAGCTGTCTCTTCACACTGAGCAGAAGGCAGCCTGGGGTTCTTCCCTCCAGAAGAACACAGAGAATCAGGTTCAAGTTCACCCCTGTAGACTGAAAATGTTCCATCCAGGAAGACTAAAGACCCCGCAGAGCCCCTGATGGGGCTGAGATGCAGGTCAGACCCCTAGGACAGCGCTGACGAGGGTGAGGCCAAGTGTAGATAAACCTCCAGGAATGTGTGCATGTGAAGTCGAGTGTGTGAGCATACTTCTGAGTGTGAATGTGTTCATGTTTATGTGTGCAAAATAGAGAGAAAAGGGTGTCAGTGTATTTCTATGACACCGAGTGTGTGTTTATCTGCATATGCGCACAAGTGTCTGCGCACATCTGTGCCTGTGTGTGTCGGGACGTGAGTGTCAGCTTTCATCTTGCCTAGACTCCGGGGACCACAGAGGTTCTCTGAGGCCATGAGAACCTGTTCCCTGAATATCCTCCTTTCTTTTAATGCTCACATCTTTCCTCTGCCTTTTATCTTGCCTCTAGGGCTTAAAAGTGAGGCAGAAAATTCCAAAGACATTTCTCAAGGTTTCCTAAAGAAGTCAAGTAAGGACTCCTGGCCCACCAGCAAGCTCCCTGTTCTCACTCCCCACTCCTCAGTCTCAGGATGGGGGCAGCTTACCCAGGGTCCACACTTACCTCTCCGTGACTGCAGAGAGCTCTGAACATTTCTCCATTAGCAGTTTCTCGACCTTTAGGAAAACAGATCAATGTCATTCAGTGTAATAAGCATCACTTCAGGATCTGCTGCTGAGCTGGGCATAAACGTGGAGAATCAGGTAATGCAATCTGGGGAGCAGGAATTAAGCTTTAACTCCGTGATATGTGAGGGAGAACAGACCAGTTGCTTTGGGAACACAAAGAATTAACACTCAGCAGTTAGGGACACCAGAGCAACTGGGAAGCTCTAAGAAGGAAGGATTAGGGGCTGGGGAGATAGCTCAGTGGTCTAAGCACCTGCTGACAAATGCAAGGACCAGGGTTTGATCCCCAGTACTACATGACATGCTGCATGGCATGGTAGTGCACACCTGTAATCTCAGCACTGGGGAGGCTGAGACAGGAGGATCACTACCAAGTCTGAGCTGCAGAGAGAGACTGTATCAAATAAATAAAAGATTTTAAAAGGAGGAGGAGCAGGAGGAGGAAGAAGGAAGAGGAGAAGGAGGAGGAAGAGGAAGAGGGGGAGGAAACAAAGGAGGTGGAGATGGGAGGGGAGGGGAGGAGAGGCGAGGCGAGGCGAGGCGAGGCGAGGGGAGGGGAGGGGAGGGGAGGGGAGGGGAGGGGAGGGGAGGGGAGGGGAGGGGAAGGAGGAGGAAGTGTCAGTGTCAGCCTGCCGCTAGAATTGGTATGCGCCGTCATGGTGCCGCTTCTCACTGTGGCAGGGCCTGTATCAAAGCCAGGGCAGGTAAAATGAGATATGTGTAAGAAGCATTTAGCACAATGCCTAACACATGGAAGACACTCAGGAAAGGTCCTTCTTCCCCTGCTGTGTTGGAAAAGGGGAAACGCTGAAGCTCAAGAAAGGTTTGGACTCACACACATTCCCACTGGAAGGCATCCTCTCACCCAGCACCCACTCAGCCGCACCCAGGGCAGCTGACCTGGCCCATTTCCTGCGAGGGGCTTCTGCTGGCCGCGCTGTACTCGCTGACCATGGAGCGGGCGTGGCAAGTGAGCCGCACGCTCATGCTGTGCACGCGGGCCCAGCGGTCCTGCGCCAGCTTCTGCCCGATCCTGCGCAGCTCTGTGCTGATGACCCAGCCCCGCTTGAGCAGCAGCTGCAGCGGGTCTCCAGGGCCAGGTCCTCCCGCCAGGATGAGATCACCCTGCGTGTCCTCCTCTAGGCTGATGGGCTTCGCCTGCAGGACGCACATGCACTCGCACTCGGTCATGAGCTTCAGGTCCTCCATCCAGCGCTGGACCGAGTCCACCTGAAGGAGGTGCAGCCTGCAGAGGGAACAGCAGCAGAATGCCGATGTGGGACCCTTTGCAGAGGCCTTAGTCCCTAGGGTGTTCACTAAGCATCTGTATGATCCCAGGCCATCAGATCTTTTATAAGCATCTATTATATGCCAGGTCTTCCCATTCACGAACCTTAAACTCATCTCTCTCTCTCTCTCTCTCTCTCTCTCTCTCTCTCTCTCTCTCTCGTATTTAGTACAGGGGCTACAGGGTCTCACTACACAGAGCAGACTCTTAGTGATTCTGTTTTCAGTCTCCCAAGCACTTGGATGACAGGCATGCGCCACCACGTCCAGTCTGTATGGCCATCTCAGCGCCCCCTGGGGGCGAAGCCTGCACGACACATTGGGGATCCAACCTGATCCCCCTGCTCTGTCTAAGCAGGTCCTTTAGTCCTCTGAGTTATCTGACCAGCCCTAAGTCTCTTTCTCTCTACATACATTAATAACTGTGGACCTGGGTCCCAGGGCTGCTCCCCGCATCCTGAGACTAGGGAGTGGGGAGTGAGAACAGGGAGCTTGGTGGTAGACCTGGAGTTCCTTACTTGACTTCTATAGGAAGCCTCAAAAAATGTCTTTGGAATTTTCTGCCTTGCTTTTAAGCCCTAGGGGCAAGATAAAAAGCTCAGGTAGTAGGTGTCCAGACTAATAAACTGGTAATGAGGGCTGATAGAGTAGTCGCTGACCTTTATAATAAGGGGAAACTGAAGTAACCTAGATAAGAATAGTAGTTACCTAAATGAGCTATGACAGAGCTACATGGTTATATAGCACTCATTTATTTGAAATAATGCTTTTCAGGAAGTATATGGAAAAGGAAATGCGTACTAATTAGGGAAAGCTGTATATAAAAACATAAATGAAAACAAACTATGCCAATAGTGCTAAAAAGCCATACCTAAGGAAATGACTTAAAAGGAAGACTTAAAATACTACAGATCTTTACACAGGATGAAAATGCAGCCCTTCTTTCCTTTTTCAATTTTCTTCTAATTTCCAAAATTTCTATAGGAAGCATATGTACCACTCTTGTAATGGAACAAAATTAGTTCTATTTAGTATATAGCACAAGAACATAGATGAGATCCTAAATAAAATCCACTCTGGAATTCACTTAGTTAAATAAGCCAGTAATACCAGGCAATTAATGAGGCACTGAACACTTCAGTGACTGCTGTATATTTAATATCGTGTACGTTCTAGGCACAGCAGGAAAAGTGGAGATGAAGACATAAAGTCTCCATTCTCCAAGAGCTTTCAACTCATGCAAAAAACTAGTAAATGAGAAAGCAAAAGACAATGATAGATTTCAACATCATTCCACCATCAGAGAAGATGCATATAGGTAATCACTATACCCCACAATACATATAGGTAATTACTAAGGGCTGAGCTCAAAGCCCTGTCTTCAGCTCCAGCTGTCTTCTGCTTAGTCTTTCTGTGCCTGATCTGCCTCAAGCCATTCTCTGTGTGACATTCATTCATTCTACAAATATGCACTTGGTGTCTACAATGTGCCGGGTAATGTTCTCAGATTCGAGGTGCAGCAGCGAACACTTTCCTTATGAGAGTTATACTCAAGTGAGATGACAGTCAATTGAAGAAGCAAGGAACATGCTGGAGATAGGCAGCAACATGCACATTGTTAGGAAAGAAGTCAGAGGGCTGAGGAGGGCTTCGATTGGAAGGGGGCAGGGCAATGCTATTTAAAATGAGTGAATCAAAGAAGGCTCATTAAGAAAGGGATATTTGGCTGTATATCTATCCTAATTATTATATATATATATATATATATATACACACAAAATGGTCCTTCATTTGTATCCCCATTTTTTGTTTAGTTTTGTCAGAGATGGGTATTCCATTGCCATTTAAATATTGTAGGTGTGTGAATTCAGCAAAATAATCCAATATAGTCCACTAGTCCATAACAGTAGTGGGTTATCCATAGGACTGGTAATGTCAGAAGAAAGATTTGTACTGATAGTATTTGGACAGGATATCATGTCTGCCTCTTTGTACTATGAATAACCACTATGAAGGCAACAATATGCAATGTATTAATTATTGAAACTGTCCTGCTAATCTGTTTTGAAACTGTCTCATTGCTGTTTCTCAATAAAAGATAATAAAAAATTTAAAAATGCATAAGCTTATCAGCAGACACAGAGGTCACTGTACTAATAAATGGGAGCTAATGGGTGCTACTTTGAGCACCTCTTGTAATTGTATAAGTCAAAGGTAACATATGAATTTCATAATGTCTCAATAAATTGAATATTAAAATATTTTTTTAAAAAAAGAAAGGGACATTTGGGCAAAGGGAAGGAGCCATGTGAAAATGCAGAGGCAAAGTGTTACAGGGAAAGAGAACAGCAAGTGAAAGGCTCTGGGGCAGAATTACCTTCAGGATATGTGAAGTAGGAGGAGGTCAGAGGAGCTGGCACAGTGAGGTGAGGTGAGAGTGATAGAGGAGGGTGTGCAGCAGGCAGCTGTCATGGTTTGGGGTTTTTGTAAGAGGAACAATATAGTACAGGACATAGTATTTTACAATGAATCACCCAAGAATCACATACTACAAGTGCAGGAAATCTATCCATACACTAAATGCTAACAAATCCAGCTGAGGGCCTAGAGCTCATAACAAAGCCTCCTACCAATCCAGCTGGAGGCCTAGAGCCCACAGCAAAGTCCCATGCAGGCCTGCTTCACAGATCTGTGCTAGAAAGGCCCAAAGGTCGGTGGTGGAAGCTAGGAAGTCTCTACCAGTTGGATGAAGGATCTGTGTTAGCAGGATGAGAGATCTGAACTGGAGCTAGGAGGTGAAGCTCCAGACAAGCACCAGAGCTCCCCCAAAAGTACCACAGGCATACTCAGCAACAGCGAGGTCCTGAGATCCTCCAGTGATGAGGAAAGCTGAGTTCCCATCAGGAAAGCCAATGCGACAAACTTCATGAGGCTGAGCAGTGCACCATCTCCCTCCTCTGGAGCCAGGAAGTGATGCTCAGCATGAGGACCAGAGCTCCCCCAAAGTTCATCAGGAAAGCCCGCATGACAAGGTCCTCCAGCAGAACAGCTCAAGAGAACTAGCAGCTTCCAACAGCTCCAACACCTCCATGCAGCATCCCTAACAGTGTTTCGGCAGCTGTTCCTGTTCTGCCTTTATGCTGCCGGCAACAACCCTCAGGTGGGCCTCTGAAACCCAGCACCATGCTAGTTTAATTCAGCTGGGTGTAAGAAATTGACCACCTGTTAGAAATCCACTACAGTGATATAGAGCTGTGTAGGAAAAAAGGAAAGACTTGTCTTTTGTTGAATTCATACAAGAAAGAAGGGCACTGATGGAGCCAACCCAGTAGAGCAAAGGTGTCAAGTAAGACTGAAATGATAGTCAAACTACAGTTACCAAGGTTAAGACTCCTCATGCTGATAGCTATTTAATGTGAAAGAGCAGGGCTTCTGGAAAGGCAACATTGGACTCTAACACTGCTTTATAACTTTTAACCACAATATTTACCCTGTTTAACCACAGAATCTAAACTCATAATTCCTTCTAGAAAATTGCCTTTCAAGCTATTAAAACTAAAAACTCACCAGTGACCTTCCTCTTCATAAAAATAGCTATTACATTTTGTAAAACCTTGTGAACATGGTGGCTTAGGTCTAAAATGTCCCCCAGCTGCTCAATGAACACTGATTAGATGATCAAAATGCTGGGCTCATCAGTGGGGTCACTGGCTAATAAGTTCAGTAAGTAATTTGCTGCTAGGAGATGGAACTTGGTGAAGGTGGCTTACTGGAAAGGCCCAGAAGGTTCTAGCTTTCTCCCTAGCTCTTCTGTTCCTTCTGCTTCCTGGCTGTGGTGAGTTGAGCACCTGCGCCACCACTGTGCCAAGCAATATTCTTGGGCCCGAGCCAAGTGCCTCCTCTGCCACGTTGCTTCTGCCTCAGGAGCCAGCCCTGGACTGAATTCATGAGTCAAAGTAGATCTTTCCTCCTTTGAGTTGTGGGTGTTGAGTGTTGTGTCTGGCCACAGGAAAGAGAGTAAGACACTACATGTGTCAGGGTAGGCATGTGTCAGGGTAGGGATGGGCTCACCCGAAACATGAAATCGCAGCACTCTGCTTCACATTCTATGCTATCAACTCTCTAAGCTTTACACACATGGACTATATAACACACAGCATTGATTGTAGGCATTCTTCATTTTCTACTTCTTATTATCACACCCTCATCCTTGCCCCCTCCCTTGGCCAACTCCACTTGTATGGATCACTCCATTTTTTTTTTTTTGCCTTTGTGTATTCCTATACAACTATCAGTATATATATATATATATATATATATATATATATGTTTAGGGTTTCCTGACTCATGGCTTGTTTCACAAATATAATCACAATATACACATCTTGCTCTCTTTTTATTTTCAAAGAACATAGAAGTCATCTTAAGTCACACAGTAGAATCATAAAGTACTTTCTTGATGTCTGAAAATTATTACCATAATTTATTAAATTATTTCTCCAATTGTTGGGTACTCACTTTGTTTCCAGTTCTGGACCACTACAAATAATGCACTAATGAACATCCTCATATCAGTGTCTTGCACATCAGTATCTTAATTCTACAGTGCGCCCTCCCTGGGAGTAGAGTGTGTTCAATGGATGTTGCCATGTTGGGCCTAAAAGCAATGACGTGGGTGCTGAGTTGATACATTTCCCCAACAATGTATCAGAACTTTCTACATTGATGTTAAAATGTGTTGTTTCCCTGCTTACATTCTTCAGTGTGCCCTAGGGCACCGTCCCCTGGTAAGTAAAATCCCCAGAGGATAGGATAGGAGGCTT
The DNA here is from genome assembly GCF_000260255.1 of Octodon degus. NCBI lineage: Eukaryota > Metazoa > Chordata > Mammalia > Rodentia > Octodontidae > Octodon > Octodon degus. The sequence continues at coordinate 8,126,531 of NW_004524643.1, read as the reverse complement.
CTGGGGTCTGGCCCTAGCTCCCCTTTTCGTACCTCTCTTTTGTGCATATTCTCCCCACTCTCAGCATCCTTACCACAGGCACACACTCCAGACACACTCCACCTCCCTACTTCCCAGATGTCCCACTTTCTTTCACAATCCCCTGTAGCCTCAAGCATGCTGTTCATTCCTCTTTTCCTTCTTCCCTCCCTGACATGCTCTCACCCAATACCTATCTATGCATGGGTTACCTCTTCTGAAAAGCCCCACACGGAGCTCACCAGCCCCTCCCTGGGGTTGCTGCATCCTCCCCTGGAGCACTGATGATGTTATTCATTGGTGATTTTTGCCTGAACTCTCTGAAGTCCTATGAGGGACAATCTCTTTTACTGGTCTATTGGCAGTGCCTGAGTGTATGTTAGTAACCCACTTAGAGCATGCCCCCTGCCAAAAAAAAAAAAAGTGAGCAAGCATCTGTCATGTACTGCTCCACCTCTCTACCTAAATGAAGAGTCCCTATGCTTACACTCCCACTGGCTACCCAGAGAGTGCCCCAAGACTCATTTGATGAGGACAGAGTTACAGAGATGGAAAAACATGCTCACTGCACCCTAGAGACACCTGGGAGACACACTGGGGAGTAAGAGGCAGCAAATGATCGAATCAGATAGTGACTCATTCACTCCATAAACACTTTGTAGTCGACATCTGTTTCTTTGTTCCCCTGCATTCCTTCCCCCCACCCCATTTGTCAGTAGGGGAGACAACTTCCATTAGCAACTTCCTGAGGCAGTTGCCTGCCATCAGCTTCTCCCTTCTCTTTTAAAGGACCCTGGTCCCAAGCATGGGCTAATTCCCAGGGGTCAGGTCAAGGTAAGGTGACCATGTCCCTGGCCACAGTTGTAGGTAGAGCCAGAGATAAGCTCCTAACCAAGCTGCATGAATCCAATTCCTTCTCCAAATGGTGACAGGTAGAGCCAAGAGTTGAGTCACAGAGACTGCTGTTGGTGTCAATTCATGGCATCAAAAAACAGCAAAGAGCACGGAGAAGAACAGCAGCCACAGTAGCTAGCAAGCCTCTCTACCTTCCTCCTATTGTATGCAGGTTACTTACCCCACTTACACACATAATCCCAGCACTGGATCATGAATCAATCACAAACTCTAGAAGCCTGTCCCATTGACTGCATGAGGCTTTGGGAGGACAACTAGACACAAACCATAACAGTGTCCATTGGCAATGCTAATGATGGCAGCTTTTTAGACATGCCAGGGGAAACTTCAGAATCATATGGGAAGTGGGAAGACAAGCCCAGTGATTAATTTATCTTATAAACAAATGAGCCTTTTTAAAACACAAGCACACAGTGAATAAGCAGAGTCGCCATGCCTTAAAGGTCTTCAGGGAACTCAAGGGAGGGAGCTGTCCCTTCCAGCTGGAGTTCAAGAAAAGGCACTTGGAGGAGGTGGCTGTGGAGCAGCTATGGTTTGGACACATCAAGACAGTGGAAGTATATTCCAAAGTCGAGCAATCAGAAAAACAAGGAGAAAGTGCCCTAGACTAGGGTTTTACATTCCAGAAGAGAGGGAAGAGTAAGGAGAAAAGAAAGAAAAGTGAATCCAGACTTGATCTTGAGAAGCACTGAATGTCAGGATAGGTGTGAAGCATTTACCCTGAAAGCCCTGAAAGGCTGTGGAAGGGTGACAGAGAAGCACAACAGAGGTGGGAGCTGGTGATATTGAAAGATAGCTACATCTTAGCATCTAGGACAAGTATCAAGTGCTAACTTGACACAAATAAAACTTAAGCTCAAGAGCAAGAGCTCTAGAATCTTCTGAATGAAGACTCCTGAACCCTTAGCATTAACCTATCAGGCTATCTTAGATTTTTGTGGCTGTGACAAGTTATCTGAGATAACAACTCATGAGAAGGAAAGATGTATTTTGGCTCATAGTTTCAGTCATTTCTATTCAAGGTTGCTTGGCCTCATTGCTTTTGGGCTGGTGACAAAGATCACAGTAAAGATACAAGGAAGAACTTGTTCTCTTTAGAGTGGCTCAGAACAGAGGAAGGTGGGGAGCACAGGACCCCAATATCTCTTTCAAAGACACACCCTCAATGATCTCTCTTCCTTCTACTAATGGCCCCACTTCCTAAAGGTCTCAGCCCCTGACAACAGCACCATCACCTAGGGAGAAACCCTTTCTTCACACGTGAGCCTTTGAGCACAATTAAGACCAAAATCATAACAAGGGTAAGGACCACCGAAACCCAGCAGCCATGGAAGGACCGAAGAAAGGAGAGAAGGAGAGTCAGGCCCACCCACTGCCTCAAGCTTGGGACCATCCTGGAAAGCCTGCTTATATCCCACACTCACAGATTTGTCAAACCCAGAAACCTCAACATACACAAGAGGCACACTCAGCTCTTGCTCTTGAAGATGCTTAAAAATTAGAAAAAGAAATAGGATTTTAGAAGCTGTGTTAATTAAAATCCTGATCGATTCACCTATGAGGATAGAGAAGAGAAAAGACAACAATATTGATTTTTTTTTCCTGGGTATATGTGTTTCTGGATACGAATTCATCAGGGTTTCCATCTGTCTGTAACTTGGATGTCTGTTTCTATGCATCTGGTAATAGATTTATTTCCCTACCTTTGCAAATACTCACATGAGTATGTATATTTTTAAAGGTTTTAACTTATAGGTTTTATAGGTTCAGGGACTTGAATAGGAGCTGCCCTTAGTGACTCACTTCCAAAGAGAAAACTAAAGAAACAGGAAATGGAAAGTAACTTCACAGTGGAGACCTCTGGTACATGCCACCTTAACCAAGTGACCAAGATCAACTTTACCAATGATTAATCATACTGACTGCACTGATATGATATGTGATATGGATTTACCCCTGTGGCATTCTTCCCCCAAAACAGATAGCCTTAAACTCATAATAAGAAAACATCAGATGTCCAAACTAAGAGATTTGTATAAGATAACCTAAGTTGTCAAGGCCATCAGAAACAAGAGAAAACAGAGAGACTATCAGAGACGAGAGGAGATGAAGGAGATGTGATAGCTACCAATACTATGATATCCTTGGGGCAATCCTGCAACAGAAAGGGAACATTTATGGAAAGATGAGTGAAATTTGCATAATGTCTAGGGTCTAGTCTTAGTAACAGGCAAGTACTAGCTCCTTAGTTATGACAAATGTAGAGAGAGACATTAAAAATCAGAGAAATGGTGTGGACTATCTTTGAAACTTTCTATAAATTTGTTTGTTTGTTGTTGTTTTGTTTGTGGTACCAGGGATTGAACTCAGGACCTTGCGCTTGCCAGGCAAGTGCTTATTCTATTGAGCTATCTCCCCAGCCCCTTTCTATAAATTTAAAACTACTCTAAAATATAGAAGTTTATTTTTTAAAACAAAGAGTAAGGTGGGAGGGGTCCAGATGGCATTCCCCTCACCAACAAGAATTATACTTCCCTTGCTTATTCCCCAGACAAAAGCATGATCTGAAACCACACTGTCTGGTTTTGTGCAGCCAGTCTCTCAGGAGGAAGCCCTAGGGTCCCAGCACCAGTGGATTGGGGGGTGGAGAACTTTACTAAAGAATGACAGTGGAGACCTCTTCAAAGAACCCCAACAGAGGAAAGAAAGTAGTCCCTGACTAGACCAGGTGGAAGAAGAATCCTTGATTGGAATAGGTGGGCCTCTCTCTGGAGAAAGAAGCAAAGAATCAATGGCCTTGCCATGGAGTCTGATCCCTTTTATCTGCCCCCAAACTAACTAGTGGCTGACTCCCAGTCCAATTTCCTGAGTCTGGGCCTTCCACCATGGGTTTATCCCTCTGGCTGGTTCCTGACACCCTTGTTCCCCATTTTATCACTTGAATAGATAGGTCTTGGGCCAGCACTTCCAGGGGGTGGCAGACAACCTGCTATGCAAGGATATAAAGGCCATGGGCATACAAGAAAGCACAAGGCAGATGCTCCTTCCTGCTCACTGCCCAACCAGGATAACCAGAATCCAAGTTTTTAACAAAATAAATTAATCTGTTGAGTACATTTCTTAAATCCTTCAAAACTGAGTATCATCAGGCTGGGAAGATAGCTCAGCAGTCTAAGGGCCTTCCTGCAAGTGCAAGAACGCGGGTTTGATCCTCAGTATGGCATGTTGTGCCAGCCCCAGAATGGGGCATGGTGGCACACCCTTGCAATCCCAGCTCTGGGGAGGCTGAGACAGGAGTATCTTGATGAGTCCCAGCTGCGTACCAAGACCCTGTACCAAATAAATAATTTTTTAAAAGGTTGAATATCATTATCTGTAAAATCAAGGTCATAGGAACTTCCACATGAGGTCAAAGGAAGAATGAGATTAAATACTGAATGTGAAAGGTCTATACCACATAGCTCGCAAGAGATGCTGAGAGCCATGTTTTTTGCTGTCCTTCCTCATACACATCACACTAGCACCTACAGTGCTAACTATGATAATGCTTAGCATTTATTGAACACATTCCATGTGTTGCCCACCTGCTAAGTGCTTACCATGAATCATTTCACTTTCTCTTCAGGACAACTCACTCTAATAAAACACAGTAACAATAAGCTTGAAATCTTGGTATATCCAACTCCAGACCTGCTCTTAACCTCTATGTGCTTCATCCCTTCCAGGCTATTTACCTCTATCAAAAAGAAGGGGGACAGTGAATAGGACAAAGCAGCCTTAACATTTTCCCAAGCAAGAAATTTAAGGGCTGCCATAAGCAAGAGGAGGGCAGGGAATCTGTGAGTCACCAACCCTAGGTAAAGCTCCGGGGAGGAGGGTGACCAGGGACATAATTGCTAAACCTTCTCTAGGCTATCCTGTTGCATGAGCTGCCTTCTAGGGTGACAGTAGCAGAAATGAGGAGGACAAGGCCTAATGAGAAGAGAAGATCTAGCTATCTTTAAGAATGATCTTAAAACATCTTTTCTTTTTAGAAATTGTGTATAAAGACACTTCTCACTTTCTCTAAAAATGAAACAAAGACATTTGATAAGAAGAAAAATAAAGCAGAGTACTAAACTCAGGGTTCCTCTCCCCTCCTAGTTTCCTAGGTGGTTGGTCCTCAGGCTTCATCAAGCAAGGATATCTCACTTATGTTTGAGGGGCAACCCTGGCCAGAAAGAGAGGACACTGGGAATTCTGACCCATCACTTAGTAAAGGGCAAAACATGTTGACTGCTCAGGAACCCCCACCTTAGCCTAACTTTTCCCAGAATGCCTTGTGGTAAAACTACTGTATCTAAATTAAAGTTAAATCACTGAGCTAATGACATACTTGTGTTTCACTTAAATGACAAAAGCTAGATTTTTTTTATTATTTTTATTTTTATTTTATTTTATTTTATTTTTGCAGAACCAGGGATTGAACCCAGGCCCTTGCACTTGCCAGGCAAGTGCTTATTCTACTGAGCCATCTCCCTGGCCATTTACTTTTTTAAAGTCATGAAAAAAGGCAAAGTAGAGAAAAGTCACTAGCACTCACAAAGTCCCCACAGTACCCAAAGAACTGCACACTTAAAATACTTTTATTTTCATGACACTCTTACTGTATTAATTTTACAGATGAAGACATAGAGACACACAATTATATCCCAGAGACTAGGTCCCCTGATGCCACTGAGCAATTCCTTACCTGTGTGTCTCCTTCACCAAATGTTGAGATAGCCTCAAAAACAAACAACGTTTGGTTTATCTTAGGGTCATCAGCCCTTGGCATAAGACCTGCCACATACTAGGTATCTAAAGTACATAAATGAATCAACTAGCCAGAGATTCCTTGGGAGACAGGGATTGTGAGTCTTGCTAAGCCATCTGAAAGCATGTTCTAGACTGGTAGGGATAAATAATAAATGAGATCCCTGCCCTTTGATAAAAATTTTAGGACTTGGGCAAGTAACCAGATTCTACCAAAAAATGTGATGGTAAAGATTTTGGTTTTAAATAGAAATAAAGCAACTATCAATAGAACCAGAAAAAACTTTTCTGGAAGCCATTTTATAAATGTTCCTGATGTGATTAGGTAGATTTTTACCCTTAGCAGACATCGTCTTGATTCTCTGAGTCTGACCTCAACTTACAGGCAAACGATGCTTCAGTAAGGTGCAGATATACACATCCAAGCCCTTGAGAAGTGTTGCTGAGAGAGATCTGAACTCCCAGGGGAACTGACTGTCCCCATATGACACCAGGAACAAACACAATTTTCTCAACCAGTTCGTCAAGGTTTAAAACAGTAGAGAGTATCCTCCAAGCTATCCCTAGGCAACTGCTTCACTGAACTCCTGTCAGCACTATGTGCCCTGGGAAACTCATAGTCTAAAAGAAGAAACAGATATAAGCACATAAATCTTAGCTCCCCTTTTGTCCCATCATCATTGATGACTCCCCCAAGTATGTCCAAGGGTGCCCAGGGTGCATCCCCCATCAAATTGGGTCCATTAATCCCGAGATGGGCCTGGAAGATCCTGCCATCCTGTCTTTCTTCCTTCCCCTGCACTAACACCCTTCCCACACGGCTGCCATCTCTTCTGGGTCATGTCGTGCTTTCCAGACTCCACTAAGCATCTCAGCACTTCTCCTACTACAACCTCTTCTAGGTATCATCACACCAACTGCTCACGAGACACATTTCTGGGTCTTTTTGGTAGCGCTGCGGCTTTTACTAGGTGTCACTGCTTCCACCACGGCACGAACTCTGGAGCTTCCTGGACTCCTGGATTCCTAGCTCTGCCACATGCTATACATGTAAATAAAAGAAATTTACACAAACTCTCTCCTGTGTGTTCCACTCTGGTAATCAGAGAGATACTTATAACTCATTCCTAGGCTTGCTGTAAGTGAAGTTACATATGTGTGTGTAATGTACATATCATGTGCATTCTAACCTACATATGTACTATATAAGATTTATAAAATATACTTATATAGTGTGTTAATTATTGAAACTGTCCTAGCGATTTAATTTGAAACTGTCTCATTGCTATTTGTTTATCAATAAAATTATCGAAAAAATATATATATACTTATGTATATATTACATAAAATATTGTATAAATACATATTAAATAAAAATAATAACATATTAAAGGAAGTAAAGAAAATACAACACATAATATATATAAGTTTCTGAAAAAGAGATCCATACCACGGAAACGTAAGTTCTAAAAATTATAAATTGGGACAGCTCTCCTGATTGAGGGTGGTTTAACTTCATATGAATAAATACATTACATGCATAGAAACAAGGATATTCCAGACATATTTGATTTTTTAAAAAGAGAGGAAAATAAAAGAGAAAGAAGTATAGAACAAAAGAAGGATAGGTAGAGGAAAAGGAAGAGAGGGAAGAAGAGGAGGAGAGAGGAAGGGATCCTTTGTGCAGTCAAAAATAAGAATATGTTACTGTTAAAGGATAGAGAATTATACTATCATTGTAATTTTTTGACAGGAACACTTTATCCCAAAACAAAGTTGATTCACATATTTAAAAGACTCAAGGAAATAAAGTACAACCCAAGGATTTTCACCCCAAGTGACAGAAGTAAGAAGATAAGAAGGAACCTTGGGCGCTGGTGGCAAGGATTGCTGGAGAACAATTCCTCAGGAACAACTAAGAGGATGACATCAGCAGGACTTCGACGCTGACTCCACATAGATCATGAATCAGAGGGACAGGCAAAGATGAGGCCCAGATTTTTGATGGAATGAATAGGAGAAACAGGTTCAGATGAGAGTGCGGGGTTCACCCCAAGGTGTCTGAGGGCTGTGCCACCTCTGCTTTTCAGTGTCTGGTCACTGTCACGGTGCTGCCCACCACACAACTTCGTTCCAAAAGCTCTCAGGCCCTCCTTACATCCACGTAGAGTGTGTGTCTCACACGCCCTCACTAGGGCCACTAAATGCACTCATTTATTCAACAAATACTTCCTTAGTGCCAACTGGAGTACAGTAATGAGCGAAAGAAACCAACTGCCGCACAATTATAGGGGGCACAGGATAGCAGAAAAGCAGATAAAATAAGTGCGATAAATTTAAAACTTGTGTAATCATTGAAAACATAATTTTTATTAAAAGCAGAGGTGGAATAAAGGGAAGCAACATCTTTTATATAAGAGGCAGAGCCATAATTATCATTTTAAGTAAATGATTAGGGTAGAGCTTATTGAGAAGGTAGGATATGAACAAACACTTCCAAGGAATGAAAGAATTAACTGTATGGGGACTAGTATTCCAGGCAGAAAAAAGAACCAGCTCAAAGGTCCTGGGAGAGGGCATGCCAGGCTTGAGGGAGACACAGTATGATGAGGAGAGTGACTAGGAGGAGGGAGGGAGGAAAGATGAGTAGATGTGGGCTCAGGGAAGGGGTCATGCCAGATCTCGGGTGGCCTTGGGAGCCACCATAAGCCCCTTGGGCTTCATTCTCAGGAAACAGAATACTTCCCAAGTCCTTTAAGGAATCCTGTCACAGACAACAGCCGGGTCAACTCAGCCCATAGGCCTCTCTGTAACCCAACCTGAAGACTCCCTTTCTCAAGGATTTATAAAAACAAGACATAGATTAATTTAGAACAACTTAACCTCAGCTATGTAGGGAACTATATACTGTTTACAAAACAGTTAATTTAAGTATAATTATTTATGCAACACACTATAAATAATTTGTACTACGGTCAAGGTTTTAACTTCCAGCCCCTCTGCTCAAAGGCAATAGTGAAGCCCAAGCCAAGTGTGACTATGGGAAAAGTTGTTGTTCAGTTGTGTTCAAATTCCCCAAGGTTTTCATCGCGCTGCTTCGGATCCGCTCCTGAGTCCTACATTGAGAAGCATGGACCTCAGCATTTTGAGCCATTCCACATTCACCTGCTAAGTGTAGATGCTTCAACAATCTATGGTGCTAAGAGGCTCACACTACCCAGCCCCTGCTGACCTGCTGCTGACACTGACACCAGTGCGATCCAGACATATCATGAAGGCTTTTCTCTCTTTCGGTACACTCTAACCTAGATCCCCTTCATCTATGCACTACGCACAAGTGGCCCCTGGTCCTGTATGCTCCTGTGTTTTCACCCAGCTCCACTCACAGACCCCTGCTCTGAGCAATAGAAGTGAAGGACTTTTCAGATTGCAGTTACCTCTGACATCACCAGTCCTACAGATAACCCACTACTATTATGGACTCCTGGACTATGTTGGATTATTTTGCTGAATTCATGCATCTACAATATTTAAATGACAATGGAATACCCATCTCTGACAAAACTAAACAAAAAGGGATACAAATGAAGGCCCATTTTGTATCTGTATATACAAAATAGTTAGGATAGATATACAGCTACTTTCTCTTAATTCAGTGAGAAGAAAGATTTGCACTAATAGTGTTTGGACAGGACATCACGTCTGCATCTTATACTATGAATAAACAAAACATACAAAAATAGCAATATGCAATGTATTAATTAATTGAAATTAATTAATTAATTAATTGAAACTGTCCTACTAATCAGTTTTGAAACTGTCTCATTGCTATTTGTTTCTTAATAAAATTAATTTTTTAAAAAAAGATTGAAGTTACCCAGAAATCCTCATATTTGCCTCTTATCCCACCAGCTACATATTTGGTGTATATGTTCCATATCATTTTACAGTAGTTCCTCACTATTTTGCGGTTCAACTTTCGCAGACTCACTGTTTCCAGGGTTTTTGAAAAGTATTAATCTAAAACTATTTAGCACGGATTTTTTCCTGTATCACGGGATTTTGCAGTAACATACAGTATATGTGTGCTGCTAAAATTACTTAGGTTTACAAGGTTAGAAAATGGTTAAGAACATTAGAAATGTTTTTAAAAGTATGGGAAAAGTTTATAAGAGTGTGGGAAGGGTTTATAGAGCCTTAAATATATATATATATATATATATATATATATAAAATAAATATAATGTAGCTACTTCGCTGATTTTCACTTATGGCGGGGTTGGCTGGAACGTAACCTCTGTGATAAGTGAGGGACCACAATATATTAATTAAATTTCTCAGTATAACATAATAAGGGGGTGGATCTCACAGCTTGGATAACCCAGAAATTCTCAATTCTAATAACTGGAGATAACGTATGAAGAGCACATGGACTCTGTCGTATTTAACTGTCCAGGACGTAGACCTCTCTCAGTGCATCAGAGGGCTTGAGGGTAGGGAAGAGATCTAACTATAAATCTTTCCATTTAATCTATCATAGTTCCAAGCATGCTATAAAATCAACTATTTTATGAGTACCTTGTGCACACCAGACACGCGCGTAGCACCTAAGCATGTAATATCTCACTCACAGGTGTACATATGCCGTTTATCATCGCTGTCTCGCAGCGGGGCTCCAAGAGTGTCCAACACCAGGCAGGAAAAGTTACCAAGACTTCAGCACGGGTGGGTCTGCCCAGCTCCAAAGTCTGCACCCTCCCCCTGCCCTAATCTGTCCAACCCCATCATGGAGCCCATTGTTTGGGTAGCAGAAAGCCTAAGAACCAGCCAACTGTTTCTACTCAGTGAGCTGCTCAGATGACTCAGAGCTCACCTCGCTAACACCCTTTGACATTCTAGATGGCCTGGACTCGAGCAGACATTACTAACACTTCCTGGCCTTCCATGAACCCCAGAATCCTTACTGTTTACCTTCTAAAAGGACATGTGTTTGTGCACATTGTCAGGGTGTGGCTGAGTCCGTGTGCTGATGTGGCAGGCATCACCTGTGTCCTCCTCCCATTCCCATCTCTAGGTAATTGTGCACCCTGGCGCTTGATTCTCGCGCTCTCTGGACCTCAGTTCCCTCATCTGCTCACTCCCTGTCATTTCTAGCCATTACCCTGGCTACAGTGAGTTCTTCCAGCCTCCTACCATGAGGCCAACCTCTGCACCTCTTCCGGTACTTGTGCTGCTTCTCTTCGTTGTGCCCACCTGTTGGCACTTACAGCCATGCTCTAAACCTATCCTCTGAGGAAATCTTCTCTGACTCCTGGATGAATTCACATCCTGTACACTCCGGCAGCACCCTGCGCCCCTCTGTCATGCACTGGTCTCAATTGTTTAATTCCAGTTGTCTGCTTTACACACCAGACCATATATAGTGCGAGCCTGTGTCTGTCTTGTCCCCACTACACATCACCCCAAGTACTGGCCTGGTACACTGAAGGTGCTCAGTGTTTACATATGAAACTGAATTAAGTTTTCACATCTTTCAAATGGGCTGCTCTACTGTCCATCTCTTTGATCTGTGACTGTCAAGGAGGAAAAAATGCATAATCACCATAGGAACATTTATTGAAGGTGGATCCTGTGTCAGTTACTATATGGACTGCTCTGTATGTGTAACTTCACTTAGCTTTCACACTACTCTTAGGATTTCTTTTGCAGATGAGAAAATCGAAGCTTAACAAGGTTAAATGACCCACCTGAGATCACAGTGGTCTTGGTTGGCTTGAAACACAGATTTTCAATCTGTGGACCCTTGAGTGCTGTGGTAAACTACTTTATGAATGAAATAACCTACTTTATGAATGGCTATGCTGTATTTCAATGTCAGATTTAACACCATAGGTAAAAAATATAAATCATTTTCATGCACACACATTCAGCCGTCCTTGTGCTTGTGCTTAGCCTACCTGGCAGCAACTTGGGACTTGGCCACATACTAAAAAGCTGATAGGGCTTACCTGTGACTTTCCTGTTCTCTTCTGCTGTCTTTGCTTAGGAAAGTGTTTTCATTTCCCGAAGGGGGACTCACAGATCTAAAGTGTCGGTGGTTCTTGTCCTAGGAAAGGCGGGTGAGAACAGAGACTGCCACCAGAGGGGTCCCAGAGCTAGTCACAACACCATCTGCAAGGCTCCAGCAACTGCATCAGCCTCCAGCCACGTGGACCGCCTTCCTCTACCTCACCTCACTCCTGCCCCAGCCTCAGGCTCTGACCCAGATTCTCCCTCTCCAGTTATGTGCAAACTCAAAGGGCGAAAGATCCTTTACCATGTGCTATACTGGGAGCCCTGCCTTCCTCAAGGACCCTAGATGCAGAGGCCAGGAGAAGTTGCCTGTTGCACAAAGCCCCACAGCCAGGAAGTGCTAGCCCCAGGCTGGACTTGGGTGTTTCCTATGGTCTGTTCTCTAGTCCTGTTCCAATTGCTCAGCCTACTGAGCTGCACAGGAGAAAATCTCAGCCAATACATCAAGCTGGCAGAAAATACCAACAATCTGACCTGGTAATAAGTACACCAGTAGCTAGTGTGTTGAGTTCCAGCAAGAAGTCAGGTACAGTGCTAAGCCCTCCATATCTTTTACTCCTTCCCACAGCCCCTGGGAAGCAAGTACTGTTATTATCCCCTTTATAGATGAGAAGACTTCTGTCCAGAGAAATCACATGGTACATGGTGGAGCCACCAAACTTGAGCGGCTAGATTCCAAAGTCTCAGCTTTTTTATTTTACTTTATTTTAGGGAAGGGTCTACAGGGTATTCAGGGTCTCACTATTAGATCAGACTCATAGTGATCTGCCTGTTTACAGCCTCCCAAGAGCTGGGATTACAGGCATGTGCCACCATTCCTAGTCTCAATTGCCATCTCAGTGTGCCCCAGGAGTAGGGCCAGCACAGCAGACCTGGGGATCGAGCCCCCAGCCCCTGTGCCTGCTTGCAGGTACTTTAATCCACTGAGCTATATGGCTGGCCCTTAAAGTCTCAGTTTTTAACAGCTAAACATCACACTGCCATCCAGGTGCTATGAATTGGATAACTCAGAATCACAGATGATGAAGCCTGAGAACAGTTACACAAAAGAAATGACATTTGCCCTGGGTCTTAGGACAGAAGAATTGGCCAGGATAACAAGGAACAGAGGATTTGAACATAATATGGATGACATGCACAAAGGTCTAGAGACACAAAAACAGTAACACAGTAGAAATTACACATCAGGAACTGGTGTGGCAGTGACCAGCAAGGGGTCTCAATAGACCAGGTAATCAAACACCTTAGGAATTTGAATTTAGTCCTGAAAACACTTTGGAGCCACAGAGAGCATTCTTAAGCAGGACAGTGACAACACCATGCATCTAGCCGGTCAGTAGAGACCCAGGACAGACCCACAGGGTGGACTATGGGAGAGGAAGGAGGTGAAACAGAAAGCAGCCTTGCTGAGGCAGTGACATAGGATGGGAAAGAGTGAGGGACCTGGGGGAGGTGAAATGAAGAGAGGGACAAAAGCAAAGCTGAGCCCTGGGTGTCTGGCCCTCGCTAAGGGAGCAAGCCCATCTGGGGAAGAGCTGGGTTTTCTTTGGCTTGGCTTCAGGATGAGGCACTAGGACAAGTGGGACCCATAGGGCCATGGCAGAGAAGAGTCCAGCAAAGGGTCTGGGGAAGAGACCAGGCCTGTTGAACACACACACACACACACACACACACACACACACAAACACACACACAGCCTGTCCACTCCCAGCCTCGGTCACTGTGCCGCCACATAATGAGCAGCTCTTCTCAATTCTGGAGTCTGGGGCCTGCAGCTCATTAAGGTTTGGACTGTGCTAGCAGGGAGCGTCCTGTAATTGCATAGCTCGCCTGACTCTCTGTCATTAGCTCTCTGAGCTCCACCTCTCCTATTCGATTTGCTGACTGACCCCAACATAAGACGTCTGGTGAAGCAGGGCAGCTGGGGCTGGGCTGTGAAGGTGCCTGCTGTCCCTGCGCCACCAACTCTGATGTCCTCAGCCATGAACTTGAAGCTGCCAGCTCCCTGAGCAAAAGGCTTCCCTCCTCAAGCAGACAACTGATCTTCTTACTCACACAGAGGAGAAGTGAAAATCAAGGTCAAGGCAGATGGACTGGCAATGAGTCACATTCCTTCCTGAGGAAAACCACACCAGTCAAGGCCCCGCAATGCCTCTGGCCAAGGAGCCACAAGGGCAAGAACCAGGTCTGGGCTTCTGTTTCTTGTCTCCAAGATAAGCCTGATGCTATGAAGACTGCCCTTGGACCAGGGAGAAGGAGGGCATTTCACACAGCAATCGGCTCCCAGGCAGCAAAGAGACCCCAGGAGCGCTGCCCAGTGCCTGGTAGATGACACTGCCCACCGCCCACGCTGCCCCACTCATTGCTTTCCAAGGAAGGCTGCCCTGGACATCTGGAATGTGGTGACCAAGCCCCAAGATCTGGGCTTCCTGGAGTCTGGCAGACTCTAAACACCAAGCCAGATGTGACCATAATCATCTCCATATTTGCGACTACTGGCCAGAGAATCTTTTTTAAACTGGAATTATCTAGGGTGGAGCTGGCATAGAAGAAGAGACTAACAAAGTTTCCTTCTAAGGAACTGTAGTAGGAGACGATTCACTCCCCTCAAATTTCCTCTGTTCTAAACTTCTAATTTCTATCCTAAAGTCAGAGGTAACTAATTATCTACACAGAAAAAAACACCAGGAGACATTACCTATTATAGAGCATGTGTTATATGTGTGCTCTCTGCCTTAGCCCTCAAAGCGGTTTGATTAATGGAGATCCTGTCCCATGATACCGATGTAGAAACTGAGGCTTATGAGCTTGCATAACTTGTCCAGCCCCTCACTGCTAACAGTGATAAGAAAGCTAATATTGAAGGAGTGTTTATTATATTCCAAGCACTATAAGCAGTGCTTGATTCCATCTGAATTGTTCACTTAACCCTGAAAGCAAGTCCGAAGGTTACTGTAATAGATATTCAATAGATTAAGCGACTTGACCACCATTATACAGTGTACAAGAGGAAACAAAAACTTGGGTCCTGTGAGAACACAGACTTATTCTCGACTCTTACTCAGGCTTCTGGCTGGCCCTCAGCTCTGTAGTCAAATCCTCAAATCTAAAGCCTGGGCTCATTCTGCTGTACAAGCCTGGCCTTCTGGACAGGCTGCAGCCTCCATGAGGCTCGTGGGCATTCACAGTCAGTGGATAACCAGCCACTTTTCAAGCCCGTGCCTCACTTCTTTCTCAGGGAGACTGGGATGCATGCTGCTGTGATTTAGAGCAGAGCCACCGAGCCTGGTGTCATCACAGATTCCTGACGAATCTGCAGCAAGCGCATCCCTGGAGCAGGACAGCCGTGGAGCCGGTGTGAGCAGTGGCAAAGTGGAGTGAGCCTCTGTAGACTCCGATTGCTGGGGGTCATCCCACACCCTCACTGGCCTTGCCCTGCCAAGGTCTTACCTCCTAGAGGGGCCACCTTCATCCTACAGAGCCTATCACTGGGGAAAGGTCACCATGCCTGGTCCCATGGAAACCTGCACTCTGCCCTCTCGCTGGTGGCACCCATTGTTCCTTCCCAGCCTCTCCTGCTGGCCCAAAATCTCACATCCCTAAAACCTTGCACTTAACACAATGTGGAATCTGTGTCTGCTCTCTTCTTGACTCATTTTAATCTCTTTCTCCTTCAACTAGCACTTTGATTTTAAAAGCCCTCAAATTCTGGAATTCAAATTTCTCCGCTCACACTTTTCTACGTGCTGTGGGAAATGAGATTCCATAAAGGAATGCTTTGCTATACTAAAAGACACTTCAAATGGCCTTTAAACCATAATATGTCCCCCACCAGGCCGGGTACTGGCTGGGTGCTGAGATCCCCAGGGGAAAGGCTCGAATGTGAGCTGCTCCATGATGTTTTCCTCCCACCTCCAGTAGCCCATGGTATTTCATGGACACTTTATAAACATTTTCTAAATAGCCCTTAAATAAACAAACAGCTGTGCCTCATGGGGCTGCACATGGCACTTTGAGGTTAACAGAAAGAAATTTGGGACCACAGAGAAAGGATGCTGGACCCAAAAGATATTTGCAAAGAAGCAGAAATGTAGAATCACAAGTAGGGGAAGTGGCCAGCTGTCAAGAGTAGCCAGAGGAATAGAGATGGAGTTGAAAATGATTGGATTAGGCCACCAAGATAATTCAGCAGAATAAGCACCTCCTTTGGCAAGTGTAGGGACCAGGTTCATCCCTGGTCCAGCAGGACACACCGACCCCGTCCCCAGGGTGCACTGAGCCGGGACCGAGTCTGGGCATGGTCATGCATGCCTGTAATCCCAGCACTGGGGAGGCTGAAAGCAGGAGGATCACCACAAGTCCCAAGCTGTGTAGTGAGACCCTGTACCAAATACATGAAAAAAATAGTAAAATAAAATAAAAATTTTAAAAAGAAAAGAAAATAATTGGAGCAAACCCCAAAGTTTTGAACTGCTGGGCTCCTGCATTTTCCTTGAAGATGAATACCCACTCCCATTCCATAAAACATTTCTGGCTATACTAAAAAACTTCCATAAATCCTAAGCAGGGCATACCCAGACATGCCACTAGTACTCATAGAGTAGAATGCTTTGCAATTTCTACACCAACTACAAGGTTCATACTACACCCCTTTGTGTATTTTATAGGGAAGAGTGAGAAGACCTTGTTTTAGTCAGTGGGATTATTTCCCAGTTCTATGGCACTAAAGTGGGATATTTTTGTCTAAAAAAGGCACAAATCTCACTCACAGACTCTGAGAATTTCAAGCTGAATGTCTCCCTGAGGGTTTGCTGTTCCTCCTTTTCCTCAGGTGAAGACACTAACTCTCAGAATAAGAGAGAGAGAGAGAGAGAGAGAGAGAGAGAGAGAGAGAGAGAGAGAGAGAGATTGTCTAAGGCCACATAGCAGGCCACTAAAAGGCTGGCCCACAGCTCCTAATCCTTGTTCTGCCCACCACATTGTTCTCTCCTTCAAAAGACTTGCTAAGAGATTAGCAGGGCAGGGCAGATAGCTCAGCGGACTAAAGCACCTGCTTAGGCAGAGCACAGTGGCTGGGGTTCGATCCCTCGCTTGCCTTGCCAGCCCCACCCTGGGGGTGCACTGAGACTTCAATTGAGACTGGGTGTGGTGGTGCACACCTGTAATCCCAGCTCTTGGGAGGCTGAACACAGGCAGATCACTACAAGTCCGATCTACTTAGTGAGACCCTGTAGACTCTGTACTAAATACATAAAAAAGAAGAAAAAGGGAATACAGGATTTCGCCAATGAACTTAAAAAGTAAAGACTAAACATACTTCTGAATTATTCTTTTTTAGAAGGAAAAAATATCTCTCCCACTCCCTGACTCCTTTAACCAATTAAATCTTTGGCTTCTACTCAGAAAGAGTACTTAATCAAAGTAAATCTGTAGCTTACACTTTCCCTTCGAAAGGCAGTTTCTATCAATTTTTTTAAAATGAGAGTATCATGCTGAAAACACAAGAGTAGTGTAGAGAAAGGGATAAAATCCAAGCTATTTAGTTTAATCTCTTATCTAAGCCTCCCTAGCCAAGAGTTTGCTGTTCATCCATCAAATATTATTAAACATTTATTAATTCAACAATCAATTATTGAGGTCCTATTGAGGTCACAGATGAACATTCCAAACTGTATATTTGCCAGAAATCTGTGTGCATTCTACTCATATGGAGGAGCACAAATAAGAATCAGATACCAATGCAGCCCTCAGGAACTTCATTACTGACTAGAGAAGATACCAACATACATTAATCAACTATGGAGCTACCTGGGATCTGACTCAAAGTAAGTTCTGCATCCTGAATAAATCTCATTTGAATGAATGAGACTACTCATTTGAATAGGAATAAAATTGTTTCTCTATTACATGTCATTACAGAGGAGATGCTTGGAAACTGGGCAGGAGAATAACAACTCAGGAAAGAAAAGATGGTACAAAAGAGGAATGGGGTCTAAAGAGTATTATGACTCGTCCATTGCCCTTTCTGGGCCTCAGTTTCCCCTCCCTGTAATAAAGAGAGGGCTCAGATGAGCTATGACAAAGCTTTCAGCATCAACGTTTAAGTTTCTATGATCCAAGTTCACACAAGCGTGGAAATTGAAATCCACCCTAACTTCTTCAAAATAACTATTGAATCAGTGGCTCTCTGCCTTCCTGAGGTCAGTGTGTATGTTTATGGATTTCTCTTGGGAAATTGGAGAAGGGAGGAAATTCAGCTCTAGCTTTCATTGGCCAGCCTTTCAGCTTAAACAACAAAATACATCCAATTACCCTGTTGACAATTATAGCCTGCACATTTCACCACAGGCATAGAAAATAACCCAGCAGCAGAAAACCAGCCACAAATGTGGGGTGCAAGCATGTAAGCCATTATCTACTTGAAGACAGCTCTCCTTTTTATTTATTTATTTTTTTTTAACTGGGGATCAAACTCAGGACCATACACTTGCCAGGCAGGCACTTATGCCCCTGAGCTATCTCCCCGGCTGACGACAGCTCTCCTGTGACAGGCTCACTGGCTTGGGAAAACAATATCTCTCCAGCAGGCCAGGGATGACCAGGAGGCCACCACTGCTGGCTGCAGCTACACTCAGTCCTGGTTCATCTCAAATTCCAGGCTAAGGAGAAACCATGTGAGAAAATAAGGCATTCCCAGCAAGAGGTCACAGCTGAGCCTCCCACAGTGTGTTCTTGCCACAAATCTGCATCTGATCAGGCCAGAAGAGAAGGTGCTAGAGAAAGCATGGGTTCCACGAAACAGGGACCACGTCAGACCAGGTCACAAATGTGTCCTCGAGCACGCAGCACCATACAAGATGTGTGATCCGCATTCAATGAATAGTCATAGAATAATTTTCTTAAGGCTAGTGATTAAATGAGCCCCCTGAATGAGTTATGGTTTTACTGTGTGATGCCCCAGAACACTGGAAAAGAAATACAGGACCATCTAGGAACTGTATCTGAGCTCTGCTCTGCGTGAGCTCTATCATTGGACAAGTAGCTCCATTCTTCCAAGCCTGTTTCTTCCTGGGATGTGCATTGTGCCGTGCTACGCAGATTCCTAATCTGGACTTGTTGACACTGTCGCAGGAAGGATTGTTAGCTGACATCCTCCTGCTGCCAGACCGACCCTCCAGGTACTGTCTCCAAGCTACCTCACCTAAGGTCATTCTCTTCCTAGGGCTTCCCACTCTTTAAAAGTGAAGCTTTAGCCAAAGTAAGTTTCACAAAGTTTATCTGAGCAGAGAATTATTTGCAAGTTGGGCACTTCACAGAACCAGAAAAGCCTTGGACGGGCTCCCTGCAGCACAGGCAGTGGGCTTGTCCAGCAGAGCACTGGAGAAAGTGCACTTACGGGCTTCAGTAGAAAGCCTCCCACTGGAGGGTCATCAGTGATTCCCGATGAGTTAAGTCTCAGGTTTCATTTAACTATTTGCATTGAGTTCCAGATGTGGGCTAGTTTAAAGCAATGGAGTAGCCCCAACCTACTGGCTTCCCAATGTTAAAAATATATTTTAATGTACTCCAAGGAAAGATCAAGGACCTAAATGCCTTGGCCAATTTGGTCACTGAGTGACAGCTCGTATTGCAAAGCTCTCTGTGAGGTCAGCTGAAGTATGACAGCTCAACTTCACTTCTGCCCACTTGGCTTCCTCCCTTTCCCTTACTGCCCATTTGGCTTCCTCCCCTTCCCTTTCACACCGGATTCCCCCATGCATATCCTGAATTCTGAGCTCCACCGAAGGCTGCTTCCCAGAGGACCCAACCTGTGATTCTCTTCTTTGCAAAATAAGGGTAATATACATAAGCACAAGCCTAGTGAGCACTAGATGAACAGCTTTGTGTAAAAGTACCCAGGTTATAGAAAGTGTTGAATGTGTCAGCCATCTTTCTTATGGGAATAGGGCAAGATCAGCCCTTTAGTGATGAGTGAGGACCCCACTTCTTCACTGGCAGGAACCTGGAAAAGAGTGTGTCAAGATGCCCTAGCAAGAGAAGTGGCCAACCGAAGTTGTGGAAAGGTGGGCAAAGAGGAGATGACTGGACATGGTTCTCTGTGGACCGTGGCCCCTGATTTACCTCCAAGGCACATAAAGACAGGTAAATTAAAGGAGTAGGAGGTCTGTGACTGACGCCAGCTTGCCGCTCACCATGGGTGACCACTGTGGCTTGGTCCCAGCCTCACCCGGAGCCCAGGAGATGATCAGCACCTGACACAAAGGTGGGCATTCAGAAACTAAGCAGTAACTGAAGACTGGCTGGGGACACAGCAGACACGGTGTCCTCCCAGGAGGTGCCTGTACCTGTGCTTACAGAGTTGTCACTACGGAAGCATGGGTACTGTTACTGTTCTTGGTATGGCCTGGGGAAGTGAGGGTCATGTAGTGCAAAGCACTCTACGATCCTAGAGAGACTATTTTTCCTGCACCCAAGCACTTATGTGACATTAAAAGTAGCCATCACTGCCACCATCACACATAAGATAGAGCTGGTTTTCAGACAGGTGAAGCAGACACTGAAGATAACAAAGCTGGCAACAAAAATAGACGTAGGATTTGAGCTGAAGTCTGATTCCAAGGTGTGTCTGCTCTCTACCACTTAGACTCACATTGAAGACCCCAAGAGTAGGATTTCATTCTTTGGATAGCTGAGTTCATTGTTTTTCAGTGTGATAGAATTCCAGAGGTTGTGATGCAATCAAAGTTAAGAGCCACTGCACCTGCCCTATCATCGCCTATGGTTCATGCCAACTCGGCATGAACCCCACTTCCTGGCTAGAGAAGCATCACTCCCCGCCCTCCACCCTCTTCGGGCAGATTGCACCTAGAATAGCTCCTTTGTTTTGCAGCTGCTTACTTGTAAAGGTTTCAAATACTAATGTGCTAATTTATGTGATCCACACAAATTGCTGGATCATCCCACACCCTCGACAGCACTATTTTTTTAAAAAAAATTATTTATTCATTCAGTACAGAGTCTCACTACCCAACTCAGACTTGTAGTGATCCTCCTATCTCAGCCACCTCAGCCTTGGGATTGCAGGCATGTGCCACTATGCCCAGTTTCAGTGGCCTGCTCAGCATGGGGCCAACACAGCCTGTAGTACCAGGGATTGAACCCAGGTCCTTCCATTTACTAGGATGGTGCTTAGATCACCAAGCTATCTCCCTGGCCTTCAACAGCACTTTTTATTTTTATTTTTGCACATTAAAGGGAACACTAGGACTGCAAAGTGAAATTCAGTTTCAGTAGAATGCAAAAGAAAGAAGTCAATTACCAAAATTAATTATTTCTCAGGGGACAATGAGCACAATGTTATTCTCTATGACAGAGACCTTTGCAGCTTGGAACAGAAGGAAAAAAATGTGTGGCTGCTATTGTCCTCCCATCATTCAGCATCAGATTGAACAAATAAAACCTAGTGACTTTCTGTGAACTCACACAAGCCTTTTCTGTGAATGCAGCCCACACACATGAGCCCAGAATGCAATGGTCATGAACAGCTTGGCAAGGCCAGAGATTGCATCCTCCCGTGCTATGGGTAGGCAGGCCTGGCAATGCTCGGCCATAAACATGCTAAAGGAAACACCACAATCTCTCTGCAGCCCACCTTGCCCCTTCTACAAATGATGACAGTTGTTATGATTTGTGTCTAGGGTCCCTCCAAAGCCTCATGTAGTCATGGATGGTTTCTAGAGTCTGTGATTAATTCATGATCCAATGCTGGGATTATGGGTGTGAGTGCCCTGGGACAGATAATCTGCTTACAAATGTAAGAAGGGGGAAAAGGCTGGCTAGCTGCCATAGCTGCTGCCCCTCCCTTTCACCTTTGTTCTTTGCTGTTTTCCACCACCATGAACTGCAGCTCTCTGCCATGGAGCCAGTCGAGTATGGACCAAAACCTCCACTAACTGCAAGCTAAATAAACCTTTCCTTCCTTAATTCTGGGTGCTGGGTATTTCATCCCAGCAAGGAGAAAAGAGTAACTGAGACTATAGTGTAGACTAACATCTGCACAAATTACAACTTTCATGGCCAGCCAGAACTCTTGGCCTTATGCTTGTTTGGTGTCTTCCTCTTAAGATACTTGCTGTGTAAGATGAGTTAGAATTTCTACCTTTCCTCCAATAGAATAATTTGATTCCTATGTCATTACATGTAACTTAATTTCCTTTACTCAGAAGGGAGAAGGAAGAAAGGACAGAGAGATGAAGAAACTGAAACCCAAAGTTTTAGCTAATCTGTAGCAGAATAAAGCCCAAATTGAGGCAGTGTAGACTCTTAATCACTGTCCTAATCAGCTTGTCTACCCACAGCACAGGCTGTGATCTGACCAGCCCAGCACCTATTACCAGAGTTGCTGGCACCCATCTGACTGCACAGCCCTGACCTCTGGGACAGGCAGATGGAGGCTCCACTCCACTCAGAACAGTGCCACTTATTGCTGGCTTAAAACACTAAGCTATTGGGAGTGTCTGTGATTTTTTTACCTTCTCAGCAAGGTCAACCAACAAAACTGAGGGATTAAGAGTGGGGTTTCTGGAATAATTCTGTACTTACAAGAAAGGCTCATGCCACACAGAAGATACTCACTAAAGAATAGCTCCCCTTATGTAGCTCTTGATGCATGATAGGTACTTTGCATAGAAAGAGTCATCTAACCCCACCTCAACCCTAGGAACTAGGTTCTGACTTACCCCTATCTTACACGTGAGGTAGTCAGCAGCAGAGTCAGGGGCTCAGGAACTTACACTGAGCACACAGCCATTGAGCGCTCAGCTAGGCAGTCATGTGGCCAGAGCTGGCCATATTGGTTCACCTCATGAAAGTCAGCAGTTTGAGATGGAGCAAGCCCTGTCTCTGAAAATACACATATATCTTGACAGGCATGTTGGAGCTTTACCTCAGAAATACTGTGTCTAAGGGCCAACCAAATAGCTCAGCAGATTAAAGTGCCTGCAAGCAGGCACAGGGGCTGGGGGTTTGATACCCAGGCCTGCTGTGCCGGCCCCATCCCTGGGGCTCACTGAGATGGCAATTGAGACTGGGCATGGTGGCGCACACCTGTAATTCCAGCTTTTGGGAGGCTGTAAACAGGTGGATCACAAGTCCCATCTAGTAGTGAGACTCTGAATACCCTGTAGACCCTTCCCTAAAATACATAAAAAAGAAGGAAATATTATGTCTAAAGGTAGTAGGACCCATTATTTTATTTTATTTTTTTAAAGAATACAAAATAGGTCTACGGCCATATCACCCTAAATGAGCCTAATTTCATCTGATCTCAGAAGGTAAACAAGGTCAGGCCTGGTTAGTACGTGGATGCAAAGAATATAAAATAGTTATTAAAAAAATAGAAATGCCACAAAATTTCATTAAAAATGTAATAGGGGGGCCGGGGAGATGGCTCAGTAGAATAAGCGCTTCCCTGGCAAGCGCAAGGGCCTGAGTTCAATCCCCGGTTCAAAAAAAAAAAAATGTAATAGGAATTCAACAATAGTTGCTGCACATTATCTTCAAATTAGTTGTTTAGGTTACCAGCTATAAACCTACAAAATTGGTTAAAACAACAACAAAGCTATAAGAATTTTTTTTTAACTTTTTTTTATTTAGTACAGGGTCTACAGGGTCTCACTACACAGATTGGACTCATAGTGATCCTCCTATTTTCAGCCTCCTAAGGGCTGGGATTACAAGTGCACGCCACCACACCCAATCTCAATCACTGTCTGACACACTCCAGGGGTGGGGCTGGCACAGCATGCCAGGGATCTAACACCAGTCCCTGACTCTGCCTAAACATGTGTTTTAATGTGCTGAGCTATCTGGCAATCCCTTAGTCATAAGAAATTTAAAAGAAAAAAGTAATAATAAAAAGAAAAAAGTTTAAGCATTAACTGCTCCTTTCAAAAGACCAACAGAAATCAGCCAGCAGAAAACAATACATTTATTCAAACTATCCTGCATATGTATATACATAAATATATCCCTTTTCCTCCTTTCTTTTGTCCTTCTCTTGATCCCAATGTTTCCTTCCCGTTAAATAAGTTCTTTCCCTTTCACAGTACCTTTCAGAGTAGGCCCCACTATGGTCATTCTGAGCTTCCTGTCAACTCAACAATGTCTCCTTACTTATACAGATTATATTAATCATTTTTCTGACCCTGGGGCAAAATACTCAACACCCACAAATTAAAAAGAGGTTTTGGCTCTTGGTTCTGAGGTTCAGTCTATCGTTGGCCTGCTCCAAAGTAAAATCGGCCGAGTAGAAGGGCACAGTGATGGGGATCTGCCCAACCCATGGCAGCCAGGGAGGGAGGGGGAAAGAAGAGGAAAGAAGGAGGAAGGTGAAGAGGAGGAGGAGGAGGAAGAGGAGGCGGAGGAGGAGGAGGAGGAGGAGACGAAAAAGGAGAGGGAGAGGAGGAGAGGGAGAATATGAAGCAGGAGGAAGAAGGCAAGAGGGCCAGAGGGGAGTGGAGACAGGAGAAGGAGCCACGTGAGGAACACAGCTTTCTGGTTCATGTCATTTGTGACTCTTCTCTTCTGGCCAGGCGCTTCCTCTGAATATCACACTCAGCCACGAATCCATTAGTGAATGAACCCGCTGATGAATGCACAGCACCCACAGCACAGCAATTTCCAAAACCCTTCCTCTGAGTGCATGAGACTTTGGGAAGAGACTTTAAATCTAAACCACATCACAGTGTCTTTCTGTCTAGTCCAGACTGATTTTGAACCCATTCTGTAGCCCAGGCTGGCCTTGCACTGTGATCTTCCTGCCTCAGCCTCCCAGCTTTTTGCTTATTTGTTGTTCAGTTGGTTGTTTGGTTGGTTTCTGGGGAATTTCTTAATTAAATTTCTAACAGTGTTCTGGGTCCTCAGAAACATGCAAAAACTATATTTAATCCTTTCTAATGATGGCTTTAGAAAAGCAGACTGATGACTTCATAGGTATTAACCCCATACAGTAGAACTTCAGCAAATAATTAATTAGTTTTTTATTTTAAAAGCAACACACATACTCAATGAAACAAACTCAAAGATAAACAATATAGAAATGAGTCAAATGATAGTGATATTATATATATATATTATATATATAATATAATATATATATTATACAATAATGATTGAACTGTCTTACCTAGGTTACTTAGATTCTATTGTCTCAAGATAGCCCACTCAGAATGTCTTAGCAATAACAGAAAAAGGGCCAAAAGGGAAGCCTAAGCATGGTTAGGGTACAAAGTATCTCAAGATGCCAGGTCACTATCTTACAGTGACCAACTGTTCCAGGGACACAGAACGACCATGACAAAATCAGGACAATCCCAGGCAAACCACAACAGTTGCTCAGCATCAACCTAGCACTGTGTACTTCTGCCCTTGGCTCTGGATTGGACCTCCAGGATGAGGTAAGTACAATCCACACCATCCACCACATATGAACTGCAGGCTATATGGGGGGTACCTCTGGCAGTCCCTCATCTGTCCCTCAGACTCCCAAGCCCTTATTCCCTCGGCTACTGGACTTCACCTTCTGCTCACTGTATGTCCCTCCACCCTTTGCCCAAACCATACACCTCAGGGCAATAAACATACCCCAAGAACCAGCTTCATGATCGACTCTGTCCAGGTGCTAAGAACCAACTGTAGGACTTACCGCTGCCCAGGAAGGGCAATGGAGTCCAGGCGGCGGCCTCCAGGTAAGGCCATCATGTTAATTCCAATGTGCAACAAAGCCTGCCCACAGCGGTCAGGTGCCTGAAAAGACAGGAAAAGAAAAATTAATAAGAACCCAAAGAGCAGAAGTTCAATCGCTCTCTCTGGAATCTAGGGCATGAGGAATCAAAGCAGGTGTGGAGGAAAGGTCTTCCTGTCCTCCTCTTCCTTTTAACCAACTTATGCTCTAATCTCCTCACATGACTACTGTAGGACATAGTTTTGATCCTTGTTAAAAGTCCTTAGCTCACTGTAATGCCTTACAGTCTTTCCTCATGTCCCCTTGCCAAACATTTACCTGACCCACGGTGGTGTGTACCAAATACTGGAACACACAGGCCAGCAAATATTGCATTAAACATATTTTAAACTACAACTGTAAGCCCTGTTTATTGGAGATTCCCATTTAATGGGCATCCTATATTACTTGCTAAATCGGGCAACTCTATATACTAATTCCCTAGATATGTATAATATACCAACTGAACACTGGATTGTTCCCTGTGATTGGGCTTAACAGAAAATATGATCCTGTAATAACCACAGTGGCAGCTTTCCCAAATCTATTCCACTGCAGGTGAGATAATTTTGCCTGATCTGGAAATAAAGGAGACAAGGAATTCTGTTTAGGCCAATGTGCAGGACAAGACTGGGCCTAGTAAATGTTTTCTTTCTCCTAACAGAAAGCCACCAGGTAAGACACATTTCCCCTACCACTCCTGAGCAAAGAAGCAAATCTACTTCATTACTGCCAGAAACCATTCTGTAATCATGTACGAATGAGATGGAGAGTGGAGCTGGCAAACAGAGAAAAATGTCTGAGTCCTTGATCATGGAATCACTGACTCAACTAGTCCCACAGTTTCGCTACCTCTAGGCTTTCTATTTCCTAAAACTATAAAATTTCTCATCATTTAAATTAGCCTACCTCAGCTAAAACATCCTAATGGACAAAAATAAAGTGGAATCTGCTGGCCTCCAATCCCAGTATTGGAATGTGTTTGTTGTGTCTGCTTCTTTCAACTTGAACCAAAACAGCGACGCCCTGCTTCTCAGAAAACTAGACACTCAACTGGGGGTGTCCCCAAACTAGCTTTGTCCTTTCTCTATTTCTGGAGAACTGCTCCTCCTACCCCTTATATATTCATTTTACCCCTCTTCTGCCAATGCCTCCAAGCCAGGAAGTAATCCTTCAGCAAAATGAAGATTGTACCCCCTTTACCTGGACAATTCAACAGAAGACTTATTCCATGATTGCAAATGGCCCCTAAGAGAAAAGAATGGAAGAGGAGGACTGTAATTAATGGTAATGAGACTAAACTCAACATCCCCCTGGTGATTCCAAGAATAGAATTAAATGGTCAATCTGCACAGTAGAGGGAGGCAAGAGCATAGAATGAACTGGAGCCTTGGGTAGTTCCAGAGATTCACTTGTTCCTATTGCACATTTCTTTGTCTGTAGGCACCACGAGACTGTAAGCCTCTTGAGGACAAGGGTGCTTTGTGCTCCTGGACCTGAACCTAGGGCCAGCACGTGGGGTATGTACTCTGTGTGTGTGCTAAAAGAATGAGTGCAGTTGAAACTAAAATCGAAAGATCTAAATATTAAAACAGAAACACTAAATCTTCTAGAAGATAGAATAGGTAGGACTCTGAGAACAGATGTATATTTATGAATAAATCCTCAATCACACAGTAATTCTCACAAAGAATCAACAGCTGGGATTTCACCTTATCAGACAGCTTTTTCACAGAAAAGGAAATCACCAACAAAGTGAAAAGACAATGCACAGAGTGGGAAAAAGTATTTGCCAGCTGTTCTTCAAAGAAATAGTACCTAGAACATATAGAGAACTATAAAAATCAGACCATCCAAATTCAAAGACCCATTCCAGAAATGAGCATTTTTTAGAGAAGTACCAACAGCAGATAAATATGTGAAAATAATGTTCAACATCTCTGGTCATTCCAGAAATGCCAATTAAATAGCTCTGAGATTCCATGTCACTCCAGAAAGAATGAATATTATCAAGAAAACTGCTAATAAAAAATGTTGGAGGTGGTGAGGGTGGAATGTGGGGGAAAAGGAACCCTTCTCCACCATTGGTGAGAGTATAGGCTGGTGTAACCACTGTTAAAATCCATATGGAGATTCCTCAAAAGACTTAATACTAAGGGTCCCATTTAACCTAGCCCTTGCCCTTCTGGATATCAATTCAGAAGAATTAAAAGCATCATGCTACAGAGATATATGTGTGCCCACATTTATAGTGGCATAGACCATAATAGCCAAATCTTGGAAGTAACCTAAATGCCCATCAACTGATGAATGTATAAAAAAATGTGTTTTTTTATATAATGGAATATTACTTACCCATAAAGAAGACAAAGTTGAGCCATTCATAGCTAAGTGGATAGACATTAAGACTATAATCATAAGGGAAATAAATCAGACACACATGTATAAATAGTACATTATCTTTCTGGTGTAAGAAACTGAAATTATAAATAAGAACCGAAAAGTACAACAGATATTATGAAATAAGGAGAAACTGTTCAAAAGGAAAAGGGAATTATGGAGGGGACGTTATGGCTTGTGCCTGAATGTCCTCCCAAAGCCTCATGCAGTCATGTGGGTGACATTTTCAAAGACAACTTGTTAAAGCAGGATCTCTTGTTTTCACGCCCTAGCCTCAGGAAACGGAGTTGCAGCACTTCCAGCTTGACTCTGCAGGGTCCTCACTGGGTAGACATCCTGAGCCTGTGCAAGAAGACAGACAGCTCAGCGATGGCGTGAGCGCTGCACCCACCCTAGGGCAGGTAGCCTGCGTACAACAGAGGGAGGGAAAGAGCCTTGCTCGCCCCGTTCTTCTCTTGTTGCTTTTGCTGTCTTCTGCCACCTTGAACTGTGGCAGCCACACCACCCTGTCTTGGAGCCAGCTGATTAGGGACCGAAACCTCCACAAACAGAGCTAACCAAACCTTTCCACCTTTAACTTTGGGTGTTGGGTATTTTGTCTCAGCAATGAGAGGAAAATAACTAAGACAGGGGAAAAGAAAGAGAAATATCAGAAAGACAGATAAAATGAAAACAGAGTTTCATGACTAGAGAGGGGAAGACATTTGAAAGGAGGAGATGAGAATGAGGGGGAAAAAGAGAAATAAAGATCTATACAAATACAGATTTCATATAATGAATGTGATCACTATGTAGATATTTGTACCAATAAACTTAAAATATGCAGGGGACAGGGGTTCGATCCCCGGGTCTGCTGTGCCAGCCCTGCGCCCAGGGTATGCTGAGATGGCAATTGAGACTGGGTGTGGTGGCGCGTGCCTGTAATCCCAGCACTTGGGAGGCTGTAAACGGGAGGATCACTACAAGTCTGGTCTAGTAGTGAGACACCAAACACCCTGTAGACCCTTCCCTAAAAAAATACAAAAATAAATAAACAAATAAACTTAATTAAAATTTTAAAAAAGAATTAGTGCTGTAAATTTAATACACTTGTGTTTACCCTTATTTCTTCATCGAACAATAATACTTTTAAAGAACAGTCATAGATAAAACAGCATGAGATAAAAAGTGTAAATGTCTTAGCCAGAGTAAATAGGAGTTGTTTATTACGACCATTACCCAAGAGTCGCCTATGTGCTCAGCCCATGATTACCTATGCTGAGGGAGATGCAGAAAATGAGATATAAAGCATTTAGATGAGATGTGGTACCACATGTTTACAATTCTTCTTGGGAAACTGAGGCAAGAGAATCCCAAGTTTTAGGCTAGTATGGGCAACTTAGGAGAACCCTGTCTCCAAATACAGTTTTCAGCTGGGAGTATAGCTCGGTGGTAGAACACTTGAGTGGCATGTGTGCAGCCCTGGGTTTGATCCCCAGCACCACCAAAACCAAAAATACAGGGCACAGAAATAGTGCTTGATTGATGTTCATGATCCTGTGTCATTGTTCTCATTATTTTTATCATTCTTGTCATTAGAAAAGATGTTTTGAAAGCTGGTGATCCAGTAGTAAAAATAATCTAAAAGCAACAAAGTGATTGAGGTCTTTGCTCCCTTTGTGATATGCTTGGCTAATGTCTAAAAAGGAAAATACCACTTCATGGAATAAAAACTATGGCATGATTAGATGGCATGAGTAATAGCCCATATTTTACTTCCATCTCTATCAGAGAGTAAAAGAGGCAAAGGAAAAACACTGAAGAGAGAATTAAAGCCTAAAGTAGGTGAGGGATAGGGAGATGGTAAGGATGTTCTAAGGCCTCTTAAGTGTGAACCAATATGACCCCAAATAATAAGGTGACACACACCTGCGGCAGCAGAAAGACAGCTGGATTTGATTCAAGTTGTATCTCAGGGACCCAAAGAAAGAATTTCTGCCATTTGCAGGAGCCTCAGTGCAGGCAAGTGGTCTGAGTTTCTGTGAGGTAGATTCTAGAAACATGGTTTGGTGATCACAAAATTCTACAACCAACTCCTAATCCCTGATCTGAACCAGGGTCCTTTGGGAAGAAGCATTGGGCATTTCATTCACAGCTGCCCAACTGTTATGCAGGGCAAGCCCACCAGTCTGCAAAACTTTCTCTCAGATGAACTCCTGTTTTCCCAGAGGCTGGAGACCCCCTTAGGGACACCTGTGTTACATATGTACCTGTGTCCCACTCATTGGCTGTATCTTTATACCCATCTCTTCCCCCTCAGTGGGACGAGATTCCTGGATGTCTGAAACCATGGTGGAACTGGTCACAGGACCCTAAACAATAACCAACACAGGCAGGAACCTGGATTGCATTGACTACCAGTGGCACCATGGCTCATATTCATTGAGGGTGAAGAATTAATGAAGGAGGATACACAGAGGGCCAGGGGTTTACCCCAGATGATGTTTATTAAGTTCCCGTAACAATAACAACAGCAGCTGATGTTTATGGGTCATGGACTAGGTGCCAGGCCCTGCTCTAAATGTTTCATTCACTCTTCAAGTCCACCTGCCTCGGTTGCAAATGATACCCCTGAAATTCAGGGAGAGTTTTGTACTAGTAAAGACAAAGAACTATAATCCAGGGTTTATGATTAGAGGAGAGATACTGATCAGGTAAAGATGATGATGGCAACAAATAAGCAACACATATCCAGAATTTGCTAACGAGCGCATCCATTCCATACCCTGGTGTCAACATCCAGTCCCAAAGGGCCAGTCACAAACAGGAAGTTCCTACACCAAAGCTGTTTCCATTCTGATGCCTTTCCTGCAACCTCTCTCTACTGCCCTCATCTTGCTGAGAATGACCAGGTCCAACTCATCATGATGAGCAAAAATTCAAAAAGCTACATTCCCCCAAAGCTACACAACACATCTGGATGATACCAAGGGTCTTCCCTGGAATGCAAAAAAGAACCTGAACTTTTAAAGTGAAGTAGAATTACATTCTGCCTCTGACAGTGCTTAATACACAATCTTCTGGAAACTGCTGAGCCTCCGTGAGTGATTCCCTCAACTACACCTTCCTCCCATGAACTCTGTGAGATACTCAAAAATGTGAGTGAAACTGTGCTTAGTGCAGGACAATCTTCAAGACGAAAGGCCTTCCTTTCGCAAGGAGGACTTGAGACATGGATCTCAGAGTGGAGGGGCTGCTTTGCTCAGTAGGACAGGTGAAAAGGCACCAGTGAAGTGAGCAGGGGAAGGCAAAGCCTTCTATCACTACTCCTGGAACCCTTTCTAATTCACTGAAAATCACACCATGGATTGATTCTACAGCCTTAGTCCTTCTGAGCTTCAGACTGTGTTCAGGGGTGGCTAGTTTACAAGACAGACTTAAAGTCTTAAGTGTCTCTGATTAATTCAATGCCTGTGTAACAATGGCTCCATTTGGACAGCTCTTTTCTGTGCCCACACCTCAGTCCCATTAGAAGCAGCCCTCGCCCACTTCCATTTGGCTAAGGAAGCTGTCCTCACACAGGAAATGCAAGCTATTTACAGGAAATTATCCCATTAGACCCAGGAGTGAGGGAGGTCTCTGTCACTATCTAATGGGCCTACTGGGCACAGCTCAAGTTGTGACTATCAACAGGAGAGGGACAGTAAATACCTAGTCAGTCATTAAGCTCTAACAGCAATGCTGGGTAAATCCAAGGAAGATGGAAGGACAGGAGTGGGACAGGACCATGAAGACCTAGCTGCGATTTCTTTTTCTGGAAGACTTCAGAGTGTGCAAGAGCTGGAAGCAACAGAACTGTCTTGTCAACCGACCATTATAAATCACCCACAGTTAGAGCTGAAAGGGGCTTTAGAGAGCACTGCTTTGCTAGGGAACACAGAGGACATTTCCACTATCTTGGTATCTGCTTCCCCCTCTGCAAAATACAAAAATAAAAAAATAAACATAGACTCAACTTTATAAAGACTCCTACCCTCATGAGTCTTAGCAAAGGGAAAATTTATCCCCCAAAGAAGAAATAAAAATTAGCCAGACATGGGTTTTCCTGTATCCTCCACAACAGGAACAAAACATAAGACACCAATCAGGCACCTAGAGCAGAAACATATGACTTAGGTTTCACCACCAGGTACACAGGCGCAGACCACCGAAATGGGAGATTTCTTTCTGGGCCTATAGCAGAATTGAGTCTCTGAACCAGCATGCAGACTAGACTTCCCCCTGGATCTGCAATATACATGTTTGTTGTTTTTCAATTTTCTTTCTTCAGTCTGCAAAAGGCACAGTATATAAAGTCCAGAAGACTAGATTCTGAAGGTCTAGCCTGAAGATTACATCAGACACAACCCTTCACCTTACACCCAACTCCTTTCTAGTGAAAGTCACTTTGTTTTTTGAGAAGAACCTTCTCATGGTCTCCTTCCCTCAGCAGTTGTTCCTTCCCACACTTGTTCCACTCCAAACTATATGCCATTCAATGGCCAGAGTGATCCGAAGTACACATTGAATCAAATCACCCTACTGCTCAAACCCCTGGGTGGCAGGCTGTTGCTAGACAAAGACCACACTCTCTGTATGCCCTACTCAGCTCAGGCTGATTTGGCTTCTCTCTTGTCTCCTCTCTGGCCTCTCTTGTTGTAACTCTTAGCACTCCACAACTGGCTGCTCCCAGCCGCACCTTTCCTGCCAAGCACATTCTCAGTGATCTAGCCCTCCATCCACCACCTTCACCATCATCTCCCTTCACCAAGGTGACCCTTCAGAGCTCTGCTCAATTATTCCTTCTTCATGCAGTCTTCCCTGGCCCTTGTGTTCTAGCAAGTCCACTATAAAACACCCTCCCCCAGCACCCCCAGTATTTGCCCTCCATAGGACTTACCACAGTTGTAATTAGATACTCAACTGTGACATTATCTTAACATCTTTCTCTTCTGAAGGTCTTGAGGGAGAGAATAGAAGCCTGCCCTGCTCACAGCCACATTCTTCATACCTGACTGTGTCTGATGTATAATGATCATAAATACTTACTGACTGCGAGGATCAGTTCTCATTGTAGTTACCTCAGCTTCCTCCCTCAGAGCTTGAAGACAAAAGTACTTCAACATGGTATTATAAGTGCTTAGTGAGATGGCCATGGGAAGGCCTTTGGCATCCCACACATACTACATCGAAAGGACTCTGAATCCTCACATCCACAAGGCAAAGTCACCTGTCCCTCCTGAGTTCTTATTGTCCTCACTGTCTGGCCAGCTCAACAGCTTCCCTCTCCACTCCAGCTCTGTGTTCATCAGGATCTCTGAGAAGGACAGAGAGCTGAAGCTGTGGCAACCACAAGGCTACATACAAACTACATACAAATGGCAGGTGACTGAAGGAATGCTAAGAGTTCAAGGGTTTCCAAGCAGCACTACATCAGAATAGAAAGTGGGGAGGAAAGATTATGGAAGGGTACTTGGAGCCTGACCGAATACTGAAACTTCAAAGAGGAATGTAGAAATAGCAGAGGAAGGAGAGGCTGAAATGAAGACTGCAGGACAGAGGAAAAGCATGTGGAAGGCAAGCAATTGTGAGCACAGTAAGACTGGGAACTGAAAGCGTTCTCAGGAGGCAGAGTACTTGGGGCTGGAGTGGGGTTTAGAGAACATGATTCCGGTGGCCTGGGAATGCTGAGAAATGAGTGGTCACTTTCGGCAGGAGAAGGTGGTTTCTCCTTAGTGGTGTTGATTCAGATCTATCGAATGCAGAGCAGGATGGTGCCAAGTAACGACAGACAAGGACATGGAAGGCTAGTGGGGCAATACGGGCCAGAACATGCAGCAAGTATCCCAAGACTGGGATCTCTCTCTAACAGCTAGAGAGAAGCTACCTCTTTGACCCTTAGTACAAAAGGAGTTGATTTTTTTTCCATCTCTAACCTGCGGGTGATGGGGTGCCATTGAAGATGTTTGGACAGAGGAGGGAAAACATCAGAGTAGAATTTCAGCAAATATGGTGACGGAGTGAACTGGCAAGATGCCAAAGAATGAGATCATTAACAGGGGTTCATTTTGGAGGCAGACACCACCTTCCAAGAGGAGCACTAAAGCCCTCAGAAAAAAAAGTGGGGATATGGCAGGGACATGGAAAGGACTGCAAGAGCTTTGGGAAGCAATGGGCTCTGTCCACCCCACCCTGGGCCTCTGTTGGACCTGTGCAAGGAGACAGTCATCAGAGATACCCCAAGACTGCAAGCGGGGGTGGCTGTCGTCCTGCAGCAATCAGATACTTTAAGAACTCTCATTCCCAGGGGAGGTGCAAGAAACCAAACAAGCTGCCACCCACTCCTGCTGAACACACAGACTCTCATAAAATATAAAGAGCACTGGCTCCCTGGGGAAGCCACGAGAGCCCCTCACAGCTGTTAAACAACAGAGCCACGCTAGCAGGACGAACAGACTTCAGGTCTCACAATGTCAGGTCTTGTCCCCCATAAACCTTGGAAACCTTTCTGGACAGCCCACAGCAGTTTCAGAAGAGCACAGACAAGGACCCACCACACCTCTGCCTGATTAATTAGAAGCATCTACCTTCTAGGGCTTGCACGAAGGGCAACAGGAATCCCATCTATACAAATATATCCATGAATTGAAAAGAGAGAAGACTCTAGATCTCAGGGATAATCCAGAGAGCCTTCTTAGAAGAACTCATATTATACTCTTAGAGGAGCCTTGGAAATCACTCCCTTGTAAAAATTATAGCAACTACAACAATTCTAAAGAGGGAGGAAGGAGAAGAGGGAGAAAAAGAGGGGAGGAAGAGGAGGAGAAGAAGGGGGAGGAGGAGGAGGAAAAGGAAGAGGCAGAGGAGGAGAAAGTGGTAAACATATTAGGCACAGTTCTAAATGTCTTATGTTTAGTTCTCTAACCCCATGAGATAGTGCACTATTGTTAGCCCCATTTCTCAGATGAGGTAAGGAAGCGCTTGAGGAATAACATGGGCAGATGGAAAGACACATTCATGGAAAGGAAGAGGCTTCCTGAGGTCATATAACAAGCTGAGGTAGGCCTGAGGCATGCACGCAGGTTTCCTCACTCACATTAGCTCCCTGCGAGTACTCTGGAAATCCCAGGGAGGCTTTGCCTGACAGAAGCCTGGAAGGCCTAACCAGGGACTCAGAACAGCTTACTATGGCAGATCAATGGAGCATCCATTCCAAGGTATAAAGTGGGATTATCACCTTTCTTCTTTCTACTCTGTGATGATTATGATTATCCAACACAAGGAAGTAAAGAGTAGAAAGGAAAACTCAAGAATCTTGGTTGTTTTCAAGTCATCCCTGGGATGAAATAGGCAAAGTTGGCTCAGACGTACCTGCAGGTCCCCAGAAGTCCCCAGAAGCCCCTACTGAGGCCAACATGTCCCAGCACCTAGTCTGTGTGGCCATTTATACTCTGAACAGCTCTAACGTGCCTGAGAAAAGCAGCCTCTCTTGAAAGTCTGTGCTTAAGTCCCAGAGGGCTCCTGGAGTCGGAGTTGGGAAAGCCAGAGCTGCCTCCACAGCCTCTCAGGATGGGGCTGTCCTCACACTGGGCCTCTGAGCACACCGCTGACCATCAGAAGAGCTCCCAGCCCTGAGCTGCACAGGGCACTGCCCAGAAAGCTACTGCTGTAGGCTTTCTGAGAGTCAGCTCAAGATTAAAAGTAAGAAACTATACCTGGAACTCCAAGACCTTGGGTGGCATGTAGCCTTCAACAGAGACTTGGCTGGGCTCTGTTAAGAATATAGATTCATGAATCAGACACCCCCCACCCAGGTTCGAATCTAATCTCCCTCACTTAGTGGTGTGACCTTGGGTATTAGATTTCTTTAGAAAATGGGATGTATAATAAAGATAAAAGGAAAGTTTTATGCACATTAGTGAAATCACATATGGACAGTAGCACAGAGTGGGTGTTTGATATAACATTCGGTTCCTTTCTCCTCTGGTAAGGATGGCACACAGTGGTATGGAGACAGCCCAGCAGAGGCCATTCTGCCAACTCCTGAGCTCCAACTATTCCACTCTTTTCTCCTCTTTAACTTTTTAATTATCTTGTCTTAGTTTCTAACTTGATGTAAATGTTAGCCAACTGCTCCAATGTTCCTTTCCTTTGATTTGCAAAAGCAAAGGACCTCTCCCACTGGGCCCAAGTCCCATGGTGCTAAAATTAACAATCAGTGTACTTTCAGCTAATGACTTACTGGTTGTGACTGCCATGAATAGACATAACTCTCAAATAAAGGCCATTAGAGAAAATTGAATAGCTTCAACGTGGTGAAAATTTGGATATATTCTATTTCATAAATCACACCCAAAGGTCACACTGGGTAAGCTATTTCCCACTCCGTCATGATGAGGACCCAAATGAAGAGGTCTATATACCTTTGGGAAAGAGGACATAAGAGGCAGAATTATATAACCTTTTATAGCTTTAGGCTTGTAATTTTCTTCTATTTCTAAAGCCACAAGTAGACGACAGTGCTACATCAACAACCATGACAGCCCAATTTTCTTTGACTTTATGTCCTCTCTAAATCTCACCAACTGGGGTTTTGCCCAATAACATTGAAAAAGTCACATGGTGAGGTCATGGAGATCCATGGCCAGCCTAAATGCTGCCTCTCTCTGGACTTCTCTGGTCTTCAGTTTCTTCATCTGTAAAATTGAAATAGAATCTATTTTTAGTGTTATTAGGGTTACATAAGATCATGCGGCCAATGTGATACTTCAGAGCAAGTTACATAATAATATAAGAAGCTCCACTGACCCAAGAGGCTAGTGAGTGATACTACACAGGAAGTCTCATGGCATCTATCTTTGGGCCCAATAAAAGATCCATTTCCTGCCCAGACTTAAGGTCAAAGAGCTGCTTCCCACCAAAGAGGATAAAAACAGCAGGGTTTGTTAACTAGAAAGAAGAAAAGCCATCCATAGAAAGGATCTGATAAAAACGATAAGTAAGGACTACTATGGTTCAAATGTTTATGTCCTCTCTAGAATTCACAGGATAAAACCTGATCTCCAGTGTGACAGCATTGAGAAGTGGTAGCTTTAAGAGGTAATTAAGTTTGAGGTTAGAACCCCTGTGAATGAATTAATACCATTATGAAAGAAACTCACAGAGGCTTACAGCATACAAGTATCATGTTATAGAAAGAGAAAGGCCTACCCAGGCCAGACACCTGCTGGCACATGGACACCTGAACTTCCCAGCCTTCAAAACTGTGAGCCAATACATTTTCATTCATTAAATCTATGGCATTTTATTTATTTATTTTTTATTTTTGTACTTTTTAGGGAAGGGTCTACAAGGTATTCAGAATCTCACTAGTAGATTGGATTGGTAGTGATCCTCCTGTTTACAGCCTCCCAAGAGCTGGAATTACAGGCACACACCACCACGCCCAGTCTTCTATGGTATTTTATTGCAGCTGCATAAAACAGATTAAGAGAAAAAACATGTTTTGAGGAAATACAGACAAAAACACGAAGCCATTTCCTGTAGTTAGTAACACTGATGCTGAAGAAATAATTGCATCTCAGTTCACATCTTGTGTGACCCAATTATGGGATTTTTCACAGGAGAATCCAGACTGAATCAGAACCACATCTCAGCCACAATAGTGAAAGGTTTTGGCCAGCTCATTAGTGAAAAGGCATGAAAGACAGAGCCATAACGCACTCCAGGATAACTGCATATACATAAAACATTTCCTCCAATACAATCATTGCTCAAACTTGCTATTGTCATTGGCATAACCTTTTAGCTAAAGAACTCTTTTAAATTGAGAAAGAAGCGTTGTCGGTGTATGTACCATCTGGTCCACATCTGATTATCTACCTTAACTATTTTGGACACAAAACATGTTAAATCTCAAAGTCAGCCACTTAGAGCATGCCATCCTGTCAGTATTCTTTCCTATCTAGTATGCCATGTGCTGTAGGAACATCTAATCAGTACCTTGCATACAGTATCTAACATAAATTGGGAACTCAAGAATGGCACCCTTGGGGCTGG
>NW_004524643.1:8069347-8088372 GCF_000260255.1 Octodon degus | reverse complement strand
CCCGCCCCCTGGTGGGCTGAGCTGGCCACACACACACACACACACACACACACACACACACACACACACAAATAAATAAATAAAATTTAAAAAAAGAAAGAATGGCACCCTTTCTTCAACAGTGCGCCTCGGATCTCCAGAACTTCTTCCAGGGTTATGATGACATCCGCCTTCTCCAAACTGAAGTCCTGTAACTCCCTGTTTCTAGCTACAGTAAATATCAAGGTGCTGGGCCCAGCTCTGATCCTATCTTTCTCCAAACACCTTAATCTATACCAATTCTTCCCTCCAAAAATGGAATAAAGAAAGCTGTCAAGTCTTGAACAATTTTGAGGCCTGTTGTAACAGAGGGTGGCCTTTCTCAGTACTCCTTCTTGCTTCCCCTTTTGGCCAGGATAGAGCGGCCTGAAAGCAAGAATGAAGGGCAAAGATGCAAGATCCTTGTTATGGTTGGTGTATAGTTGTTCCCCCAAAGCCTCATGCAGTCTTGAGGTGGCTTCTAGAGTTTGTGATTACTGCTGGTGTGAATGCTGCACCTGCCCTGGGGCAGGTAATTTGCATTACAATGTAAGGAGGGAAAAGAAGCCAGCTGCCTGAGCTGCTGTTACCTCTGCCTTTGCTCTTGCTCTTTGCCTCCACCAGGAAAGGTTGCCCTCTGCCATGTGCCGCTCTGCCTTGGAGCCAGCTGAGTATGGACCGAAACTTCCAGTAACTGTGAGCTAAATAAACCTTTCCTTCCTTCATTTTGAGTGTCCAGTATTTGTCCCAGCAATGAGAGAAGAGTAACTAAGACAATCCTCAAATCAAAGCTTAGGGAAGAGCCATCCTGTCTGCATCAGCCTGTGGGGTAAGCAAGAGTGTGCAAAATGTCATTGGTATGCTGGGGATGGTTTCCAGCAAACAGTCTTATTAACCTGATTAGCTGTAAGAACCACTGTATGTGCAAAATCTAAGGGACCCATGACCCAAGAGTATGCTAGGCTCATCAAAATTGCCCAGTATATATAAGTTTGGCTCTCTTTGGATGCAGTCTTAGAGGAGACCACGGAATAATCTGCCCCGTGACAATCAGCCCCCTAAACATGAGCTGTAGATCATGTGCAACAGCCTGAGTCTTGAAGTAGATTGGGTGAGAATAGACTGGAACAAATACACACAAACATTTCAAGTCTATCAGTTCTGAGGCTAACTTCGGTGTCTCAGCACCACCTTCTCCATGTATATGCAGCCATTCAAAATAACATGTATGATTTATTGTAGCCATGTCATTCCAAGATGCATTTTTTTCATATTTTAACATCTGAAATAGGAATTATGTTTCAGCCAATGGCATCTTGGCATTGCACTATAGTTTATTGGATCCATATTTTTTCTATGAATTAACAGGGCAGCTTACAAAAGATGGCATCTTAATTTCAGTGAACTATGAATTGAGCCTTTAAGTATGTGCCAAAACTCTTCTAAGGACTTCATACAAATAAATTCATTTATTCCTCCAAAAGTCTGGAATAATCAGTATTACTATTATCCTCATTTTCAAGATGTCAAAATAGGGTCTTGGAAGAAATAATTCCGCAGAATGCACTGCTAATAAATCATTAAGGCCCACCATTCTGTGTCATTTTTTTAAGCAGCTGATAGTTAGTTGACAATTCAGCCCTCTTCTTATAAAGAAAGGATTTCACATAGGATTTTTAGAATTTTTATTTCCAGCAATATGATAGATCTCTAAAGTACATCTTCATGAGAACAATCAAAGAATGGATAAGAGTGCTTTTAAGGTTTTTCAAATCTATCACTCAGCTGGAAAAAATGTAATAAATTTCAATGGTCCAAAAGCAAAGCAAAAGCAGGACTAGGAGTTGCAGAAGCTTTTCCCTGGGTACATCGGCAGAGGTTCTGTGACCTGAGTTTCTGCTTCATGTGAGAATGGGGTAGGAAGATAAAAGACGAAGTTCACAGACTATCCTAGAGAGAGAATCAAATAGGGGGCCATAAGAAATTCAGTGCAAGGGTAAATGAGAAACCTATACCTACCATGTCCATAAGAAAGTTGAGGCTTACACACTACAATATGACCACCACACCATCTATGACTTCAAGTTATGTCACCTGTTGGTGAGAGGGTGCTCAATTAGAGAATTTAGCTTCAAGAAATGAGAGCCTTGGAAATATTTTCAAGGAAAAGGGCTATAAAATATAACCAAGAAAATGTGAGAGAGAATCTAAAAGAACTTCAATAAATGAAAATACAACAAGTAAAATGAAAAACTCATCAGATAGATTGCCAAAGCTAAAAGATGGATTTGTGTGTTAAAAGATGGTACAAAAGAAGGCATCCACACTGCAGCTGAGAGACCCAGAGAGAAAAAATATAGGCGGACTAAAGGAAAAGCTAAAGAGGGCAGAGTGAGAGGTCTAACAGCTACTGCATCATATTTCCAAAGAAAGATGAGAACAGCGAAGAAAAGTGATTTTCAAACAAAGTATTTTAAAATCCAGCAATCACAATAAATGTGAAGTGTAAAAAAAAATGAAAAAATTTAAAAATGCAAGCATCCTAAACAGTTTACAAGACTAAATAACACTAAAGATAAGCACACTTTTTGAAGCATCCTCCACAAAAAGAAAAGAAAATTAAACTAATAGGTGACTTCTAAACAGCAGTGGTGCAATTCAACAGACAACAGGACGACATCTAAGGACAAAAATGATGAGCCTAAGATTCTGTATTCATAGAAATTCTCTTTCAAGAATATAGATGAACTAAGGCACTTTCAGAACACAAAAATCTCACACTAAAGGAAAGAAGAAAATTCAAAAAAAATTGAAAAATGTAATGTTAGGTGAAAAACTTAAAATACAGTAAAGAAAGAGAAGACTTACTCAAAACTATTTGAGTAAATTCAAACACAATTTGACTATAGGAAATAATTATAATATCTTATTTGTATAGTATGGGAGGAAAAGAAAATCTAACAAATTCAGGAAGGGAAGTACATTAACATGTTATATGCCTTCTATCTGCAAGGGAATGAAAGTAGAGGTATAAACTAAATTCATGAGATTTTTATTAATTTAATCCTATGTAGGGTAATTAACTGAAAGAAGAGATTTAAGGAAAGAAATTTTCCCTTCCAAAAAGGTAGAGAAAAAAAAAATACATGAGCAATAAATTACAAGATAGCTAAGACAGTGGTACTACTATTTGCCTTTAGTTCATTGAAAGGAACACTTAGTGTTTTTATTGTTTGATCAATCTTGCATGCTTGTATCTGGTAATCTGAGCAAATACTTTGAAGATAACAGTATGCAATATAATAACCACTGTTAATTTCTTATCATCTTGTATTGAAATGCTGTGCTATATCACCTTTAAAATTAAAAAAATAAAAATTAAGCCAAAACAAACTAATAAGACTTTAACAATAGTTGTTGTATTTGTTTAGTGAAATTCTGTATCATTTATATGGTTTTATTTTTTTTTTTACTATTTTGTATTCTCTTAAAAAAATTAATCCAAAAGAAGAAAGAAGGTATGGAGAAGGGATTGATGTGGGAAATGACATAAAGTAGCCAGTGAAAAACAAAGACTATCAAGATTGCATGACAGAAAAAGAAAGAGACAGAGAGAGGGAGTCAAACAAAAACAGAGCGAATACGTGCTATGTGTGCTGGTTACAAGAAATGTCCCCACAACAAAGAGATCCAAAATAGCTAAAAGTTAAAATCTACAAAAGATAACTAAAATAAAGATGTTTAAAAATACTTAACTAAATAAATCTAGTGTTAATGTATACAAGTAATTCAACACAATAAATATTATAAAGATGAAGAAATTTTCTACATGATAATAGAACTCAACTCATCAAGAAGATATAATAATAAAGGTGTATCTGGCATAATCTTAAGATATGCTGAATCAAAACTGATAAAACTTTAAAGAGAAATGACTAACCCAAAATCACAATGCAAATTTTAACACAACACAGTCCATTAATTTATAGGGAAAGCAGAAAAATTATCAGTAGGTTTACAGGACTTTACAATGATACAATTAAGTTAGATTTAATATTTATTAAATATTATATTCAATGTGTCAGAAAGACATGTCCTTTTCAAACATTTATGAGACTTTTTCAACAAATTCACCAATTTCTAGATCATGAAGTAATACAGGAAATTTCTAAAGGCTGGTGTTCAGCAAGCTATGATCTTTATACCAATATAAACATCCCTTACATTTGGATATTTTGAAATGCACTGGACAAAAATAAAGGAGTCACAGCAAAAATGAGAGAAACGCTGAATGATAATGAAAGTGCATGTATGAAAATCTCAATGTATAAAGTGGAAGGAAGAGCAAAGTGTTTAGCTTCAAAAGCTTAACTAGAAAATGAGAAAATATAAAATTCAAAGAATATCCAAATTCTAACAACATAAGACATCATAGGAGAAAAATAAAGAAAGTAACAGATGGGCTGGTGAGATAGCTCAGCGGACTAAAGCGCCTGCTTAGGCAGCCTTAGGCAAACGCGGGGACCACAATTCGATCCCTGGCACCACATGACACACCAGCCCTTCCCACAAGGCAGGATGAGCTGGCCAGAGTCCAAGTATAGTGGCTCACGCCTGTAATCCCAGCGCTGGAGAGGCTGAAAGCAGGAGGATCATTATGAGTCTGAGCTGCATAGTGAGACCCTGTAATAACCAAATAGACTTTTTAAAAAAGAAAAAAAAAAAAGTAACAGGAGAAAAAAAGAAACCATCTGAAGAAAATAGTTAAGATAGACATTAAACAAAACATAAACACACCTAAAAGCGATTCATAGAATTAAAGTTGACTTTTGAAAACACTGATAAGCAGAGCAGACCCTCACTTAGTGAGATCAGAAAGGTTACTTTAGAAGCTTTGAAGTGGTCCCAAGCCTGCCATCGTGCTAGAGTAGCAGCCATCAAGCAGGGCGGTGGTACAAGCTACGCCAGGAGACCCTCACGCCTGCTCCTGGACATGGGCCCTGTGGGTAAACTACAGGGCCTGCCCCCAACTAAGAACTTCACGCGGCACAGGCATGTAGTGCCTGATGCTGGCATCCTGATACTTCTGTCACCTGGTAAATGCCCCGACCCCCCATGCCACGCAGTCCTTCTGCTGCCCTTCCCAAAACCCGAAAGGGGACACAAAAGAGCACAGACCAGCAGCCAAGAACCCTTCAGCTTCCTCTCAGCTCTGCCAGTAACTAGCTGTGTCATGTTACTCATATGCATTTGATTACCCACCACGGTTGTTGTAAAGCTCACAATATAATGATGGATGTGACACTTCTTGCTGCTTGCCATCCCGACATAATAGGGACTTTGTTAGGCAACATGGTCTGTGAAAATAAGAAAGTCCTAAAGGATTCACATAAATGAATCCGGAAAGGTGGAATTCCAGGCAATTGAGCTCTAGGTCGGTATGGGAATCTGGAAGTTGGGGTCCTAATCAGGACGCTTATTGCCACAAGGTAAGCAAAAAATTTAGAGTTTTTAAGCAACAAAGGTCCTGCGGAATCCTCTTTTCTCCACCCTGTCATTTACATAAAAGGAAAATGTAGCTCAGAGAGAACAAATGCATCGCCCAAGTCACGTAACAAGTTTATGGCTGCGCTCAGATTGGAATCCAAGTTTTTTCTAGCCTCTTGCTCAGATTCTGTCCAAATCCTAGCCTTGTGATGACTCCACATCGAAGAAAACATCACCACCTTCCCCTCAGACGTGAATCTAGGGCACTTCATAACTCACTCCTGTCCATGCGGAGTCCTTGCTCTCCGGACAGCCCAAGACAGGCATGATGTGTTGAATGAGAACCAAGCACGTATCTGACTCTGACACAGACCCTGGGGCCTGCACTGGGGGGCCGTGAAGCCCAGTCACTCTAATCTCTCAGCAAATTGTCTCCCCATCAGCCCCACCATGATCCTGATGCAGGCAGGCAGGGACC
This sequence comes from Octodon degus, assembly GCF_000260255.1. NCBI lineage: Eukaryota > Metazoa > Chordata > Mammalia > Rodentia > Octodontidae > Octodon > Octodon degus. The sequence goes on along the minus strand of NW_004524643.1, from coordinate 8,082,389 downwards.
TCAAAGAATAACTGTCTAAAATGTGGTGTTGAAGCCCTAGATGTCTGTGTACTGTGCCTAAAGAGGTGGCCTTCAGCTCCTTGGGACAGCAGAGGAACAAATAAGCAAACCTGGCCCAACTTCAGGCCAAACCAAGTACTGGAATTACCCCCCAAACATACCTCAGAAGTCCCCCCAGGGCTGCAGATCTCCCCGTGTGATGCTCTTTCAGGTCTTCAGGGGGCTTCTTTCTCTTCCCAGGTGCTTAAGGCAGAGGACACACTGGTGCCCTATCCATAGCTTCTCCCCCTCTCCCTCTCGGCAGCCACCTTCATGGCAGCAGCCCCCTTAGCCACCTGAGTGTACAGCCACTTGAGAGGCTTTGCCAAGGGCTGAGTGGATAACTGAGCTAGAAACTGGTCACAGGTGATGCCTTAGGACCCAGCACTTGGCTCTGTCCACATCCTCAGCTGGCACTTTCTGATCCCACATCTGACCAGCTCTGAGGTCAGTCTGACATTCTGCCTGGGTAGAGCTCAAGAGGAAGATGCTTTAGTCCTTGGAGTCAGGCAAAGCATCTGCTCTGCATCAGGCCCTACCTAAATACTAGAGAATGAGATGAATAAAATAATTTTTCTCTTCTTAGAATTTTTCTCTTCTATTAAGAGAGACATCCAAATGCATAGACAAACCTAGTAATTCCTCTAGCGTGTCAAACACGTCAAGCATTCAATGATACACTTGACCTTTCTCCACCACAAGTGTTTTATATGGCCTTGGATATTTCATTCCCCTTCTCTGGGCCTCCAACTTCCCCTCTACAAGAAGAGAGGACCTGCTGTGCTCAGGATCCAATGCTCCTGCATTCCAAGGATTCCCTGCTCCCAGAAGAACCACTCATGACCAGGGCCCAGACCCAAATTCCTCCAGCTTGCTCTGCCCAGAACCCAGGTTGCTCTTCGCTCTTTATTCAGAAGTGACTTCAAGTTACAGGAGACATCTGGATTTTGTCCTGGGGACAGTTGCTCACATCTGCTGAGTGTTATCCACTTTAGCCCCCACTCCCTGAATTCCTGGCTACTGTGCATCTGCAGGCCACCAATAAGATTCCAGCTGGACAGAAATCCAAGGACCCAAGGCCACAGTCTTCTGGCTTCCAGACTCCAGTGCAGCCATGGGTTTCGGCCTCCAGGAAGGAGTCTCTGGAACACATCCTGAAGACCTATATGGCATCCTCGGACCACACCTCCAACCAGGTCTGAGCTCTTCGGCCTCCTCATGGCTCTCTTCCCAGCCCAACCCACCTCTCTTTGCCATTATCATCCACTATTGTACTCCAGCATGTCCCTTATGCTCAAGCTTCAGGAAAGTGCCCTACTGTCCCTCAGGACTGACTTTTCTTCCCCTATCTGTGCAGATTCTGCTGCAAATTAGCCTCCACCAAGAAGTTTACTCTGATCCCCACCACAGTACTCAGAATATTGAAGTGCTGACACCATTTATCCTGGACTTGCCAGGGGCTGCTCAGCTTTCTAACTGATCAGTGCTTTCCTGTACATACATCTCATCCTCCTGTTAGGGACAAAGCCCTATTAGATGCCCGTATCAACCAGCATTTGGCACAATACATGTAGCAGGTAAGGACTTTTCTGAACAGATCACTATGAGATAGAGGACAAGATGTGTGGAGATGAAGGACTTCATAGGCAATGTTACCTTTCCTTTTGGCAATAAAAGTAGCAGACAGATAAATGAATGAATGGGTAGATCCAAACTGCCCTCTTCTGCCACCTAAATAGGCTACCTAAGTCCTCTCCCCTCCTCCTCCATTCTACAATCAATTACCTTCAGAGTCACCATAATTCATCATATCTGTTCCAAATCTCCCAGTGTCCATCCCTGTCACTTAGATTAAAATCCAAAGGTCAAGGGCTGGCCAAATAGCTCAGCATGTTAAAGTGCCTGCAAGCAGGCACAGGGGCCGAGTGTTCCATCCTTGAGCCTGCCATGCTGGCTCCGCCTCCTGGGCACTCTGAGCTGACCATTGAGACTGGGTGTGGTGGCGCCCACCTGTAATCCCAGCACTTGGGAGGCTATAAGCAGGAGGATCACTAGAGTCCAATCTAGTAGTGAGACCCTGAACATCCTATAGAACCTTCCGTAAAATAATAAATAAATAAATAAAAATAAATAAAATTCAAAGATCTTGTATTACTGTAGCCAGAGCCCTGATCTGGCCCTGTTATTGCAGTGACCGCAAGTCCTTCAGCTCGCTCGCATCTCATTGCACCCCAGTATTGCCAACCCTCATGCTCTGCCTAAAACAGCCCTCGGGGCCTTTGCCCTTATGTTTTGCCCTCTTTGATTCTTTTTTCCCTGAATATTCATGTGGGTTGCACCTTCCCTTCCTAGTGACCTCTGCTTAGAGGTCCGCACACCTGCGGTCCGCCTGAAGGAACATATAACTCTTCCCACTCTTGGAGCTCACATTTCTGTATATGCCCACGTAGCTCTCAACACCACTTTGTGCACTGGATTGGCCCTTTCTATCACCTGTCTCCCCAAACCCAACAGTAAATCCTATGAGGACCTGAAAGTTGTCTTACTCACTGCTGTGCATCTTCTACCTGCGACGCGTGGCTACCCTGGTGCTCCGCAGACACTTGGTGAATGAAGGTGTGAGTGAGGGAATGAGTACGTGACTTAGACCCTTGCTACCTGTGGGCACTTTTCCAAGTTACTCTTATCTGATGTGGCTGCCATTGTCCCAGACTGCTCAGCTCCAGCACTGTCTGCTGCCACAGCAGATGGACAGCACAAATTCCAGGAGCTCTTTGTAAATGACATCCCTCAGAGAACTGAAAGAGCAGCTCCTGAAGGGGTGGGCCCATGCTTAGCTCACTGATCTCTAAAGGACTCATTTTAAAATCCTGCTTTCTCACCTCCCTCCAGCTTCTCTGTGAATTTCATGGGGCTAATGTACAATTGGTAGAAAATGAAGAAAACAACAACATCCTCTGTTCCATAGTTAGGCCCAGAAGGAGCTGTGTTCTTCTTTCCCCTTTGGGTCTGAGCCCCTTCTCTCACTGCAGAGCCCGTCTGCCACCTTTCCACTGATCTAATCAAAGAGCCAGACTCCTAAGCTGTCCTCAAGGGAAAGCCAGAAGAACAGAGAGTGAGACAAAAGGAGTTATCAGTGTTATCAGGTGCCATCGACCTCTTTTCCTGAAAATTCTCTTAAGTCATTCTTGGTCTCTGCATTCAGCATGGTGACATCTCCACTCTGATGTCCCTTTCCTGCGGAAAACCACAGGAATCGAGGGCTAAAGGAGAGGGAGTCAAAGGGCCCATCAGCCTTGAGTCCTGTTCACAAATTCAACATAGGCTCTTGTTCATGGGTGGATAGTGAGTGACAGAAGTGACTCAAAGAAGATGAAAGAAATCACCAAGGCAGCAGTAGAGTGAAGAGTGCAAGACTGGCTGAGCCAGCTGGCCTAGCTAGGCTGTCCCTGGGCTGAGCCATCCTTTCGAGCCCTGCTCTGTGTTCACTTTCAGGCCTATGTCTACCCCAGTTCAGTGGCTGGGGGATGTTGACAGTTCCTGAGCCATAGGAAGCATACAGATAACTCTTAGGCTCCAGAAAGCCTTCAGAAGGTTTATAAAGATATCTCACACAGCAGCTCAGAGCCAAGGAAGGGCCTCCTGGGGCCCCTGGTATCTTCTACAAACACAGGTGAGATAAATGGAAAAGATACATCTCAGAGGTACCATGGGACTCAGCCCTCCCCTCCAGGAGGTTTCGCAGATCTATCCAGGAATAAGATATCACTCATCACCAGTCCCCAAAAGCTCCTGAATGACAGTCTAAATGGTTGGCCCAGAATATGGGGAAATATTTAGGGAACAAACACGGGGCTGAGCTGCACCTCAAATCAAGATGTTTCAAGTGAGCTATGGTCTTCAACCTCAACTGTGCCTCTCTCTTAAACTTCTACTCTACCAAACAGTATCATCATCTATCTGATTGCTCAGCTTAGAAAACATCACTCATTCACTTACTCAACAAAGACCCCATCCCTCACAGAACACATCATCAACTGCAGAAGATAAGCAGGAATTATTATATAAACACACATTGATTACAACAAGGATGATTCTCCAGGATGAAATGTGGCCTTGCACTAGGCAGCTGCTGGTGGAGATGGACTGGAGAGATGCAAGCTAACAGCACCAAGACGTGGGGTGGATTGGACCTGGCTCTGAGGGAGGGAGGTGCTGAGGGTGACTTCCAGGCTTCTCTAGCATGTGCAGCCACACAGATGAAACAGCCATTCACTGAGATCTGAAATACCCAACCAGGACCAAGTATGGCTTGGATAGTACAAGGGAAAAGGACCCGAGACACCATCTGGAATGTGTTGAGTTGAGTGGGGCTTTGAGACATCAACCTGGAAGTCATCTTGGTTCCATTTCTCTCTGCATTCATCCATCACCGTGTCCCCTTGATCTACTTCTTCTCCATCTTGACTTAGTTCAGGCCTTTCTTATTACAATCCCCAGGACCCTTCCCCTTTTAATTCATCTATGTAAAACCTGTAATCCTTTGTAAATACCACCTCTGAAAGAACACCCAATGGAAAGAAAGTACCTACCACACCCTATTATTCTCTGTCTCCAACTTAAGGGTCACCTCTCCTGAAAATAACTATTGTATTGGATCATTATAAAAACAAATATGCATGAGTGTCCCAGCTCTGCTAAGAAGGCATGGGAGCACTGACAAGGGTTACACGAAGCCTCCAGATCTTGCAAATGGCAAATTAGAGGGCTGGATCAAGGAAAGAACAAAATAAGCTTGGAACTCCATGCTTTAGCAGATAGAAAGGAAGAACTCAGGGAAACCACAGGAAAAGTAAAAAAAAAGAAACAGAAGCCACATGTTATAGCCTCCTGCTGGCTGAGCCAGGGAAAATATGAACATCACATAGAGCAGAGATTATAACTCATCTAATAAGTTAATAAGATACGAGACCCTGGTGAGAAGAAGTAAGTGAAATAGGGAAGGAAAGAACAATCTTTCCTATAGCAGAATGTCAACGGACAAGTGTGGAAGAAATAAAGAGTTGAAAAATCACCAGTGATACCCCACCCAAAGGCATGCTGGGCCAGCGATGGAGTTAGGGCGTGATGGTGCACACCTGTAATCCCAGCACTAGGGAGGCACGAATAAGGAGGATCACTATGAGTCCAAGCTGTGTAATGAGACCCTGCACCAAAAAAGAGAAAAGAATAACCAAAAAAAAGAGACAGAGAAAATTATCAGTGATAAACTAGGTGCTCTAAGTAGGATGAGGAGAAGTATAAATGAAGATGACTTATTAATTACTATGGGAAAACCATAACTTTACCAGGGAGGAAACTGCTTTAACCATGCCTGATCTGTGATGAAGGTCTCTGTCACTGGCAGCAAGACAATCCCCACCCCCGACCCCCATCATGGGGTGCTCATATGAAGACTGCAGAGGACACACGTTCCTGCCCAAAGTGAGTAGATTGAATCCATGTGTGCAGAACCACCAGACACTCAACTGGGGGATGCTTGCAATAAAGGTCAAGAAAGGTAAGGCAGAGGGATTGCTCTGGATGAAGGAAGCCTAAAGATACAAGACTCGATGGGGTCCTTAGTGGGGTGACAGACACAAGAAGCCACAAATACATGGTTGGTACAGTTGTACTGTGGTCCGAGAATACCCTTCTTTAAAGGAAATATGCACTGAAGGATTTAGGAGTAAAGAGGCATTGTGTCTCCAACTCACTTCAAAATGGATTAGCAATATAAATATTTGTATATGCATTCAGAGATACAAAACAATAACATATAAACAATGAAATATGGATTCTAAAGACTAAATACACATAAGTAAAAATATATTTTCATATGCTTACACAGGGAAGAAATGAGCACCACAAAATAAACAGAACATCACGTACACAATCGAGGGATATGAGTAAAGAGGAAAATTTTTTATAGTGGTTTTGCAAATTGCCATTGTGTGATAAGACATCAGAGTGAAAAGTAATGCAGAAGTAGTAAGCACCTAATAACTGCGTGCTGAGTGGATGAGCGAATCTGTATCCAACCATGAGCCTCCCTTGCTTAACACACCCTAGTGTTCGCCCATAAGTAAGCGTGATGACTGAGCACAGGCTGAGGCTTGAAGCCCATCGCCGCTCCTCATAGCGTCTCCCTATGGTTTCCCATTGCTCCTGACCAGCCACCCCACAGCTCAGGCCATGACCATTTAGACACTCCATGCTTAGCACGCTAAGCAACGCCTCTTACCTTAGCTCCTTAGTCTCTCTGTCTAGAAACCCCTCCTCCAAAGCCCTAGCAATTTCTTCTTGTCTTCCAAGACCCAGCCCATTGTGCCCTCACCTCTGGGAGGCCTCGGATGGCTGCAGCTTGAAAAGTCTCCTCTCAGGGACCCCGCTGCCTCTGGTGTCCGCTTTGATCTGCCACAGCCAGACCTCTGTTTGTTTACAAGTCTGCCTTGTCACGTGGTCCAATTCCAGCCTCAGAACTAGGGTATGCCCTCCCCTCATTCATCCCCACCTCTTCCCTGGTCCCCGGCCCAGAAAAGGATTTCAATTAATATTTGAGACATGAATCAATGAATCAGTATTGACTGAAGAGTCCCTGGTCTCATTCTCTTTCATTAGCCTTGAAAAACACAGAGGAGCCAGGAAAATGCGGGCCTCCCTCACCTTACAGGGTGGGAAAGAGAAGGTAAGTGATTTTATTCTAAACACCACAGGGTTCCCAGGAGCTGGAGCCCAGATCTCCTCCCAGCCAGTCAAGTCATCTTTCACAGAAGGTGGGAACAGCAGGAAGGAGTGTCACCTTCTGTCATCTATGTGTTCTATGCTTTGCATGCATTTTCTAGTTCTAGCACCACCACTGCACTATGAGGAAGCCCATTTTCTAGATGAGCAGACAGAAGCTCCAAGTCCTAGCTCTCTGACCTCAGACCCGGTGCTCTGAACTGTGTCACAATACATGTTCCCACGTCCAACCTCCTCCTCCTCCATCAGAATGAAATGCTCGGCCCTGTACCAGTGTCTTTTAAGCCAGCACAACACACAGGCCCACGGGGCAGCTCACATCCCCAGGCAGCAGGCTGCGCTTCACATGGTTTCCAAACCAGGATATTTGGTTTGTAAAACAAAACCTCCATTTCTCTAGCCCAGAATGAACACTATACACAATTACCCAGCCAAACTGCTGACGCCTACAGACGCTGCATCATGCTAAACAGAGTCTGGTCTGCCCAGAGACGACCTCAGAGGATCCAGGACTCCCCCAGAGCTTGGCATGGAGAGGACCCTGGAACTGGGGGAGGGAGGCTGCACTGGCTGGATCCCAGAGTCTGGATAGAGGCTGGGTTCCCAGGGTCGAGGTTGCTCCAGGGAGGACTGAAGCCACCAAAGGCCCACGGTGCCCAACACATGGAGCTGGGGAGGGGTTCCCGGCTGACTGGGAGGCTTTCCTGTGCTCACTTCCTATTCAGCCACCACACCTGCCTCCAGAGAGCAGCCACCTGCATTAGAGGCTAAAGATGTTGATGCAGTTCAGGTCCTGTGGCCAGACAGTAAAAGTCACCTCTTTAGCCCCGTCCTCAGATCTCCCACAGAACTGATTTTACCTGCTTTCTGGACCTCCATTCAAAATGAGTGTCCAGCCTCTCCCAAACTCCAGAATCAGACAGGCCTGGATTTGTGGCTAACTCCACCTTCAGCTTGTTATTTAATTGTTCCATGTTTTGTTTTCCTCATCTTTAAAATAGAGGTACCTAGGTCAGAAGGTTGGCATGGACGCATCACGAAACAAAAGATGCTGAAGGCCATTGGCAGAGAGGAAATAAAGGTAAGAACTATAGGTCACCATCCCCCCACATAAGTTCTTATGTGTCCCATGCTAGACTTCAATCCTGCTTTTCACTTCTGTTTAATAGTGCACAGAACAATTACCATATAAATAGTAGGGATCTTCACCAGGGATGTGATCATGTCTTAGTCTTACCTTTCTGAAGAAACAAACCTGTCACCCATAACAAACCACAATGCCTTTCCTGGTGCCAGGACATAGGGCATTTCCTCCTTCCTACTTTGGGGTCTAATGTTTCTTGAAGGGTTAGTCTCGAGTATGAGCAATAGTGGCCAGCTTGGATTGACTTACCACAGACGGAGGCCAGCACCCAGCACAATGCCTGAAAGTCTGCCTTTAGGGTTGTTCTAGTCGTTCTTTAGGGTTAAGAAATGCCCTCCAGACTTTCCCCTTTCCAACATTACTGGCCTTGGATAGGGTAAAATAATCAATCTTGGAGTGAATTAGTTAAAACTTTCACCACCTTTTCATTATGGCTAGATCCCTCCTCTACACCTCCTTGAGGAAGAGGCAATCAGTGACTTTCTGATGAGCTCGCAGACTTGATATCCCTTGAGGGGGGGAAGGGGGTCTATGGCCTATGACCTCACAGACCTGGGGAGGGGCCAAGTAGCCACACACACACACACACACACACACTCACATTCAAGCTATGTATTCCAAGCTCTTGTTCCTTGGGGCTGTTATAAGAAATGTGGACCATTCTGGGGAGACAGGCCCTGGATCCAAGAGACACAGACCTCCCAGAAGAGCCCGAGGCTAGGCAGAGTCGCATGATGGGGGCAGCAGCAGGGTCAGGGCAAGGGTCAAACTCCTTCACTCACCCACACACTTGAGCTTTTGAGACCGAGAGGAGGCGACAGCTGAAGCACTCAGAGCAGAGGGTGGCAATCAATGGCCCAATTCATCCTCAACAATCCCTACTGTCTGAGCCTGCACAGAAATCAGCATTATCTCCCAGAGCTACTAGGAACAAAAGCCCCAAGACATGGTCACAAACCAGGGTCCAAATGTACAAAAGCTGCAATTGAGACACATGGTGGCCAAATTAAATGAAATATTTGAAAGTGACACTGTCTCCAGAAAGCCTATATAACATTCTCATCCAACAGAATGCTTGATTGCCCATTGTTTATTTATTCTACTCTCCTTACACACAAGAAGGGGAGTTTAAAATTAAAGATATATAGTCTACAACACTGTTTAAGTAAAAACTAAAGTTAAGTCTCTGCCTCTAGCTAACACAGTTGCTAGAAGGGATCAACATGATGAACTAAGAGCTTCCTGGCAGCCAGAGTGAGAAGGGAAATATCTCTTTCCTCCATCACTCACACTCTGCGGGAAGCCTGCTGGGCTGAACACAAACTTCTGTAACCCTTCCCAAGGGTTGAGTCTAGGATCATCAGATGAAGGGAAAGGCAGATCCCAGAGCTCCCTCCCTCAGACAACTGAACCTCACTTCCTCCATCCATATTAGGGGCGTAGATAGAGCATGCCTGGATGAAACCACCAAGACAAGAGCTTTTAACTTCCCAAGTGAAAGAGCACACTTAGCTTGAGCAAGTCACAGAAAGCTGTCCAGAAAGAGTGACCTGGATGCCGGAGGTCTAAACCTGAGAGGAAAATAATAGCAATAACCACCAGCAGCTGATAGTTTGGGGCCTCTCCTCTCCTCAGCACTGTTTGTGTGTCCCTTTCTGCCTCTAAGTGAAGGACGTCATGAAGACCCTGAGAAAAGTTTATAGCTGGAAGGGGCAGGAGGTAGGAGCAGAGTCTGTCCTTCTTCCAGCTCAGATGGTGTCCTCAAGGTAGTACAGACTGAGAGCAAAGAAGAAAAATACTGAACCCAGCTGCATGCACTGCTCCTCCTGTTCCAGGCTGCACTGCGCCTCAGCCCCAGACCCTCAGGGTTTTCTGCAGTAGGGACAAGGCTAAACCCGAGCCTGCAGCACATCACAGGTGCCCGGCTCTAACCCAGACCCTGCCCTATTCCACTTGCTTTGTGAGATTGGCCTCTCTGTCCCTCCACAGGTGAGCACTGTTTCTCAGTCCCAAACCACAGTGCCAGAGGATGCTCTCTGCTGAGCTCCATGGGGGAATCTCAGTCCAGATTAAAGACACTTGGAGGCCACACAGCACACCTGCCCTGACCCTCCAGCCAAAGCCCCTGACCTAAAGCTACTCCCTCTGGAGGCCAGTTGCTTGGAGGTGCCCTACATAAGGATTGAAAGGCAAGCTGGAGGCCGAGGGTGGGTCTCACCAGGCGGATGCGCCTTTCTGTGTGCATTGCACACAGCGAGTGCATGGCGCACAGGTTGGTCTCCCTGGGTGTACAGGCTGAACCGCATGAGTGTCTGTATGTTGCCTGTTTGTGTAGAACCGAGGCAAGTGTGAGCAGGAAGCCAGGCATAGTGATGCACACCTGCAATCCCAGCACTTTGCAGGATGAGGCAGTAGGATCACCGTGAGTTTGAGGTCAGCCTGCACTACATAGCAAGACCTTGTCTACTTAGTCAATGGCAGGAGTTCATGTCCCCCTGTTAGCTGCAAGCCCAGGAAGGTGAGTGCACTGAATGTGGGTGCCCTGTTTCCCCTGTCATCCTCCTTCTTCTCCTGGAGTCAGAGCTGTCTCTCCAGCCGTGGCCAGTTCAGGAAGAATCAGGCATAGTCTCCCTCACTCCAGGGTCCTGTCCAGTGAGAGCTCTATTCTCAGGGCATGCAGCCCTGAGAAACCAAAGCTGCCCAAGGTGCAGGCAAGACGCCCAGCAGGGGACAAGTCAGGGCACCCTGGAAAGTGTGAGATCAGATACTGCTCCAGCTTCCTTCACCCCCAGCAGGTGGCCCAACCCAGGTGGCCACCTCCCTGCCCCTTCCTGCCCCTCACCAGCATGCACTGCCTCCAGAGCCACTGTCCACCAGGGTGCCTGGGGCCACACAGAGCCACAGCCACTCCTGTTCTCTAGGCTCACCTGCCCCTCTCCAGCCTGGGCAGGGGTAGAGATCGCCCCAGGCAGCACCCTGGCTGGACCCACTGACATTGGCACATGCCCTTCCTCAGGAGCACTAAGCCAACACACTCAGGCCAAGGATTCAGAAAGTCACAAACCTGCTCCGAGGCTGGCAGGTCCGACTCCCAGGGGTGCAGCTGCAAGCTGCCAGCGGTGGCTGGAGCAGTGGGAGCTCCAGAGGCTAGGCACAAAGTGGCTGCCAGGCCACCCCCTGAGCCCCGCGGCCGGCCTGCGCCCGCCCCGGCCCCGCCCGCGGCTCCGTGCGAGTCCCAAGGCCCTTCCCGCCCCTGCCCCGCCGGTCCAGCCTCGTCCTGTCTCCTCCGTGTCAGGCTGCCTGCAAGCCTCAGTCGGGCCGCGAGGGCTATTTTGGTGCCCCTGGCGGGGGAAACATCATGCTGTCATCTGTGGGAGCGCTGGAATGGGGACGCGGTCAGACCTAATTAGAGACCTGGCTCACCCCTGGGCCGGCGGGAGCCAGGCGGGTAAATCACACAGGCTGGCGGCGGTGTGCCCCGCGTGCCAACATCTGGAGGGGAAAGGGAAGGGCCGTGATCTGATCGTTTCTCTTGGAGCCGAAACAACGCTAGGAGGGATTTGGGTGCAGTTTGCACTCTTTGTGGAGGGAGCCCCTGACTGCTCAGCCCGGATGCCAGAATGCAGCTTGCTTTCTGAGCCACAGGTGCTTCCCTTTGGAAACGAAGTTCCCACATCCCGCACCCTCTATGCCAGGGTCCTGCCAAAAAAACGACAGCGACTGATGCAGACACTCCTTCCACCTTGGATACATCAGACCCCAGCAAGAGCATGCGTGCACCCGCGCGCGCGCGCACACACACACACACACACACACACACACACACAGACTGCCAAATAGCTAAGTCTGGAGGAGGGAAGCCTGATTCCTTCCCCAAAGTTCAGGCATGTTGTCCCCTTCCCTGGCAGGAAGTGTAGAGGTCATCCCACCCCACTCCACTCACCAGACCCTGCAAGGAGTGCCCTGCCGTTGCCAGAGAACTTCTGCCTAATTCTTGCAGATCACTAGGAAAGGCAGCCCCTGGCTCCCAGGGCCTTGTTCCAGAGCAGAGTCTTCTCTTGGTAGGAAGTTCTCTCCAGCACCTAACCTTAGTCCCTCAGGTGCCAACTATGTCAATGTACTCACAAATGTCCTCAAGGAGAGAGATCAACGCCATTTCTGTGACACCATGTCCACTCCAAAGTCCCACTTTAGCCTTCTGGTACTTGGTGCTGATTATTTCTTTTCTTCTTTTTTTTTAAGCTTTGGCTAAAACTGTTGTCTCTGGCCTTGGATACTCCAAAGTCCAGACACCCACTCACCTGCGTCAGAGCTCTGCACGCCGACTCTGCCGGTGGCCACACCATTGCCTTGGACAGGCCAACGCTGACTCCAGCCTCGCCTGTCCCAGAGAGCCTGATCCCGCTCCACAGTGCTTGAGAGAAGCTCCAGATCCTGCCTTGAAAAGGTCTGTCTCGAGGCCGGCGCCACGGCAGGGGCTTCCAGGAAGCCACTGGCCTGACGTGAACACTGGAGCCAGAGCCTGTCTCAGCTGGGCAGCGTTTGCAGAACGTTGTCTGTCTGATTCTGCTAGGTTGAGTGTGTGATGACAAGTTGTCTGACCTCAGAGATCACACCTCCTAGCTGGGTGTCCTTGGGCAACTCCCTGAAGGCGTCCGAGCTTCAGTCTTCTCATGTGTGCACTAGGAAGACCGTAATCTCCTATGCCTGCTCCTAAGGCTTCCAAAGTAGGAGATAAAAAATTCCCTAGAAAGCTGAGGTGCCTGATGCGCCAGGATAGAAAGATCCCTCTATAGAGACAGACTGAGGCTTAGATCGTGAACAGCATTGGTGTCCCCAAAATGCCTCAGAGGTCTTTTGCTTCTAAATCCAAACTCTGTGCCTAGATTTTAGGGCCAAAGAGAAACAATCTGGTTGGCTCCATATTCCCTTAAGGTACTTGACACAAATGTCCTCTGCCCAACACACACACACACACACACACACACACACACACACCCCTTCCCAGATACCTACAGCATAGCACAGCCTCCTGCACTCCTGGATGCCCCACAGGCCCCAGCCCCCTGGACCCTC
>NW_004524643.1:8064637-8068987 GCF_000260255.1 Octodon degus | reverse complement strand
CCTGAGAGAAGGGGCCAGCCTGGCTGTAAAAATACATGTATGCACATATACACTTACATGCGTGCACACACAAGCAGAATGACCTTGCCGAGCTCAGAGACTCTCATGCAGATGCATCCATACTCTGAAGGTAATCAGCACTCCAGGCACCGACATTATCACAGTGCTAAGTCATGTGCAGGAGTTAACTCCCCCAGTCCCCCTCATAGCTCTGAATTAGGGTATCATCTCTGTACTACACATGAAGAAACTACAGCACCAGGAGCTGAAATGATTTGCACAGTCATCTGGTGGTGACAGCCTAGGCCAGGAGCTATGCCAACAGGCACATGTGCCACCATAGTCATTCTTTACGGAAGTCATTATTCCCATTATACAGACAAGGAAAATGGAGGTCAGCTGGTGTATGTCACCTGTCTGGACTCACAGCTGGTGAGATGCAAACTATCAGATACTCATAGGATCCTTCCGAGAAGCACAGGGAGACACCCAGGCAAGAAGGGACCTGTCCCTTGCAGCACCTCTCAAAGCCTCCACCTCCTGCCATACTCAGAGCCACAGTCACATTTAGCTTATTCTACCTAAACCCATGCAGAAGCCTCGGTGTGCTCCAGACCTGCACCACACAAAGGGCCTCACCAGCCTGATTCCTGTCCTGTCCCCTTCCCTGTGGTCTATTCCTAAGCCTCCAGTTTCACAAATCACTTCAGGAAAATCTAATTCATCCAAAAATGAGGAAAGACTTCAAGTTTTCACTGGACATAGCCCACTCCAGAGCCAACTACTGCCCCAGCTCCAAGCCTGCCACCCCAGTGGACCCTACTTGGTCACTCAAAGAAAGCTCAGCTCTACTGTTCTGAAAGGATCTCAAGTCACATATAGGGAGGACTTCAGAGACCTTGAGCCCTGCCCAGGGCTCCCAATAGGCTCTTGTCCCTACAGCCTGGGTCCTCCCCACCAGGCTCAGCCAAGGATGGTCAAGGTCAATGGGATGAGGCCCAGCACGAAGCTCAAGTGTCTGGTAGGGCAGAGCCACACTCCAGGAAGATGGTAAGAGGTTGATGCAGTGGTAGGAGAGTAGGCTTGTCCGTAATATAAGGCCACACTGTGGGGCAAACACTGGAACCCTGAGCTTGAAAAGTGGAGCGAACAGGCATGCAGAAGGAGTGGTGAGAAGGGTTTAGCATCCAGGAATTTGTGCCTCGCTGTAAGTTCCCATGCTATGCCGGACACTTCCAGCCAGGGGCTGGAGATCCTCATAGCGTGACAAGAAGGCTCCAGGACAGCTCAGCAGAGCAGCCCAACTGGCTAGCAGCTTTGAAAAAGGTTATTTGGAGAGCAGTGCTTACCCACTGCAATGACCCAGGAATAACAGTGGTTCGGACCATGGCTGCAAGGGACAGATACTTTAAGAGCCTGAAGACAGACTTTCCTGAAAAGTGCCCAAATAATGCAACCAACTTAAAGTTCATCTTTTGAGAACGGCTCGCTGCTTTCCAGGATGAGGGAAAGTCAGAGATCATTCCAGCTCAAAGCTAAGTTCCCAGGGGGTGTGGTGGGACACAGTGGTAATTTTAGCACTCGGGAGGCAGAGGCAGCGGGCTCATGAGTTGGAGGCTGATCCGCACGACTAGTGAGATCCTGTCTTGAGAAATCGGAAAACAAAGCTAAAAGCTAACCCACATTTCCAGCCCAACTTCAAAGCAGAAACGGTTTCTACACAAAAAATGTACAATCCAGCCAGTTGGCCCTACCCTGACCCAGTACCAGTCCTCCTGGCTTCTCTGTCACCCCTGAAGTGTGCCAGTGGGTTTCTGGTGGGCCCACGACATCTTCAGCAAGGCTCAAGACAGAAATGGTGCTCTCCACTCTGCCCTCCTCCTGCACTAAGAAGGTTATCAAGATGAGAAACAGGCACAAAAATAGCAGAGGAGCAGACACCTTCCTCCCTGCTCCAGGGATGGAGATAAGAGATCAGGTCATGAGGAGGGCAGCCGAGATGTCAACTCCACTGGAAAGATGAGAGAGGGCAAGGACCCCCACATCCCCATAAGGACTCCGTGTCCCATCACATCTCACTGAGATGCTCTTTGTCTCCAGGAGCAGCAGGGCACAGCGCACTCACAGAGCACTGGGAGAAGTGAATCTGCCAGTGTCCAGACAGCTGGTGCCAATGTGCCCTTGCCTCACCTGGGCACCTGTCAGTCTCTCCAGCCTGGCTCTGTACTTCTCTCAGGGGGGGAAATGTACCTGAGCTCCAGAGCCTGAGTGAGAGCCTGTAACGTCATTAGAATAGAGAGATAAAAGGCCCTCAGAGAGCTCTCAGATGCAGGAGTTCTGGAACTGTTATTCACCAAAATCATCTTGGGATAATGCAGAGTCCCAGGCCTCCCTCAGAGGCTCTGAGTCAGCATCTTGGTGGGGTCCTGTCTTCCCAGGGTGAAGTTCAGTGGCTTCACATTGTTAGTTTGAACTTGCCCTTGGTGGGTGTGTTTATTTACATCACAGAAACTGGGCAAACACTACTACTCAGGGGATTGTTTGCTCCTGTTCTGTTCTGGTACGGGAGGCCTACAGCTAACCACGTACTAGCACACTGTGACACATGTGGGTCTCTAATTGCAGGCATCCCATGGAATTCTGACGCAGGCTCACTTGGAGAAACAACAATCAGGTAAGATGAGGCGCTACCTCAAGCCCTTCATTACAGCCAGGGAAGCTGAGGTGCAGCGAGAAGAATCTTGGTTAAGGTCACAGTGTGATGCTTTGTGTGATCCGGGCTGCTCAGTTCAGAGTTGTGGAGCTGAGATAGCCCTGCGGGTTAGCCTGGCCTTCTCCTGCCTCTGCCCCGTCACATACATATCTGTCGTAGGAAGAGTAGGACGAGGCATGAAAGGCCATCCCTGTGGGCCCATCACATTATCTCTTATCAGCATTTAGACTTTAAGTCAGCTGACCATTGTCTCCTAGACAGCAGACACATGAGTTCCAGCTGCCATTCTGCATTTCCCAAGTCTTCAGTGTTCAACTTCGACTCAAATTCAGAGGGATCCTCTAGCTTCCTCCTAACAAATTCTGTCTTGCCTACAATGAGACCCTTTCCCCTTACAACCAAGCCCACCTTCAGAACTGCACCACCGAACCCTTTGCCTTATGCCAACATTATGCCCCGACCTCATACAAGATGCCAAAGGGTGGTGACTACATGAGCATGCCACTCAAGGATCACGGCTTTCAAGGAGGGGTCCCAGGCCAGCAGATCAGGCAGTACTTGGGATTCCATAAGGGCAGACAGGCTCTTAGGCCTCACCCCCAAGACAAGAGAATTAGAAACTCTGAGGCCACAACTGAGCAAACTGTGCTTTCACAAGTTTCCAGAGGATTCTGAAACTCACTAGACTTTTCAGACCTTTCTTCATGAGCACATGTCCAACCTGCAGTCTACCTTTTTATTTCTTCCTTCTCTTTTCAAGTGAGGAGGAAGGGTCTTGGACACATATTAAATAGATAATATAGTTAATGATTGTATGTAGTGAAACTTCCTTTGTAATATTTTTATTATAGCATTTTTAAAACAAGGACAAAACAATGTGGACCTTGGGTTGGACACACCAGCTGGCAAGACAGATCATAGCTGCTGTTCCCTAACAGTGTATAAAGGTTGTTCAAGTAAGGGGAGAAAAATCACTAGAGCAAGGCCAGCAGAAACCATGTGGCCAGCCACAATCCTTCATGCCTGGCACCCTTAACCCTAGGCTGCCAGGGAAGCAAGAGGCCAGCCAGTGGCCATGTATCCTAAGAGACTACAGTCCAAAATCTAAGAGCGACATCTTTCCAAGGTCAGCAGAACAACCTCAGGAGAGACAGCACAGGGCAATGCTACTTTGGTCATATACTTGGTGCTTAGCTAACAGGGAGACCCCATGGATTGTCCCTGGCCCTAGGGCTCTCAGGGGGCATATGCTATCTGGCCAAGGAACAGTATCAAGTGTCATTCTAGAAGGAGGACTCCGAAAGGCCTGGCTCTGGGAGCCACTTTGGTCCCTCCAATGCCAAGTACAGAGTTGCCTGTGCTCCCTGTGTTCCTGGGCCAGGGAGAAGAGATTTGATGGTGACTTGAAGCAGTAAGGTCTTGGTGATAAGAGGGCAAAATAATAATAATAATAATGACAATGAGGACACTGCCATATACCAACTTCTCTCTAAGTGCCTGCCCTGCTTAGAAGAACTTCTCATGGTTTTTCTCACATAGACCTCCCCACATCTAATACTGAAGCTGACTTGCCCATATGAATGGGAAGGAGGCAGGCTTAGAGGAATTCCACCATCCTCCTGAGATCACACAGCCAG
>NW_004524643.1:8058590-8063703 GCF_000260255.1 Octodon degus | reverse complement strand
GTGTTCAGCCTCCCAAAGAGCTGAGATTGCAGGTGCATGCCACCACACCCCGTCTCAATCGCCATCTCAGTGCGCCCCAGGGATAGGGCGGGCAGGGCACATCAGGGATTGAACCCTGGCCTCTGTGTCTGCCTAAGCAGGTGCTGTAATCTGCTGAGCTGTTTGGCTGGCCCTTTATTTCTACGTTTTAAATCACTCTTGTAAAATACTTCCAGGTAAATTAAAAAAAAAAAAATCCAGTCAGTGTAAGTGGAGGTGAGACAGTCATGTACTTCAAAAGGCTTCCACCTTTGGAACCTCCTACCAAAGAAAGAAAAGACGCTAAGCAAAGGCTCTGAGGTAAGGCTGTCTAGGGCTGTGGGTAGGAGGAGGACCAAGGAGGAGCAAACAAGGGGCGAAGGGAATAAACTAGTACAGAGATGGACGGTACCCCGAGGGGTGGAGAGAGGTGGGATCTGGGGCACACGTAGCAAAGGACTCTAGCTAGGAACATGGAGAGTGAATTCATGGAAACCCGTAGGAAAGGAGCACCTGCGCAGATGCCGAGAAGTTCAGAGATGCTCTGAGGCAAGTCCGCAGAGGGACTCTTCTCATTCAGTAAAGAGGAAGCAGGAATAAGGATGATAGAGTAGGGGGCAGGTGCTGTAGAACAGAGTGAAATAGTGACCTGCAAGTAAATGGGTGGGTGGATGGGCTTAGGATATATAATATGCTAATACTATATCTTGGCAAAAGTCTAAGTGAAGCTCTTGATCACACTTCCTGGGATTCTCCGATGAAGCGATCAGTGCGGCTGTGTGTTCTTCTCCAGTCTGAGCCGGTGGTCCACAGGCAAACTAGCGCTGACACCTGCTCTCCCATGTTCTGCCGCATTGTCAGTCACCTGGCCTCTCCCGGAATACCTACTTTTTCCTGAGAACCCTAAACCACCTTTAAGCACACATGGCTGAAAGAAAGGGATTCCCCGTACTGAGCTGCCATCCCTCTTCCTCTTAGTTCTGCCTGCTTTTGAACCTGAAGTTTCTGCTATCGTTGTCCATGTTCCTCTAGCTCCTCCTCCATCTGGGAGAGTTAATCAAATGATTCAAAAATTCAGCCAAATTTGCCAACATCACTGAGGTTGCGAGAAACAAGAACTCCTACCTCAGGCAGATGGGAAAGCAAAATGGTGCCTTATTTACTCTTGGCTATACAGCCCCACTTCTAGAAAGGATTAAAACATGGAACTGCATCAGATGAAGATTGCTATGGTTTTGTAGCCCAGGCCCCATGTAAGTCACGGGGCAGTCAAGGCTTGAGGGGCAGCGCGTGTGTGGCTCCAGGGGTGGGGCCAAATGACCGGGGCGGGGCCTCAGGGGCGGGGCCAGAGGGCCAGGGCGGGGCCTCAGGGGCGGGGCCAGAGGGCCAGGGCGGGGCCTCAGGGGCGGGGCCAGAGGGCCAGGGCGGGGCCTCAGGGGCGGGGCCAGAGAGGTTTGACCCATTAAACTGACAGCATGAGCCCACCTACCACCCCCCAGGCCTGGTGGCCTCTCTTGGAGGTATGGAGTGGATGACGCTAGACAAGGTGGCGTCCCAGCCTCTCTTCCAGACTCTGTAGCACAGAACAGCAGTGTCTCGAGGTCTTGCTATGTAATTCAGGCTGCTTTAAATTATCAAACCTCCAGTAACTACAATGTAAGTAAACCCTCCCCCCCTTCATTTTGAGTGTCGGGTATTTGTCGCAGCAACGAAAGAAAAGTAACTGAAACAAAGATGAAATTAAATTTATCCCAGAGTGTATCCCTTTGTAGTCCCCCTAAGGAAATAATTATTAATAGTTTGTAAAATTTAGCTCCAAAGATGATTATTACAATAATTTATGATAATAAAAACCTGGAAAAAATATATGGTTAATTAAATAAATCCTGACACATTTATTCAATAGAAGGGGAAATACACTTTAACACATTACAGTAGGAGAACACACAATGGAAAAGTACACTCTAAAAAAGGCGGATTTCAAAGGAATAATCTTAGACTGAAACATTTTTATAGACATATATAAGATATAAAAAATATACCAAACTCCATTTTTTTCTCAAAAAGCTGCCTGAAAATCCAACTTCTGAAAGAATAATTTCTCCATTTGATTTACTTTATTTTTAATTGACATTTTTAAATTGTACAAATTGACGCAGTATACTATGATACTTCCATGTAAATAATTGTTTAAAGCAGGGTAGTTTATCCATCACCGCAAATATTTATCATTTCTTTATGTGAGACATTCAAAATCCTGTCTCTTAGCTATTTTGCAATATACACTATGTCATTAGCTGCAGCCAGTCTACTGTGCCATAGAACATCGTCGCTTACTCCCCAGCTCTGACTGGAACTCTGTGCCCCTGGCAGCCTCCCCTCGCCCACCCTTCCCAGCCTGCTGGAGCCCCTCCCCCACTCTCAGCTTCTATGAGATCATCTTTTATAGAGCCCTCATCAGTGAGACCAGGTGCTTCTTATCTTCCTGTGTTTGCCTTATTTCACCTGGTCCAATGTCCTCGGGTTTACCCTGTATGTCACAGCTGACGGAATGTTATCTTTTGATGGCTAACTGGTACTCTAGTTGGTACACACACCACATTTTCCAATCCTCTTATCTGTTGATAGACACAAGCTGATGCCATAGTTTGGCTGATGGGAATATTGCTGCAATAAACACGGGTGCAGATGGCTCAACAAACTAATTTCATTTCCTTTGTGGTTGTTTTTTGTTTGTTTTTATTTTTGGGGGGGTTGTATTTTAGGGAAGGGTCTACAGGGTGTTCAGGATCTCACTATTAGATCAGACTCCTAGTGACCTGCCTGTTTACAGCCTCCCAAGAGCTGGGATTACAGGCGCATGCCCAGTCTCAATTGCTGTATCAACGCTCCCCAGGGGTGGGGCTGGCACTGCAGGCCCGGGATGGAACCCCAGCCCCTGAGCCTGCTTGCAGGCGCTTTAATCTGTTGAGCTATTTGGCCGGCCCTCTGTTTTGTTTTTAGACAGGGTCTCACGATGCAGTTCAGACTGGCCTGGAGCTCACTTTGTAGCCCACGCTGGCTTCAAATTTGCAACAGCCCTCCTGCCTCAGCCTCATGAGTGCCGGGATTACAAGCATGTACCACCACACCTGGCCTCCATTGCCTTTGGATACATCCCTCACAGCTGGCTTGCAGGGTCCTACGGTCATTCTATTTTTTATTTCCTGAGGAATATTCACACCATGGTGACTGTGCCAATTTACGTCCCCTCCCTAACATTACACCCAACTATTAATAGTTGATTTCTTGCTACCTACTTTTTCTTTTCCTGTATATTCTAAATTTTCTATTCAAAATGTATCATTTCCTAATTAACATTTTTTAATTAAAAATAATAAAGCCAACTGGCCCTTCGACACTGGATTCAAGATTGACGCCTCCATAAAAATCTTCCTATTTTTTGTCATCTTCAGCCATACCCAGTTCCAGCCAGGAGGCGAGTCTCCTCTGGGCCCGGACAGTATTTCAAAACCTTAAGTCTTGGGGAAGAGGCTTGGGAGAGGAGTCCTGTGTCCACATGTACACACAGCCTTAAGGGTCGCTCGACATCCACCGCGCTACCGGTGCCGCAGCCGCTCTCCTCGGTGGGAAGCCAGCGCAGCCAGCGGCGGGGCGTCGCTCTGCCCGCCCAGCTCGGCGCTGGAGCGACCCATCAAGCCCCCAAGAGGAAGAAGCTCTAACGATCAGCACCTGCCCCCCAAAACCCCCCGCGCTCTTAGGCCTCACTTCTCTGAGGGGAATGGCATTATCTCAAATTTAGAGGACAAAAAACTGAGGCTCCAGGAGAAGGAAGAATTAGACAGGAATCTGGGAGACCTACCTGGGACCCCCCTGGGCAAGTGGAAGCCCGCAGAGCAAGCGAAGAGCTGCTTGGTGCGCCCTCTGGTGGACGCGGAGCTGCCTAGCGTCCAGAGGGCAGGACCGCAGGACAGACCTGGGTTTCTAATGTTTTGTTTTGTTTGTGGTTTTTAGGTTTTTAAAAAATACTTCATTCTCTTTAAAAATAAAATATCTCTTAAAAATTTTCCCTATTAAGAAAGAAGAAAGTAAATAAAAAGTACTTTATTTTCCTGTTTAAAAAAAAAAATTCTGCCCGACACCTACACTTATATTTTTTAAATCTTCATACTACATCATATTAAAACGTATCCATATGTCATGTTAAACATAACTTTTATCCAAATATTTATATCTATATCTATATCTATATCTATATCTATATCTATAGCACTGAGTTACAATAGAGCAATAAATGTGTGAACATTTAAATACGATTTTACCTGATTTACCATCTTCACACTGTGAAGCTAATACCATGCTTTGTAAACTCAAATATTTTCATGAGTTCCTTAAAAATATTCAGGCCCCTGGCTAGTAGTTTTGGAAGCTGAGTAATAAGAAACGCAGACCTTCGCACTGAACTGGGGGTTGCACCATTCCTAGTTGCCACCCCTCAGGTCGGGGCAGCGTGACCTCCTGGCCTAGGGATGCCCCACGGGGAGAGGCCATGGCCCGGCACCGCCTCAGCGGTGCACACCGAGCTTCCCTGCGCCTTCCCACTCCAAGCACCTGGCTGGCCAAGTGGACCGTGGATTCTTTCATACCTGGAGCTCATCTCAATCCTGGCCTCTCCCATGCGCATCCAGAACTTTCCCCCAGCTGGAGACCAATTGGTAAATAAACCTCAAAGAAACAGGAAGTTGGTTTTCTTGTCCAAAGCTTATTTCTGTCACCAGCAGTTCCTTCTCAGAGTTCCTGGCACCTCAACATTTCACTTCCAAGCCTGAAGGACCGCCATCAACTAGCTTCAAAGAGCTCCTGCCACATAGTCCTACCACAAACACGTTCCTGCAGCTTTGTCACAAGGCAAAGGGCCCCAGGCACCGTGGATGGAAACCTCTGAAGCCTTGAGCTGACAAAAACCTTTCCTGTTTATAACCCGATTGTCTCAGGGAATCAGCGCCTGTGAAGATAGGAAGATGAAGATGTAATAGGATCAGCAAATCAAGGGACTCCGGTTCCATCCCTCCCACCACATGGGAGGGGAGGGGCA
>NW_004524643.1:8024317-8058450 GCF_000260255.1 Octodon degus | reverse complement strand
TTGCTAGAAAACATAAAACCTGTTAAGAGCTAGTAGAAAAACTCAAGAACTGAGTACCGGATAAGCATATAATTATAATATATTGAATTAGTTCTATAAAATTTTATTATAATACTGTACCCATCAGATTTACACGTGACTTCTCTCAAGTATTTAAGAAACAGATTTTACTCATCTGTTAAATTTTCCTAAATATGAAGAGGAAATTCTATCCAATTTATCTTGGCTAGTGTGAGACAGACAATAAGAGCAGACAAGTTTCTGAGAGAAAAGTTATAGATTATTCTGATTTACAAACACTAGAGCAAATATTCTACATAAAATGATGACAAACAAATTGTAACAGCATATATAAGACAATCCATTGTTACCACTATTTACTCGCTTCTAAAACTAAGGAGTGAATTAACATTGGATATCTATAAATCTGCAAAATATCATTAAATTAAGAATATTAGCAAATTAAAGGAAAGATGATTTTTAGGAGATAAAATGATCTAAGAAAACATTAGCAAATTAGGAAACAGAAAGAAACATTCTAAGCTGATGTTAGTATCTACCTACCAAAACCCTGCCATAAATGTCAATATTACAGAAGAAACATTAGAAACACTTCCCTTAATATCAAGTACAAGTGATGGAAGAACTTTATCAATGCTAGTATTCAGCGATTTACAAAAGCCCTAACTAAATCAGTAAAACAGGACAAGAAAGGCTTAAAGTCAGAAAAAAATTGTGTAACTATATGTACCGGCTCTAAACAATATACAAATAATTAAAATTAGTAAAAATATTTTAAATGGCTTTTATATGGTAAATACTCCTCAAATAGATGGATATTTAGGAAATCAGTATCTGAAAATATAATAAGAGCTCTCAATGACATTAGCAACAAGAAAAATAAAGATTGGGGGACTTACTAGTTAGCTCAATTGTTTAAGTCCCTGCTGGGG
Organism: Octodon degus; assembly: GCF_000260255.1. Lineage (NCBI taxonomy): Eukaryota > Metazoa > Chordata > Mammalia > Rodentia > Octodontidae > Octodon > Octodon degus. The sequence continues at coordinate 8,057,497 of NW_004524643.1, read as the reverse complement.
CAAACCTAGTCAGGCACAGGGGACCATGGTTAGATCCCCAGGTCCCCATGCCTCACCAGGTAACCTGTCCTTAAGGTAACCTGAGCCAGCCAAAAAAAAAAAAAAAAAAATTCCTGCTCAACTTTATATATATATCTGTATATACAAAATAGTTAGGACAGATACACAGCTATTTTCTCTTAATTCAATGAGAAGAAAGATTTGTATTAATAGTGTCTAGACAAGATATCATGTCTGCATTTTATACTCTGTATAACTACTATGAAGACAACAATATGCAATGTATTATTGTAACTGTCCTACTAACCTGTCTTGAAACTGTCTCATTGCTACTTCTTTCTCATTAAAATTAATAAATAAATCAGTAAAAAGAAATATAAAGATCCAAGAAATAAGTCAAACAATGTGAAAAACCTGTGTTGAAAGGAATTATTGGGGCTGGCCAAATAGCTCAGCGGATTAAAGCACCTGCAAGCAGGTACAGGGACTGGGGTTTTGATCCCCAGGTCTGCCAAGCCGACCCCGCTGTTGGGGTGCCCCAAGATGGCAATTGAGACTGGGCATGATGGCATGTGCCTGTAATCCCAGCTCTTGGGAGGCTGTAAACAGGAGAATCACTATGAGTCCAGTCTAGTAGTGAGACCCTGAAAACCCTGTATACCCTTCCCTGAAATACAGAAAGAAAGAAAGAAAGAAAGAAAGAAAGAAAGAAAGAAAGAAAGAAAGAAAGAAAGAAAGAAGAAAGGAATTATTAGCCTTTACTGAAAGACAGCAAAACTAGCTACATAATAGGAGAGATAGATTGTATGCATGGTTGGCATGATTCAGCAGTTTAACTGTGTCACATGCCCCATTGTTAAATTCCATTAATATCAGTCAGATTTTTGTTAGAATTTGGCAAGTGGGTTCTCAAGTTACTTAGAAGAGAGCTATATAGTGTTCATGTTCAAATGAATATCCAGGCGTTCTATATGGTTAGAAAGTTTAGTTCTACGTGGTTTGCTTCCCTTTCCTGGGCTTCTCTCCCTCGCGGTACTGGGCAAGGACAGAGGATATCTGCCCTGTTGGCTTCCATCATGGGACGCAAGCACTACCTTCCTGCAGGGCTGTGCACAAGAGTGTGTGGTGGACAAAAACACTTCATGGTAAGGGAGCAAAAGAGGACGATAAGGGGTTGTAAGTTCCACAGTCCCCTTCAAGTTATCCCCAGTGGCTGTCAGACCTCTCCCTGGGCCCCACCTGCTGCATATTCCTCCACTTCCTAATACTACCTCTCCGGGGGCCCAGCCTCTAACTCATGGGCCTTTATGGGGAGTACTTAAGGTTCAAACTATAGAATCTTGTATGTTATTAATTTCTGTTTGTATCTTATCTCCTTTTCATAGTCTTGGGGTTTTCTAATTTCTGAAATTGAATATCTAGCTCATTAAACTTTAGCTATTTTTCTAGCATCATGACATAGAGCTGGAAAACTGCTCATTACAATTTTTACTATATCCCCAAAGTTTTATATGAAATATTTTCATTATAATTCAACTTCTAGGTGCTCTTAATTTTGTGTTAAGATTTCTCATCTGAATCATGACTTGTTTAGAAAATGCCTTGTATAATTTTCAAGTATCTCAACAATGTAAATAGTATTATTGTTGTTATTGCTTATTTCTATCTTAAGTGCATGATAGTCAATAATGGAAGTGGTCAAGAAGTACTAGGCTCACTAAAACCTATCTCCTACAAGGATGATAACTAAACCTTCCAGAAAGAATATAGAAAGGATCTTGTTGAAGATTCTTAAAAATACCACAGCAAGGGCCAGCCAAATAGCTTAGCAGATTAAAGCATCTGCAAATAGGTGCAGGAGCTGGGGGTTTGGTCCCTGAGCCTGCAGTGCCAGTCCCGCCCCCAGGATACACTGAGATGGCAATTGAGACTGGGCATGGTGCCATGCGCCTGTAATCCCAACTCTTGAGAGACTATAAACAGACAGATCATTATGAATCTGATCTAGCAGTGAGATCCTGAACACCCTGTAAACCCTTCCCTAAAATTAAAAACAAAAACAAAAAACACAGCGATGTATGTTGCACATGTTTATAGCAGCACAATTTGTCATAGCTAAGTTCAGATGCCCATCAACTGAAGAATGGATAAGGAAGGTGTTATATTTTTACACAATGGAACACTATTCAGCTATAAAGCAGGATAAATTTGAGTCTTTTGTCAGTAAATGGATGCAACTAGAGAACATACTCTTAAGTGAAATAAATCAGACCCGCATGTGCAAATATGTATTATCTCCTTAGTGTGAGAACCTGAAAGAGAAAAATGGAATCTGAAGGGTACAATAGATACTGGGGAAAGGGAATGAATGCATTCAAAAGAAAAGAGTTATTGAGTTGAGGAGGACAGGAGAGGGAGTGAGGAAAAGAGATCTATCCATGTATGTAAGCAGGATGGTTTGGACAACTGTACTGTGCATTTCTGCTGGTCCATGGAAAGGAGCAGTTAATGCTTTAAAGTAAATAAATAGTAGCAGATGAATTAAGGAAAGAAAAAAATTGCTAAAATTGCCTGTGAATTTTCTGGGGTTTCTTTTTCTTTCTCTTCTGTATCCTAAATTCAATGAAGAGGTGGTCTGTATCACACAGCTGTGCAGTAGGTACTGACAAAAAAAAAAAAAAAAAGCCCTAGAAGAATGTCCCCTCTTCCCAGCCAGGAGAACAAGAGGATCTCATTGAAGCTCATGCTCCAGGGCTGTTCCTTTCTGTTTTCTTTCCTGGCCCTGTTTCTTCAAGGCTAGTCCAAATGTCAAAGCTGCCTATCTGCAGTAAAGGCTTTAACACAGTCAGGTGAAGCCTGTAAATATGATAGAAAATACTGTTTTGACAAGGGTATCTGAGTGTATGAGGGAACCTCTCCACCACCCTTCCTCATGTTTTGCCCAAGGATGACTTACTGTTCCTTAAACCATATAACATCAAAGGCCTAGGGGAGCATAATATAGTTATAACTGAAACCTGTATTTATGCCCAAAGGAATAGGAAGGAAGAGTCTATTGGAGTCCAAAGAAAGCACTTCAGGATGCTTCCCAGGATGAGGAGAGAACAGAAGGGGTAATATGAATCTGTACTCAGCCAACACAAGTTCAGCACTCACTCACTGTGAAGCTGATCACTGCAGATAGACAAACTGCATATCCAAGGCTGTGAAAACTGACCTCATCCTGTAACCACTGTCCAAAAAAAACAAAACAACCAGTCTAAACATAAACATGTTAATTTTCTGCCTTTAAAAATTCAGCAACATCCAGAGAATTTTTACAAAATTCAAAATGTATTTAGGACAGAGTCTACAGGGTCTCACTGCACAGATCGGACTTGTAGTGATCCTCCTTCCTCCTGTTTTCAGTCTCCCAAGTGCTGGGATTACAGGCGCACATCCCCATGCCCAGTCTCAATCACCGTCTCAGCACACCCCAGAGTTGAGGCTGGCATGGCAGGCCAGGGACTGAACCCATACCCTGCATCTGCCTAAGCAAGTGCTTTAACCCACTGAGCTATCTGGCCAGTCCTACAAAATTCAAAATAATATAAAGTTTAAAATATACAGGGTACAATCCAAAATTAATCAACACACAGGCACAAAAGAAAAATCTAACCAAATCTTGAAGGAAATTGCAACTCATAGGCCTCAATTTCAAGATACTTCAAATATTAAAATAATCAGATAAAAATGTGACACTGCCTGTTATGACATAATCTCCAAAGTACTACTTAATACTCTTTTTTTTTTTTTTTTTTTTGGAACCAGGGATTGAACCCAGGCCCTTGTGCTTCCCAGGGAAGCGCTTATTCCACTGAGCCATCTCCCCGGCCTTCACTAGTGAACACTCTTGAAATCAATAGAAAACTATGACAAGAACAAATGGAAATGTTTTGAACTTAAAAGTATAATACCTGAAATGAAAATCTTCACTAAGCTCAATAGAAGATTCAGAGCAGAGGAAATAATCCACCAAGATAAAAATAAATCAGTAAAAACCATCTAGGGGCCAGGGAGATGGCTCAGTAGAATAAGCGCTTGCCTGGCAAGCCCAAGTGTCTGAGTTCAATCCCTGGTTCCACCAAAAATAAATAAATAAATAATAAACCATCTAAATGAAGAACACAGAGAAATGACTTTTGTTAAACAACCTCAATAAACTATGAGACAATATTAAAAGCATTACTTTTTCATCACTGAAGACTTAGAAAGGAAAGATAAATTGGACACATAAAAATTAATGCCTAAGAATTTACAGATTCAATAAGCTCACGTATGCTTCTTTTAACACGTAGACGTTTCCTTTTCATATATTTTAAAGGGAATAAAAACAATAAAAATGACACAGAATTTCAAAACAAGATGATACAAAATTAACAGTTGTTATTTTGCATACTTCTATCTTCACAGCAGTTGTTTGAAGTAGATATTGGCATGTCAGATTGATCAATTAGACATTAATTGTTCCTTTTGATAAACCAATGGAAATCAGTAGTACAACTATCTTAGCTATTATTTATATAAAAGAAATAGATAGATAGATAGATAGATAGATAGATAGATAGATAGATAGACAGGCAGATAATAGATGATAGATAGATAGATAGATAGATAGATAGATAGATAGATAGATAGATATTGACATATGCATAACCTGAGAAAACTCAAGGAAACAAAAATTTAAGTAAAACTTAATGGAAAAATGTTTTAAGCAGCCAGAGAAAAGCAATACATTATATTAAAATATAATATAAGCGCTTGCCTGGCAAGTGTAAGGGCCTGAATTCAATCCCCAGTTCCACCAAAAAATAAAATAAAATAAAATAAAAAATAAAAATTTAAATGAATACAAGTTGCTATTTATCTTGGAGGCTAGGAGACACTGGAATGACATCTTCAAAAAACAAAAAGAAAAAAGCTATAATCCTATAGGTAATGAAAATATCCTTCATGAATAAAAGCAAAGAGAATTATACTAGTGAAAATGGTGAAATAAGAAGCTCTGACAATTCTCTTCCCCAAAAAATCAATGAAAAGATTAGCAAAAATTATCAAAATTAACTTTTTCAAAAAGCCTGTTATTAAAATGCTTGTATCAGTGTGTGAAACATTAATTTCTAAAAGACCTATAAAGTGTGATCAAAAATATGGTGAATGTTTATATTTTGTTTTAAATTCTATTCCAGTGAAAGACACATTCACATAATCTCCCTCAAAGTACTAGCCCTTGCCTCATATACATCCCATAATCCTTGTCACCTTCTGAATCAGTTGTGCAAATTCTCTTTTGTGTCTAGTCGTGTTGCTAAGGCTGCTTCTGTGCCCAGAATCAATTCCAACTTTTTATAGTCACTTTGACTTTTAGAAAGAGCCAGGAGTCATGTGGTGCCCAATCCAGTGATCAAGGGGAGCAAGCCACCCCATCCACCTTCCTTTTTCCAACCTGCCTTGCAGTTGGATGGCACTCAGCATAAGAATTCACCAAAATTTGTATCATGCCTGATACACATCCATGAAACAGGACTTCTAGAACTGCTCCAAAAAGTTGCAAGAACAATAGAATAATCATATTTACAGTAAAGGGGAATATTTAAATACACATTGTGTATTTTTATCACACCTCATGTAGCACAGAAAGAAGAGTGGACTTTGTTCCCTGCTTTCCAGCCTTATAATACTCTTGAAATTAAGAGCTTACCATTGAGGCAATGAAACCCAACAACTTAGCTACAACTAGAAAGAGTGAAACAAGACTGGCACAGCCTTAGAGCCCTTTTATCAAACAGTTATGATTGTTTGATATTTCTGGTCATCCCTTAGAAGACCCTACTTGCAGTGTCGTCTCTCTATGATGTGACATGGGGTTTTCACATGGAAAAATCCTTTTCCCTTTTCCCCAGGGGTATTGGTTGAAATATAGCACAGACAATTTTTTCTTTAACTTTACAAATTCCTAAAGTGATATACAGCATTTGGAGTAAGAAATAGACCATTCAAAAAGATTCTAAGGAAAATGTGAAAAATGTTTTGTCTGCCATATATTAGAAAAATTTCAAAACATTTTTGGAAATCTCAAATGTACACAAGGATAAAGATGCCTACATCCCAGGGCAAACCTGAGAAGGCCTCACCTCTCTCCTGTGGCTGACTTGAGGCTCTGTGCAAGCAGGTTGTAAAGGATAAAGCAGAGTTATGAAGTTATTGGCTGGCATTGAAGCCGTGTTCCAATATGCACACAGAATCCCTCAGAAAATACTGGGAGGCTTATTTCAGAAATTGAGGAGTTAGTTTCCCACTTGTTGTCTCACTACTCACCTAAGCAAATAGAGGCTTTATTAGGCAATGAGAAAGAATACAGAGAAAAAATTAGTGCAGTAAAGTCACTGAGCAAATAAGAAACAACTGCAACAAACAGAAAATGTATAAATCCTAGCACTAGGGATGAGTAAGATATTTGAATTGTAGAGTTTTCAATGACAAAAAAAATTATTAGATATGCAAATAAATAACAAACAGTGGACTATGCACAATAAATTAGCAATTAATACAAACTTTCCCACAGGAATTTCAAACATTGATTTGATTGGATATAAGCTAAATATTCAAACAACTAAAGGAAACTGTCTTAAAAGGGAAACGTATGAGAGTGCTGTCCCAACGAGTATGGAATATCAATAGCGAGATATAAAATATTTTAAAGTGCCAAATAGATACTCTAGAGCTAAAAATTGTAATACAGAAGTCAAACTGTTAGCAGGGAAGTTCAATGGCAAATTTGAGCAGGGAGAAGAAAGAATCCTCAAACTCAAAGAGAAGTCTTGTGTGTTTATCAAGCCTGAGCTAGAGGGAAAAAACATGACCTGAGCCCCAGTGACTTCCAGGACACTGTCACGTATACCAAGTATTACATCACAGGAGTTCCTGACTAGAGGGAGAAAATAATGGAAGAAAAAATAACAAAAACTTTTCAAGTTCATTTAAAACATGACACATCCAAGAAGCTCAACCATCCCCAAGTGAGATAAAATCCAACACATTTACACTTATGTACATCAAAATAAAAGTATAGAACAAAAAAAGAAACTTCAGACAACAGCAAGAGGGAACAACTCGTCTTGAAGATGCAATCCTCAGCTGCAGTCCTCAGCAGTGTTACTGGGAACTTTGGAAGCCAGGAAGTAATGCGATGACATACAAAGTGCTGGAGAAGAGAACTCTGTCCACAAGGAGTTCTGTATCTAACAATACTCTTCAAAATAAAGTAGAAAGTAAGACAATTCCAGATAAATAAGAACTAAGACAATGTGTCACTAGCAGATGTTCCATAGAAAAAAATCCTAAAGGAAATTCTTCAGGCTAAAATGAAATGACACTGGACAGCAACTCAAATCATGAAGGAGAAAAGGAGTACTTGTGCAGATATAAACATAATATAGATAGTAAATTATATAATACATATGTAAAACATATAAATATAAGTAATAAACAAATAGAAGTATATATAGTGCATATTTAAATATAAAAATAGTGTAAGTGCATTTTGTATTTTTGTTGTTTGATATGAAATGCACTGCATAAAATAATATTTATAAATTTGTGTTGTTAGGCACAGAGTGTATATAAAGGTAGTTTGCATAAATGGAATAGCACAAAGGAAGGGACTAATGGAAACAGGAGCAAAGATTTTGTGAACTATTAAAATTAAATTAATATTGATTAGCACTGCACTGTTATAAATCAAAATGGTAATAGTAATCCTCAGATAGCCACTAAGAAAACAAATTAAATAGATTTAGCAATTTTCTAAAACCAAGGAATTTAAAATGGTACACTAGAAAAATATCTATAAATAAAGGAGAACATAGGAATAGAGTAACAGAAAAATAAAATACACACTGAAAATGAATAGCAAAATAGCAGGCATAGGTCCTATCTTACTACTAATTGCATTAAATGCAACTAGACAAGCATTAGATAAAAAGGCATATCTTAGCAGAATAGAAAAAACATATGATACAGGGCATGGTTCTATAAAAGACACATATTGGGGGTTGGGGAGATGGCTCAGTGGAATAAGCACTTCTCTGGCAAGCACAAGGGCCTGAGTTCAATCCCCAGTTCCTCAAAAAAAAAAAAAAAAGACATATTAAATTCAAAGACTATAGTGAAAGTTAAAGGTGAAGACATGTATGTATCATACAAAAGACAGCTATAATGACTATATTAATATGTAAAATAGACTTAAAGAATAAATTAGTATGAAAACAGAGTCAATCTATCAGATATATATAACAATTATAACTATGCATACTTCATAAGATAGCCCCAAAATACTTGAGGGAAGTGTAGACAATGCAACAACAATAATAGCCTTAAGTACCAGTTCTCAATATTGATAGAAAAACTTAGAAGATCAAGGAAATAGAATATTTCAACAATATCACGAATCATTTATTAAACAAATATTTATAGAGTAGTCCATCCAAAAATAGCAGAGCATACACTTTTCTTAGGTGGACATAATGTGTCAATTGCCTGCTCAGGGTGCCCTGGGGGCGGGGGGGGGGGGGGCTGTCACAGGCCCCCAGCAGGGCGGTGCCCCACACATGTGCTTAGCTCACACAAGGCTGCACACCCAGTGGGCGGGGGGGGGGGGGGGGGGGACCTGCCCAGCAGGCGTTTTAATCTGCAGAGCTATTTGGCCGGTCCTAAAACCTTTTGTTTTAAAGTGAAAGGATAAGCCATAGAATGTGGAGAAAAACTACAGCCATATATTGATATAAAATAAATTTAGTAAATAGTTTAAAATTTTCAACAAAGAAAATTCCAGGCCCAGGAAGCTGCACTGGCAAATAATTTCAAACATTTAGGTAAAAATAACACCAATTCTACCTAATCATTTACAAAAACAAAAGAAAAAAAAAACCGATTGATTTTATGAGAAACTGACATCAAAATAAAAACATTAAAGGCGCAAACTAACGTTGTCCTCAAACATAAACCAAAAAAAAAAAAAAAAATCCATCAACAAATTTATTAGCGGGGGCCGGGGAGATGGCTCAGTAGAATAAGTGCTTCCCTGGCAAGCCCAAGGCCCTGAGTTCGATCCCCAGTTCTGCAAAAAAACAAAAAACAAAAACAAAAACAAAAATTTATTAGCAAGCATCTTGATTTATTTATTTATTTATTTAGTGTGCACATAGTATGTTATATATTATATGTTATGTGTTACATATACATATCTTATCATATATAGATTATGTAGAGAGAAAACACCTGACAATAAAGTTAAGTTTAGCCTGAAAATGCAAGTTGTTTCAACATTTGAAAATCAAAGTAGTTCACCATATGACAAACTAAAGAAAAATACATGATCATATCAAGAAAGGAAGAAAAACCATTTCAAAAATTCAATATCTATCCATGATAAACACAAAACCAATTTTTAAAACAGCAAATTGGAAACAGCCATGCTCTTCACCTGAGAAAGTAAACTACTTTTTAAAATGTATAGCGAAAACCATGCTGCAAGTCTGCACCACTTACTGAGACATAACAAACCATCCTAAAACTCACTGGCTTAAGACAACAGATTTTTTTCACAGTTTCCATGTTTTGGGAATTTGAAAGTGGCTTAGCCAGGTGGCCCTCACCCAGAGTCTGTCATCTGAAGGCTTTAACTGGGTGGACCACATAGTGACAACCTCATATGCACAGCCGCTGTCAGGAAGCCAGGTCCTCACTATATAGACCACTCACATGGCTGCTTAAGTGTCCCCATAAGTCAGGTAGCTGCCTATAAAGTGAGTGACCCAAGAAAGGATTCAGGAGGATGCCACAAGGCCTTATATATTGTTTGTTTGTTTGTTTGTTTGTTTGTTACAGGGTTTCACTGTGCAGCTCTGACTTGTAGTGATCCTCCTGTCTTAGCCTCCCTAGTGCTTGAATTATAGGTGTGCACCACCCCACCTGGTTTCGGGGCTGGCACAGCATGCCCAGGATTCTGGGACCAGCACAGCATGCAATGCCAAGGATCGAACTTGGGTCCCTGCGCTTACCAGACAGGTGCTGAGACCTCTGAGCTATCTCCCTAGCCCCAAAGCCTTATATATTCTAAGTGGATATCACCTCTAATTTCCTCTTCCACAGTCTATTTGTTAGAAGCAAATCACTACAGAGTCCAGAGTCCACACATAAGGTAAGGGGATTTAGACTTAAGAGAGAAAGTACAGAATAAAGTCACTGGGACCTTGGGTTAGGCAAAAAAAGTTCTTAGATATGAGCCAAAGGCACAATTCATAAAAAAATTTTAAGCATTTTTGCAAATGTTCATTCAATAATAATATTGTGTTCTCAACATATAAAGAACACTCAACACTCAACAATAATAACGCAAGCAATGCACAAAAAATTTAGTGACTTTTGAATAGGCACTTCAATAAAAGTGATAAAAAGATGGAAAAAAATCAGAAAAAGATGCTCACTATTGGTTATCAGAGAAGTGCAGTGTTCTGAGTGAGTCTGCATTTTGACTAACTGCTCAAGTGAGTTTGGAGTGGAATTTTCCAATGTTGTGGTGTCACATTGACACTCAAAACCTTGTGAATTTTGGAGCACTGCAGATTTGGGATTCTCAGATTATAGATTCTCAAACTATACTACTCAGCTATAAAAAGAAACAGACTCTTAATATGTGGAGGAACATAGAAAAGCTCAAGTGCAGTAAGCTAAAGAGAAGAGGCAAGGCCCAAAACCACATACTGATTCATTTGTATGTCACTCAAAAGGACTAAGCATAGGAACAGAGAATGTGACAGTTGTCAGTGGAGGCTGAGACCCAGTGACACCAAGAGAGAAGCAGGGGAGGTTTGGGGAGGCCAGGGACCTTCTGGATATCTTTATTGTGCTGGTAAGCACATGAGACTTGTCAAAACTCATACATCTGTACACTAAAAAGAATGAAATTTGCTATGAGCAAATTTATAATAACACATTTCCTAAAATCCTGGGGCTCAGACTCTGCAAAACTCATTTTCTTTTGCCAGCTGAACTGCGTACAAACTGAAAATTGGAAGTCCTAAAAGAAGACATGATGAAAGGAACTGACTCCAATTTTGTTTTCTGTGTCTGTCAGCATCCTCCAGCCTTGCTTTTCTCTCCCTGAAGACTCTTCCAGTCTCCATCTTCTGTCCTCAAACGGCCTGGCTGCACTCCCCTGCCACCATCAGGGTACCAGCAGCTGTCAACCTTCTTTCTCAGAGGTCTCAGAATTTCCTGTATTTCTGGATTTTAATCCTAATTTCTAAGCCAAATCACCTTTTCTTTTTGTTCTCCTGCACTTCTTAATCACTGCACTCCCTCTGTTCTCTCTGCCTTTTTAGTACTGTGATGCATAGTCATTTCCCTGTATTAAATACTTTTCTGTTAAAACTACTGATACAGCTTTTTGTCCTACCTAGAACTTGAGTGTGAGAGCTGAAGTCATTCTTATGCTCCACAAAGTCCTAGATGATGTCTTCTAGTTGCTCTTTAGCTTCATCTCCTAGTTCTCTTCCCCACCACTCACCCTACCTCTGACTGCCAACTCACAGGAAATACATGTTAAACCCCACCATGGCAATGCAGTTATCAGCATCCAGCATGTGGGAAACTACTGGCATATATCCTCGTCTCTCCAACAAATTACAAGGGAAGAAAACGTGGAATGGGAATCTCTAGGTTAGATGAGCCTTAAGACATCAGCCAACAGAAACATGAAGACCCAGTATGAGCCTGGCTTTTGCATGTATTTGATTATACACACATAAATATATGATAATTGAGGAATGGATGTGCTATATTAAGGAGGTAAGGAATTTATATATTTCAGTTGTTAAATGGAATTTGAGTAATTTTTAAATGAGTCTTTCCTATTCAGAAATATTTGAGAAATCAGGTGTGGTGGCACTTGGGAGGCTGAGGCAGGAGGATCATTGCGAGTTTGAGACCAGCCTGGACCAAAAAGTGAGCTCAAGGCCAGTCTGAGCTACATTGTGAGACCCTGTCTCAAAAAAAAAAGAGAAAAACATATGAGAAAATACTTACTGATATACTGATAATATGCTAGGATTAGGAAAGTAGGTAGTACATAGATATACTAACATTGAACACTGATCATTTCTAAGCCAAATCACAGGTACCAATAAATCATTTAATTAGATGAAGCCTAGGTTGTACTAGTACTAGTACTAGTACTAAAAGTACTAGGTGTACTTTTAGAACTCCCCCTGTGCCTCCAAAATCTGAAGGTCTAGCACGGCAAGCAAATAGGCAAAAGCAAATGGCTCACAGGTCTCTGAAAAACATCAGGAGCCATTGTTAAAAAGTATATAAAGTAAGGGTTTCACTTCCAAGACCAGACAGCCAATACTGACGCCAGTTACTGTGTACTTGCATGGCCCTGAATTTGACTTCTTCATTTCCTGGGAAGTGAAATAGAATTAACATACCTGCCCTAAATGTGTCAAGAAGATTAAATGAATTCACAGGTATGAAGCACCAACTTAGAACAACATCATTTGGCCCACAGTAAGCACTCCAAACTATTATCCTTAGTGGTACTACTATATTACATAAAAAAATAAGTTGAAACAAGTGTATTGAAAATATGCTTTTAATCTTGATGAAGTTCACAAATGGAACAATTATGACATTTCCTTAAACAAATTGTACAATCATGTTCTTAGACAAGGCACGACAATACCATGTGTTCCCAGAGGCTGCAAGAGGCAGTGATTTCATGTCCGCTTCAGGTTTGGCAGAGACACCTTGATCAACAGGATGTCTCTCAGTGAACGAGGTTGCTACCAGATAAGCCAATGGGAGATGCCGTCACATTCACTGGATGTTGAATAAAAATGATGCATGATACATATGGAATTTGCTTATTTTGCATTCAGTTTCATTTCTTTCAAGTGACGAAGGTGCTTTTTTTCAGTATCTATTAGGATGCAAACATGTGTATCTTCCATTGGGGCCTTCTCACCAACTTGTCAACAGGAATTAATAGAAGTGGTGAGTCCAACTTCCTGGCAACCTGGGATAAGGGGAAAAAGAGAGAAAGATGGAGAAAAAAATGGAAAGGACAAGACAAGAAGGGAATGAAAAGAAGAGGAAGGAGAAATGGGAGAACAAAATGTGAACATCAAAAATATCACCAAAGACATGTATATAAGTGCTCTTTCACTAAGTAGCACTTATGAATTATGGATAAGCAGTGTAAGCAGGCTTGTAGGGCAAATGAAAAACCAATCAGCTGTGACTATAAATATTGGTGGTAATACGATGACAGCTCTCTGGTCTGTATCTGTAGACAGTGACCTGAGGTGGATCCCTTTCTGCATAGACTCACTGAGGAGGACTACCCCAGGTTAAGTTTTGTAGGCTTTTGTCTTTCTGAAGCCATCCAGTACTTTCTGCATGGCTCTTCCCTGAAAAAAAAAATGACATTGTGTCTCTGAAGCCTATCCTAGCTTTGAATTCCAGGGCAGTTCTAGCTCATTACCTCACAAGGAAGAATGCAATTAGAAAGAAGGCCTCAAGAATCTACCAGGGTCAGCAGGTTTCAAAGTGTGGACCTTAACTTTTAACCCTCCCCTTCCATCCCAGAGTAGTAGGCACTCACCTGCTTCCTGAAGCCAGCAAACTGCTCAGGCCTGAAGATCCCTGCGGCGCCGGCCAAAGGTTTTGGAGCCCACGTTGGTGGGCACGAAGTTGTCCTTCACCACACCCCCTGACCTGCTCAGCAAGCCTGCCAGCCGCTGGGTTACACAGGTGGCGGTTTTGCAGGCTCTCTTCTGAGGGATGACACTGGTTTGCAAGATGGAGAAAGAAGAGACGACCTGTCTGTCAGAAGTTGGAAGGGGGAACTTACTCACAGTGGGACCAATATAAAAAGAATTGCAGTCTTTTCAACACACCACTTAACAGTAAGTGTTTCTTCTAAGTGCAGTTATCAAAGCTGTTAGGGGAAATGACCAGCAATCTTTGCTAGGAGCTCTGCCCAAAACCCATCACCAAAACAGCATTTCTGAGCACATGCTGAAACCCTGAATTCATCATTTACAGCAGAATAAGTGACAAGGACCAGTCCTTCACCAAGACATATAGGTGGTATGGAGAAGTCACACCCCAGCCACAAACAGCAATGAATAACTTTCTATATGCAAATGGAATCTCTTTCTATATGCAAATGGAATCTCTTTCTATATGCAAATGGAAGACTTAATGTCTTACCCAGAAGAAGCTCAGAAAACAGGGTTTGCAGCTCCTTCCAGAGGTATTTTACCTGCTCCTCACCATGCTGTTCTTAGTGCTTGCACTAGATCACAAGAACACCCACCCACTGGCACTGTATCCAGCCTGCCTAAAGCTAAGGCCATCATAGCACTGGCTACTGAGAAGTCTTGAATGTGGGCCGGAGCAAAGACCATCACAGTTCACATCCTTTTAGAGAAACAGATTCATGCATCAAATGGTGAAGTGTGATGGATGTGCTAATTTTAGTACATTCAAAAGGAGGAACTGGAAACCTCTGCCATGAAACTCTCTCAGGGCTCTGTCTCTTTCCCCTGGCCTCATCTGAGTTCTGCTCTCTTTTTCCATCCTTAGGCCTCCAATATTTTCCATCATAAGCAAAGCTTCCAACACCACATGCATGGAGTCCATAAAGGAAGCAAGCAAGGAAAATAGAAAGCAGTGGAGAGCGCCATTGGCACCCCCAAGACACCCCAAAGTGAAGTAGCAGTCCCTCTGCAAGCTGCTGGCTGTATCTCCCTTCCTGCCAGGTATTTCAAGCCCACAGTCAACTGCCAGAAAAGGTGTGAAACATGACAGGACACACCCAGGACACAGGCACTCAGGTTACCACACCACTGAGATCTGGGTCTATCCAGGTAGCAGGGAAATGACATGCCACACAGTACTGTGTGAAGCATCTATTCCCTGCACACTCAGAAGATCTGATGAGGTAGGAACCCTGTAGGTGGGGGAGAATGCACAAGTAGGGGGGAAGCACACAAGTCCTCTATTGGGAGGGCTCAGAGGTGAAAGGGCCAAAGCAGGGGCATCCCACGTGTGGTTTAGTCCTTTGTGCTTGACAAAGGGATTCTCGGGTGGATGCGGGTTGACTCATGCCTCTCCCTGGGCAGTGCTGGGCCAGACCAGGGCTGGTCTCTCTCCCAGGCTCAGGGTACACAGGGAGCTGGGAGGAAAAGGGCGCTCTCCCTGGTCCTGTGATAACAGGTACATCTCCCTGTCTCAGATGCTGCCTTACCTCCCTTGGACTTGCAAATGTGAAGTGAAAACTGTGAGGTGAAAGAACCATGGAAGAAATTCCTAAAACCTCCTGAGATATGGAGCCCATCCTCTGCCTTCACACTTACCACTAATTTATGCAGGGTTGTGATGTCTCCCCAGTACTGCAAAACCAACTCCCAGAGCAATCCCAGACCTCTCCATTCCCTTTCCTGAGAACTTTCAGAAAGCAGTCTTTTTCACATGTCTAACCTCAGCCCCTCCAGCTTCACCAGGACCTCTGGCTTCCAGAAAAGTTGAGAATAGCTAGGCTCCCAGTCATGGTGAACAAGTACAGCTTGCTGGCCTCCTGGAAAGGTTTTCCTGCCTCTCTGAGCTTGGTCCTCCTGGATAAGTCAGGGCCAAGTGGGAGCCTTACCTTGAGCCCTCTGTCTCCTGCTCCTGCTCCTGCTCCTGCTCCTGATCCAGCTCACTGGCCTTCATCTGCACATAGTCCTGCACCAGTGCGGCCAGCAGGAGGCGCACTTCCTCCTCGCTGAGTGTGGCCAGGTCTGGGCTGCTCTCCAAGTCTGGCCTGGTAGGGAACGCAAAGTAGGTGTGGCCTCTGAGTCCCTTGTATCCCCTCCCCAGTGCAAGCAGCCGGGCATCCAGGTCCCTGCTTCTTCCCCAGAGGATGTGGCTGCCCCAACTCCCAGTGGACAGGGCATGAGGCCAGTGTCCTCCTGAGGACTTCAATTCACCAAGAGAAACACGTGACTCGAGAGACACAGCTGTCTGACCCAGGAGGCAGAGGGAGAGTTCACGCCTGGCTTCAAGCTGTCTCACCTGAAAGGCGCTGCCTGAAGGCTGCCAGCCTGGCAGAGGACCAAGATGCTGAAAGTCAGGAAGGGGGAGAATTTCCGGAAGCCCATGACGCCTCTCTGTAAAGAATGACGTTATCACTGCACCAGAACCAAACACCTAGCTTCTAGTCCTGCCTCCACCACAACTGCCCTGTGATTCAGGCAAGTTGTTTGACCTTCTGGTCCCTCTGTACCTTGACTAGCCAGAAGGGCTATAACGAATCTCAAGGCAATAGGGCAGAAATAGATGTGGGGAGACAGGTGCGGGGAAGGAGTGGAGTCTGCAGCAGGACCCGGAGAAGCCCAGGTACATGCACGCACACCTGTCGCGGCCCTGACCTGTGCAGACACTGCGCGCTGACGCACCCTACGGTAGCCTTGCTCCCTCTTGCGCCCGTCTTCTCAACGAGAAATGTATGAACACCTTTTCTTCTGCTAGCCGTGGCACTGAGGCGTGGAAGGGAGAACATAGGAACGGGAGGTGGGAAAAGAGCGCTGACCTCTCAAGTCCACAATTTGGTTTTGGAGACATTTTTAAACCGCCAGTTACAGGGGCCCTGCCCATTAGCTGAGTTGGTAAGTGCCTGCTTAAGCGAAGCAGTCAGGCTCAGGATTCTGTGGTTCGATCCCCAGATCCTCATGCCTTACCAGACCTGTCCTTAAGGCATCCTGAGCCGGCCAAAAAAAAATCCTTCTAAACTGCCAGTTACAGAGGTTGGGGGCTATAGCAGGTGCTGGGCGTCTGCACTTTTTGGTGAGCCCGATGTTCTAGGACGCCCGCGGGCGGGAGACGCCTCAAAAGAAGCTCAGGGTTCCATGATCCCGGGAGCCCAAAGTGAGTGGCGCAGAACACCCCCAGGTCCGTGTAGGCAGGACTCTGCACCCCGACCTGCGCCGAGACAGATGCCACGGACACACCCACCGGGGCTCTCCCAGCGCCCATGGAACCGAGGAGCCCTTCAAATGCTCGGGTTCCACCCGGTTCAGAAAGAAACTACCAGGAAGAACCTAATAGCCTCTGCTCCAGCCAGGAAAAGAGCGGAACTCCCAGGGTGCAGGGAGGCTGAAGTAGCGGGGGAGGGGTGAAGGAGAAAATCGTCCTGAGGGACAGAATCGGAAGTTCCTCACCTGGTGACACGAGCTTCAGGGCAGCGCGAGCTGAGAGTCCACCCGCGAAGAGTCCACTTCTGCCTTGAGCTCCTCGGAGCAGCCTCAGGTTCTTATACGTGCGGTACTGAGGGGGAGGGGGTCCCGGCGGCTCAGCCAATCCAAAGTGGTCAAGACCAGCCAATCAGAGGGCCGACCGAGCTCTGATGACGTCATAGCTCTTTCAACCCAGCTAGTCCTCCGGAGTAGGAACCTTCGGCTCCTGCTTGTCGTTTGCATTGAGATCCTAGCAGGGGAGCTGAAGGGCCCAAAAGGGGACGGGTATGTCCACTATGTGGGGTCAAGTTGGGGAGAGTATGGCGTCATCGACCATGAACCGCCAGAGCTCCTCTCAATTCCAGCATGCATCTTCTACTATCATGCCCATAGGGGACTCCCCCCCCCCCGACCGCCAGAAAAACACAAGTCCTGGGGGCTAATAGAATACCTGTTGAAATAGCCAGGAGAAGTGATGGGAGGCAAATGAGCCTCGAACGTTCTCTTAGCGCCTCCCGACCTGCTCCTGTGGGACACCTCCCACCCTCAGCTGTGGGCTCCGCATCCTCCGTCCACCTGGACCTCCCGCGGGGCACCGAGCTGGGTTCTACAGCTGCCCGGCGCCTCTGTTTGGCAAGCCTGCTGGGCTGGGCCGATCCGGGTCCTGGTGGCTGTCTCTTTCTGTCTGCTTCTCAGCCCCACTTTCCTGAAACTCCTGAGAGCTGAGTGCGCAGGGGTCCCGCGCTCAACAGCGGAGGGGGAAGGGGAAGCCCAAGGGGCAGCGGCAGGATTTATCCTCTCCGCCCGTTGTCGCACACTGCAGCCGGGCGCACTCGCTGGACCCCGGCTGCCCGGCTGCCCGCTACGCGGGTCGTTCGCACCGACGCTCCCGCTGTTCACCTCCGCCTGGTCCAGTTTCCCACAAAAGACCGGAGCGCACTGGCGCAGCGCTGCCGCGCCGACTGGAAAGCAGCCGGGCTTTTCTGCTTTCCGACATCGGCACGTTTTATATAGACGGGTGCACGCTGTTCCCCAAGGAGGAACAGCTGCACACGTCCATCCGTGAGCGAACTCCTCGTCTCCCCTTTTACTTGGAGCCGGTGCTGGGCTCTCTCCCTGCTCCGAATGCGGGGGCGGGGGTGGGGGTGGGGGTGGGTCCTCATTCTGGCTAAAAGATTCAGAGCAGAAGAAAAAGGGAAGTTCCATTCCCCAAGCTGCAGACTTGCTCGGCGGCGATGCTCAGCAGCCGCGCCCCAACTGTGCCCGGCGGTGCTCCGTACCTCAGCTGGGTATCTAGGAGAGCAGCGGCTGGGGTTGGGAACAGGAGACGAAGCTCAGGGATTCCCGAGGTTCGTGCTGTTTCTACCAGTGAGAAAGGAGCTCCGGGGGTTTCCGCCTAGGTCCTCTAGCTCATTTTTCCGTGACAGGTCGACCTTTAATACCTGAACAACAGCAATTCCACCCCAACAACTCGGAGACTCCTTCCTGGCTGCAAAGGCCAGCAGAGCGCACCCAGGCAGCATGAGCCAAGGCGGCCTATACTTAAAGACTAAAGCCTGCAAAGGACAGAGGGACATTTGTGGCCCTCTCCGGATTCTGGCTAAAGAGAGCGCTGGCTGCTGTCTGGAAGGGCCAGGTTGGGAGGAGCTAGCTACCTGCCTGAGGTCCCTCCCCTAGCTCGTGCACACACACACACACACACACACACACACACACACACACACACGCACGCTTTCTGACCATTGCCCCAGTCTTGGAGATCTGACACAGCTGGTAGCCCAGTGGCTCCTGACAGGGCGGCTTCTCCGCAGCCTGGCTGGGAGGAGCCCAGACTCCCACACCCATGGAGCTGGCTCCCCACCCCCACCCGCAGATGGGCAGCGTGGAAGCAAGGGAGGGCTCCTGATTGGTGTTTGCCCTCTCCAGAAATCCCAGTTTTTTACTTGAGAGAACTTCGAGCTGTCAGAGCTGGATGCGGGAAATGCAGCCTGGAAGGGGCTCCGAACATAGGTCTGTGACACTTGGACTTTTCTGAAGGGTTCGGACAGGAGCTGTACTGGCTGGGCAGAGCAGAATTCCAGACTGTGTAGATGCTATGTAGAAGCGCTCCTTGACCCATAACACCTCACAGAACTACTACTGTCTGGAATGGAGAAGGTAATAGTAGTTTCTACAAAGGCCCCCGAGACAACAGCGAGTATACCCAGTTGGCTATCTTCTTGGCCGCTGCATGCGCGTGATGTGTTAGCTATAAGCAGCCATCATTATTCGAGTTATTCTTCTTCCTCCACTAGAGTCTGCAAAGTACATAGTAGGTACACAACAAATATTCATTCAGGGAAGGCAGAAAGAACGAGGAGCTGAATGAATAGTTCAGATGGATTCATATTCCTGAGAGCCAGACAGTAAATTGCAGTCAAGTTGAACTGGGATGTAAACCCAATTTAGATGCATTAAGTCAGAACACAAGTTGTGAGTACAAAGTGAGCACCTCTTTTTATTTAATGAAAGGAATCTGTGTCCTGGGATAGACTTTCTGGAATCCAGTAAGAGAGGTGCTGAAGGAGCCCAGTAGCTTGAAAAACAAAACAAAACAAAACAAAACACAACCAACCTCAGTCTATCCTTATATTCCATTACTGAGTGAACGTGGAGAAAACTCAATAAGACAATTTTCTTTCTAAATTGAGAAAATTGCATCTTGATTTCCCTGGAACTGCTCTGAGCTCCGAGGCATCTCTAATCAACCTAACTAGCACTCAGATTCAGAAAGGATGGTTTCCTGGGAATATCCGTGGCTTTTAAATCATCTTAAACTTTCTGATGTTCGCCTTGGTTTACATCATTGCTGTTAGATTCCGAAGATATTATTAAAGTGTCTGAGAGAAACTGGCTCTGTGTACTAGAGCTTTTGAAGTTTATTTTTATTTATTTTAGGGTTCCCTTAAAAATTTCCTGGAATAAATATTCCACAGGAGAAAGTTTTATTCATTCAACATATATTTACTGAGGACCTATCTTTTATCTATCAGTCTAGAACACTATGAATTCACAGAAAATGAAACAAAAACACAGCCTTCCTGTTGCTTATATTTCAGTGGCAGACTTAACATGAGTCCTAGTTATCAGCTCTTCTCCTCCAAAACCCTTCTTCCCAATATCCAAAGTATTCCTATCCTGATTCATCTATTTTTTGTCACATTGATACCATTAAGACCATATATGTGCTAATCTTACCTGAGCCAGGTGGAGCACTTTATTTCCCTGCATATCTGTTTTCTTTTGAGCTAGTATTCACTCTTTTAATTTGTTTCTTTTTTTTTCCTGCCTAACACCTATTTATGTTTTCTTATATCGTCTCTGTTTCTTGCTAATTATGTCCTTCCTAAGTTTGTGAAACATTTTCACCATTACATTATGAACAGTTTTTATGGGAAGATTTTCAAATCAAAATTCTTCACTCTGAATTTTGAAAGTATTCCTCCATTCATTCATTTTTCCTGTTTATCTTTCATTGTTTTTGTTACAGAATCTCTACTTCTCTTTTTTCACCAAACTTTATGAATATATGCCTTGATAGGAACTGTTTTTATTTATTGTTTTTCAGTGCTGAGGTAGTACTTGAAATCTGAAATCTTACATCTTTCCATGGAGGGAAGTTTTCTTCTCTGTTTCTTCAACATGTTTATGTTCTTATTTTGTTGTTTTTCAACTTTCTGGGAGGCTTTCCTCCAAAGTTAGATTTCTGAAATTATTCTTTCATATTTTTAATTTGCAAGAGCTTTTCTTTTATTCTCTGAATGCTATTTTTGTGCCTCTTTTTATTCAGTGAGTACAGTACCTTCCAGCTCTAAGGCTATTTAATATAGGTTATTTGTTCTTTTCACATGAGGGGCAATCTCCACATCTAGTTCTCATTGGCCACTGATTCACATTTAAGAGGTCAGCAACGAAGTGTTAATGAGAAGATGGAGGAATGCAGTGTGCACAAATACAGGCCTGAACGTAGCATGGTCAAAAAGGAAAATGCTGTTCTTTGCAGGGCACAACCCTATTAAACTAACCGTAGCCTTTAGTAGTCTTTTCTTGGGGCTTCTTGTTTGTCCAGAGTCCTCCAGGTGCCTCATGGGACAATAGGCTAATGATTGAAATGAAATATAAACTGATGAATGAGGAAGAAAGCTAAAAGTTAACTGTCTAGTTTTCCTTCTGTGGTAATCCATAAGACTTTTCTTTTGGGAGGGCTGTTTTGGAAGGACCTGGTTTTTAGGGGGACCTAGATTTGGGGAACTCTGAAGAAATTAGAAGAAACATGAGTCTAACTTATTAGTCACCTTTTAAAGCCTCTTCCTTTCAGTCTTTCCTATCATTCTACCTACAATGGGAACCAGTCGTTTCATCCCTGAGCTTCTCTAGAGTCTGAGTCATTAGTCATTTGAGAGGCTACATCTTGATATCTTTCTTTCCAAACTAGAGTTTATATTAGAAACATGCATCTTTACACTACTTTTCCTTCTGCCAAGCCAGTTAAGAAGCCCATCCTAGACGGCAGACGCGGAGTCCATGTCTTCCGCCAGCACCTCTGCACCATCGCTGGAGCAGCTGCTCAACTCTCCTGAGACAAAGCTGGAGCCTCTTCTGTGGCACACTGAGTTTACCAAAGAAGAGTTGCTTCAGAAGCTCAGCTCCACCACAAAGAGTGCGGAGCACTTGAATGGCCTGCTTCGGGAGACAGAGGCAACCAACGCCATCCTCATGGAGCAAGTCAAGGTGAGGCCACTGCCACAGCTGCCCACAGGGAATGCTGGGGGATGAGGCCTCAGCCCGAAGTGCCCTGTGCAGTGCACACATGCGGCTGGAACCTCTTGATTCCATTTTTCTTTGGCGGAACTGGGCCCTTGTGCTTGCCAGGCTAGCACTTATTCTACTGAGCTATCTCCCCGCCCACAACCTCTTGATTCTTTATGTTAATAGATTTGTGTGGGTAAGAAAAAAAAAAAAGAAGAAGAAGCCCATCCTAAGGGTGGGAAATACAGTTATTTATCAGTTCTCAAATTAGGCTCAATCCCTAGGCACCCTTTCTCAACTGATCATCCCTGTCCACCTGCCTAAGGCTCCTCTCCCCATACCTACAGTGTAAAGCTTCACCCAGACCTGGCTCTCCAGACCCCATCTGCCTGCCAGCCGCAGCACTGCACTGTACGGGGAATTCAGTTCAGCATCCGAAGATGTCATCTGCAAACACAGGATGCTGTGGAGGCAGTAAGATGGGACAAGGAATTTTATAGGTCCTGGAGACACCAAAAATATACTTTTACTTTATTTTTTAAAGAGAATACAAAACAGTAATAATCAAAAAATTAGAAATGATACAGAATTTCGCTAAACAAAGTAACATGAATTGGACAGTATTTGTTGTATTGCACACTGTTGTCTTCAACTTAGTTGTTTAGACTACCAGCTCGATTCATGCAAATTTGGAAAAAGAAAAAGGCTGTAAGAATTTAAGAAGGGACAAAGAGGGGGAAATTGAAAAACTAATTTTAAGCTTTAATTGCTCCTTTCCATAGACCAGCAGAAATCCACAGCACAATTAGCCAAGCCATCCTGTATAAACATATGGATATATTTCTTTCTGTACTTCCCACCCTCACTTGTCCTTCCCCTCACCTCTGTAATTCTTTCCTTTTGAACAGATTCATTCCCTTTTCACAGTATCTATTGTTCCTTTCAGATTTTATTTACTCCTTCAGGTTATTACACTAGCAAGACAATATGTTTGCTCATGTGGGTCTGATCTAGTTTGCTTAAAATATGGTCTTTAGTTGCATCCATTTACCAATAAATGCCTCAAATGTATCCCTTTTGTAGCTAGAGAATACGCCATTGTGTAAAAATACCACATCTTCTTTTTCCGTTCCTTAGCTGTTGGACATTTGCTTTGTTTCCAAGATTTAAGTATGACAAATTGCACTGCTGTAAACATGGGTGTACATCTACACTGTGGTATGATGTTTTCAGTTCTTCTGGAAAAATACCCAGGAGGGGAACAGCTGGCTTGAATGGGACCTCCAATCCTACTTTTTTGAGAAATCACCGCACTGATTTCCGTAGTGGTTGTACTGGTCTACACTATTGCCAACAGTGAAAAAAGGTTCCTTTTTCCCCACAGCCCCTGCAGCATTTGTTATTGGTTGACATCTTCATGCTAGCCAATCTTTCAGGAATGAGATGAAATGTCAGTGTTGTTTAAGTTTGCATTTCTTGAATGACTAATGAAGTTGAACATTTTTTCATATATTTTATTGTCATTTGTATTTCTTCATCTAAGATGTGTATACTCATCTTAAATGCCCATTTTTGGGTTGGGTCTTTGAATTTGGGGGGCCTGATTTTTTAAAAATTATTTAAGTGTTTTAGATAGAAGGCCTTTGTCAGAGAGTCACTTGGTTATAATTTTTTTTCCAGTTCATGTGTTTTCTTTTTACTCTATTGGTGATTTAGAATCAGAGATTGAACTCAGGCCCTTGCACTTGCCAGGGAAGTGCTTATTCCACTGAGCCATCTCCCTGGCCCCTGGTGATTTCATTTGATGTGCAAACACTTTTCAAAAACATGAGATCCCACTTGTTGACTCTTTTGAAATATTTCCCATGCCTTTTGGTTTTTGTTCATGAACTCTCTACCTACCCCTATGTCTTTAAGATTTCTACTTACTTTTTTCTCCAGAAGATTTATTATTTCTGTTTTAATATTTAAATCTTTGATCCATTTTGGTTGTAGTTTATGGTGATAGACACGGATCTAGTTTCAGTCTTTGTGGAAAAGCCAGTTTTTTCCAGCACCATTTGTTAAAGAGGTTATGTTCTTCCAGTGAAAGTGTTTGGCCCCTTTTGTCAAAGATAAGATGGCTGAGTGTTTTTTTTAATTGTGTCTGCATCTTCTAATCTGTTCCACTGATCATCAGATCTGTTTTTATGTCAGTACCGTGCTGATTTTATCACAGTAGCTTTGTAGTATAATTTCAGGTCAGGGATTGTGATGCCTCCTACTCTTCCTTTGTTGCTACGGATTGCTTTTGCTATTCTGGGTCTCTTCTGATTCCAGATGAACTTCAAGAATGTTTTCTCCACATCTATGAACACCCAAAAGTTAATGAGACACTTCAAGGGCTTTTCTCATTGAAATACAAGACTGCCAGAAAAGTTTTTAATCACAGTTTTTGATCACTTACTAAGTCTCCCCACCTGCCTTCTTTTCCATCCAAATAAAAGGAACACACCTCTTCCTTCAAGCAGATAGCTTTGTCACTCTGCCTGTGTGGTCATTTGCCTCGAATTCATTAGAAAAAGAAGCAGAGATGCCAATATCAAAACTGCAGTAGTTCCTTCTAGAGAATATTTTTAGAATTGTTTGTGCCTGCCAAACAATGAGAAAAGCTTGGTGGCGCAGACCCAAGCCAGTCACTCTGAGAGGTGAACAGTATTAGTGAAGTGACGTCAGGAATTACTCAGGTTAGGTTCCTCTGAGGTGATTAAAATTCCCCCTGGCTCAGACTCACAGGAATCCAATTGACTCTCCGTCTGACAGTATTGTTCCATACTACAAAGGAGGAAGAAATACAGGTCCTTAAAACTTCTAAGGCTAATTAGAGTAAAATCTCCATTCAGCGCCTTCAATAGGACTTTCTGCTAGGGAAAATTCCCAGGTAACTGAAACATATTTTAAATGAAAAATACACCTTTGAAAAGCCATTATAGATGGAAACTCTCTTAAAATGCACTACATTCTCCTCTTAACCTTCTCAGGATGACTCAGAGTATTCTCCACAGAGCAGAGAATGTCACTCATAGTTCTGTGTCTTCAGTAAGCAGCAGAGGCATCCAAGTCATTTGACTCTACATCTCCAGACCCCAGGTGCTGTGCTTTTGAGCTTCGGCCCATAGTTATTTGTGCTGTTGAGCTCTTCATGTCTTCCTCACAAGATCTCAAGATGCTGTTTTTAAATATTTTTTCACTTTATTTATTTACTTAGGACAGGGTCTCACTATGCAGCTCGGTCTCATAGTGACTCTTCTGTCTCAGCAATGGGATTATAGGCATGCACTAGCATGCCCAGTTTTGGTGGCCTACGCAGTCCAGGGCCAGCACAGCATGGCATGCAGTACCCAGGATCAAACCCAGGTCCTTGTGTTTGCCAGGCAAGTGCTTAAACCACTGAACTACCTTCTCAGCCCAAGATCCTGATTTTGACTTTAGATGGTTCTTATCATTGTTAATGTATCTGCCGCTAGGGCTAGACCTAAGGTGCTTGACTTTTCACTTCCTAGCGCAATGCCATTGAGAAAACCACAGAAGCACTCAGTTGAGGTGGGTGGAGCAAACCAGGAGTAAGAAGAGTCAAGATAACATTTTGAATGTCTCTTCTGTAAGTAAAAAGCCCTAATGTATTGACTTAATGTCAGTACGAAGAACATTTCTTTCCTCCTCCAGACCTCAACTAGGATATTTTCATACAGGAGAGAGATTCTATGATTCCTTTTGCATTTCTATGGGCTCTATAGAACTTCAATATAGACAGTAGGTTTCAAAGAGGAAGCACTTATTGCATAAAAGTGCTGCCCAGTGGAACTGTCTTCAATCATGGAAATATTCTCTGTCAGCATGGTCCAATACAGATGTCACTAGCTACATGTAACTCTCAAGCTCGTGAGATGTAGCTAGGTCACTTTAGAACTGCTTTTACACTTTATTTAGTTTTCATTAATCTAAAAGTAGCTGCAGGGCTGGGGAGAAAGCTTAGCAATCTAAGCAACTGCCTGGCAAGTGGAAGGTCCCAAGTTTGATCTCCAGTAACACAGGCCATGCCAGCCCTAGATCCCCAGACATGCTGTGTGGGCCCAAAACCCAGCATGGTAATGCATGCTTATAATCCCAGTGCTAGGGAGGCTCAGACAGGTGGATCACTATGAGTCCGAGCTGTGTACTAAGACCCTATACCAAATAAATAAATAAATAAATAAATAAATAAATAAATATTTGAAAGTAGCTATGTGTGCTTAGTAGCTGCTCTACTGAGCAACACAGGACTTTCATTAATGCATAGATAATAGAGCCAGACTACCTATTGTTCAAATTCTAGTTTCCTACATTTATAAGCTGTATGGCCATGAGCAAATTATTTAAAGGTTTCTCATTTCCAAATCTTCCTTTGCAAAACAGGGAAAATAATTTTACTTACTCTAAAGGTCTATTATGAGAATTTTAAAAGGTACTAAAAGTGCTTAGAACAGCAAGTGGCAAATAGTGAGTGATATGAATTCTAATCCTTACCTTACTTTGCATTTCTCCAGAAACAGAACTCAGACTAGAATTTGGATATGAACCACTGCCAATTATTTAAAAGCTGCCCTGGGACCATGAGACACAGAAGGGAAGGTAGACATTCCTGTGCATAGCAGTGAGCAGATTACTGCTGCTGTAGGTTCCCAGAGCTTAATCCTCTGGGCATCTAAGACTACATAGATAGAGTGGTTCAGGGGTGATAAGCTATTTCCCCACTAACTTTAGCACAGGACCAGCTGAGGGGCATCCCCTAGGGATGCTAATACCCCTTCACATCTAACCATCAGTATGACGGACTTTTGATGACACAAATCTCCCCAGGCAAATAGCTGTTGCTGTTTACAGTAAGAACTTTGGGTATATATGGGAATGGTAAACACTGGCAGAGTACCAAGGCAATCTTCTGTACTCCATATTATCATTGCAAAACAACTGTCAGCAGATACAGGCAGAGATAAGTTTTCTATCCAAAAATGCAAAAAAAAAAAAAAAAAAAATAGGGCCAGGGAGATAGCTCAGTAGAATAAGCACTTACCTGGCAAGTGCAAGGTCCTGAGTTCAATCCCCAGTACCACAAAAAAAGGCAAAAAATGAGTTAACAGGCTATGAAATTTTTTAAAAATTGTGGCTGTAATAAGCTGGTATGGCCTCACTGACTATTTTGGTTCGTCTTATTCTTAAAATCTTTTCCCAGACTATTTGGAAGATCCTCTAATGACCCCTTACTCATAGAGTCAATTGTGGTTTTAGATCAACAGAAAACACATAAAAATATCAATAAATTATAGAAGCCCTCAGTTCCAAGGAAAATAAGATGTGTTCCAAAGATTTAATTAGGGCTAGGTGAAGGTTGGGGATCCCAATCCTAAGTTATTAGTTTTAATGAATCAATCCATTAGTTCCTGTTGGGTAAATCCTATTTTCTTAAGCTTAGTACTGTTCTGGACCAGGACAGTAACAGAAAAACTTCTGTGTTTATTGATAAAGATAATATATCAGGTTTATTTAGGGGCAGAGATACTTTTAGCTCTTTGTCATGGGTCAAAACTAAATTTCCATATGAACTCCTAAAAGTATTGGGAACATGAACCATGATAGTATGAGTATTCCCAATCATGTTAATTGTCAATATTAGACATTATATTATGCTAGATACTTAGGTATATAGAGAATCCTCTAAACTAATTTAATTAAGACATGATTGGTTACAAGGTATTGGGCAGTGTTTTAGTCTCGTGTCTGTTGCTATCACATAATCCCTGAGACAGGGATGTCTCTGATTACCCCAACCTCAGTCATATGTGGAAGTCTAACTATAAGAAAGCCTGATAAATTGTGTCTTTAATTTTCTAGGCTTTGTAGAAAGGCTTATATGGGATGGCTTTGGGTGCCTACTGGACAAGCCACATCCTGTACTGCTTCCCTTGCATGCTTTATAATTCCTTCCCACCATATTCAAAAAGAAATTTTTTCTGCCAATACCATTTCTCCCCTACTTTTATCCACCTTTGTACCAATAAGTCCCTTTGCCTTCATCTATATCCCATCCATCTGGAAGTCCGACTGACTCTACTTTCTTCAGTCCCAAGTATATCCCAAGCCTCTCCCTTTCATTCCACCTCCACTTGGGGTCCTAAATTAGGCCACTGCCATTTTCTGCCTATCCAGCTACAATAGCCTCCCACCTAGATTCTTGACTTCATTGTCCCTGTAATTCTTTCTCTGTACAACACCCACAGTGATCTTAAAAACTGTAGATCATATTGACTTGCTTTCTTTCTGATAGTTCTCTACATGATTAGGGTAAGACGCAAGCACTTTTCCATAGCTTTTAAATCATACTCATGGGCTTGCCAAATAGCCCAGGGGATTAAAGCGCCTGCAAGCAGGTGCAGGGGCCAGAGGTTCAAACCCAGGCCTGCTGTGCCAGCCCTTCCCCTGGGGACAGCAATTGAGACTGGGTGTGGTGGCACACCCCTGTAATTCTAGCTCTTGGGAGGCTGTAAACAGGCAGATCACTACAAGTCCAATCTAGTAGTGAGACCCTGAACACCCTGTAGACCCTTCCCTAAAATAAAACTTACTCAGCCTAACTCCCCTCTCTCTCTCCAAGCCTGATA
Organism: Octodon degus; assembly: GCF_000260255.1. Lineage (NCBI taxonomy): Eukaryota > Metazoa > Chordata > Mammalia > Rodentia > Octodontidae > Octodon > Octodon degus. The sequence goes on along the minus strand of NW_004524643.1, from coordinate 8,028,711 downwards.
AGCCAATTTCCTCTCATGCATCACTCACTCTAGTTTATGAAGATCTCTAGAACACCAAGACCTTTCCTACTCCACAGTCTTTGCACTTGCTCACTTGTCTGCCTCAAAATCTGTCTCATGTGTCAGCTTTCCCCTCCTTTACCATACAGTGCACAACCAACCACCACCCTTTTGGTGCCGGGGTCCAAAATCAGAGTCACTGGGACCGGGGAGATAGCTCAGTAGAATAAGCACTTGCCTGGCAAGTGCAAGGGCCTGAGTTCAATCCCCAGTTGCACAAAAAAAAAAAAAAAAAAAAAGAAAAGAAAAGAAAAGAAAAAAGAAAGAAGAAAAAATCAGTCACTGATCAGTGAAGCTGAGTCATTCTTTAGTTTTCTGCTTAAAAATAAATATTAGCATTAGCTACTGCTAAAAGAACTTTGTTAACTGTTATGGTTTGTCTAGGTGTCCCCCCAAAGCCTCATGCAGTCATTGTGGCAAGCTTCTAGAGCTTGTGATTAACTTATATTATTTATTTATCTATTTTTATGTATCTGGTACGAAGTCTCACTACTCAGCTCGGACTCATAGTGATCTTGTTTTCAGCCTCCACAGCTGGGATCATAGGCATGCTCCATCACTCTATGATGCCCCAACTCGGTTGCTGGCTCAGCATACCCAGAGGTTGGGGAGGCACTGCATGAAGTACCAGGGATGGAACCCTGGTCCCTGCACTTGCCTAAGCAGGTGCTTAGTCCACTGAGCTATCTTGCCAGCAGTTTGTGATTAATTTATGATCCAAGACTGGGATTACGGGTCTGAGTACTGCTGGGATTATGAGTGTGAGCGTGATACCCATTCCGAGGCAGATAGCCTGGGTGCAATATAAGGAAGAGAGTGTTTTGCCCTCTGCCTCTGCACCACCACTGCCACTGCTTCTCCCTTCTTGCTCTTGCTGTCCTGCTGTTTTGTGCTACCATGAACTGCTGCCCTCTGCCATGTGCCACTCTGTCTTGGAGCCAGCCAAATACGAACTGAAATTTCCTCAAACTGTGAGCTAAATAAACCTTTCCTTCTTAGTTTTGAGCATGAGATGTTTTGTCCCAGTTACTTTTCCCATGAGAGAAAAGTAACTAAAGGATCTAATGAAGATCCTTTGATGTCTTTACCTTCAACCTCTTATATCTCCTTTAGAAAACCTACCAGGCTTTGAAATAATCTGCGCAATATACTTATTGAAATTACCTTCCTTCACAAGAATGTAAGCTTCTTGTGTGCAGTCCCTTTAAATACCTTGTTCTTCATTACACGTCCAGTCCCTTGAAGAGCGCCCTGAACAAAGTTGAGCTAATAAACACCTGAAGACTGATGGAAGCAAATGAATCAGTTTTATCTCAGCTCGCACACAAAGGAGGACCAAAGACAGCACACTCCAAAACTGGAACGTAGAGACCATAAAGCATGATGTTGGGTTTGAGATGACTTTAGCTTCTGTGGAACTGGTACAGCCACCTCCCAGATGGGCTTCACTGGTATCAAGGTAACCACTCAGTGAAGAGTTTTCTTAAGGTTATTGTCCTCCTTCCTGCAGAAACAGTGGCCCTCCCCACCCTCTGCCTGTGAAATCCTACTGGGGCTTCCTGTCATTGTATCAACTGCCTTGAACTCACTGTGCCTACTGGAGCTCAGCCTGTGACTCACAAGCACATGGAAGCAGAAGGGATCCAGTAGAGGGCAAACCCTCACCCTACTTCCTGCCTAAGACCTTTGTTGTTCTCATGTATCATTTTGTAATTGAGATTGTCAATTAGTCTCCTCCCCTCTGATCCTTGCTTTGCTCTCTCCCATCTAAAAACCTTCAGCCCACACAATGGAATTGGACAAAATGAGGTAACAGTTCTCTGGGTGAGTCACTCTGGGTGACTTTTCAGAGAGCACTGTGAAGTGAGCAGCCAGAGCCCAGGCGAGTGTATCAGCCATCCAAGAACTGGCAGACAGCCCAAGAGACACTCTCACCTGATGACAGACCCACAGGATGAGTCCCAGAAAAAATGGCTTCCAACAGCCGCAGAAACAGCCTCTTGTCTTATGCACAGCACTGCTCTTCTCATTTAAAAATGTCATTATTCACACTGCAATGTGAACTCTTACTCTGTGCTTCTACCTATCTTTCATCTTAGTGACAAGACCATTCCATGAAGTGATGACATCTCTCAGCCACTGTTTCAACCAAACCTCCCTGTATAATGGGTAGAAAATAGTTTCCTGGTTCTAAAAGGACAAACACAAAAAAAGAGATTCCCATGAGCTCTTTGTCTTGCCTGAGCACTCTGGATAAAATTATAAATGACTGGAAGGAAGCTTTATTGTCTGAAAGGCTTTTGGTTGTTCTGAGTGATGCCTCCTCTTTTGCCCAGAGCAAGTCATCAGTTAGGTGCTGTCAGTCACACAGGTATTGGCAGCTGAGGAGAGGTTCTCAGAGAGGTTTCCAGCTAATTCAGCCAAAGGAAAACTGCCAAAGAAGCAGGGCTCCTTAGGATAAGTAAATTGAAGGATATTTTGGGGATAAAAATAAGTCCTTTTTTGAAAATGAAAGATGAAAGGATGCTGTATATACAAATTGCCCTGATGCTGCCAGGGCTTGCCTTGCAGACCAATGACGTAAATAAAGATGTTCTCAGATATGCTTGGGGTCCTTTCCTCCAAAGGTACTTGTTCTGGTGCCATGTCATCATGCCTATAGGAGTTTCCTTGGGGTGCTCATAAATATTTCATTGTAGTCATGGTGAACCAAGGCTGGAATCACTAGGATAGAGGACCTTCACACAGGGATTGGGAAAACAAATCTATACATGAAATTGGCAAATGAGAACTGGGATATCAGCCTACTGTCTCATGAAACACTTATCTGGGTTTTTGATTCCAAGCGCAATGTGTTAGTTGATACATCGTGTCAACTTGGCTGAATCAGCTCCAGCATCGTGGGGGCCTTGCCCTTCAGGTGGGCAGGGCCCAGGAATTGAGAAAGGCAGGAAGCTGCCCTGCCTGGTTTCCTGCTGCCCCGCCCCACTTCGTGGAGAGGTCTTAGTCTAGAGAGGAGCTTGACCTTCGCAGTGGAGCCACTTTGGAGGAGCTCCGCTCTTCACTGTGGAGCGCTGGTCTTCGCAGTCAGCGCAGAGGGAAGAGAGAGGCTTGATGGACGCCGCTGCAGCTGCTGCTCCTCCTCTGCTCTTCATTGTTTTCTGCCGCATGAACTGCTGTTGTTTGCCTTGGAGCCAGCGGAATATGGACTGAACCCTCCAGTAACTGTGAGCTAAATAAACCTTTCCTTCCTTCATTTTGAGTGTTGGGTATTTGTCCCTTCAACGAGTAAAAAGTAACTAAGACACGCAACCAGCCTTAGTATTGGATACCATTTATGGAAACAGTAGTCAAGCATCCATGAGGCTCTGACATCTTTTAAGCTACAAAATCTGGAGCTCACTGTAAGACCCAAGGAGAAAATACGAGGAAGTGAAAGCCGCCCTTTCCACTGAGGAAAGGGTGAAAACTAGAATAGCAATTTTTGTCCTGATGATGGATAGAGAAGAAGGCAGCTTATGAGTGGAGAGGAGCACAGGGATTGAAGACCAAGTATTGTGTTCTAAGAAAAGCACTAATGTGGTGCTGTACAAAGATCCTGTAGCTATAACTATTAGCAAAACTATCACTGCTACAGGAACAAGGTCTAAAAGAACCCAGATGGTAGCTAAGCAGCTGGTGAATACTCAGAAGATGGAATCTCCAAAGATGCTAAACAGACACCATCAAGATATACTCTGCTTTGGGGAAACTATTCAACAACAGACAATTCATGATTAAAACAACAAAACAGAAAACCTAAGTCTGAGGCAGACAATGGTTGTTACACAATTCTTAATCAAAAACTAAAACTCAAGTGACCCCTAATACTTAGTAGTTCAAGCTTGAATTTTAATAGCGAAGCAGGGAATCAGGAATTTTTGTAAGTTTTACAAAATCTTGTCCACCAATCCCTCTTCTACCCTCAATCTGAGCTAGTCTGTCCACCAGTAAAGAACCTTAGACCCTGGGCCTAGCAGTGGAATATGTATGTGTCGGTGGGAAACAATTCAACAACAAAACCTTGGAATGACCTGCTCGATATCTTTCCAGGCTTCACAGTTCCTTTGCGTTAGTGCCACTTTAGTAACACTGATAATAGAATATAATAATTATTCAACAATTTCCATATATGTAAGCTAAGTATATATGTACATATGATCTATATATTGTATTACATTATATATTGATTTTTGCATTTTGCTTTGTTTTGTTTTCTTCTGTTATGGAGTGCTAGAGATTGAACTGAAGACCTCATGCGTACAAAATAGCTTTCTAGACCCAGTCCTAGCCCA
>NW_004524643.1:8006773-8008152 GCF_000260255.1 Octodon degus | reverse complement strand
CAGTTAATAAAGTTTTAGTGGAAGCATACAGAGGTACAAAATTGGAATCAATTGCACAGGCTATAACACCATAGAAGAAAGGGCCAGCCAAATAGCTCAGCAGATTAAAGTGCCTGCAAGCAGGCACAGGGGGCGGGGATTCAACCCCCAACCCTGCCTACTGACCCCACCCCCAGGGCGCACTGAGGCAGCAGTTGAGACTGGGTGTGGTGGCACGTGCCTGTAATCCCAGCTCTTGGGAGGCTGTGAACAGGCAGATTGCTACAAGTCCTATCCTGTAGACCCTTCCCTACAATACAAAAAAAGAAAGCCCCTAGAAGGGAGAAAATTATGAAGATCATAGCAGAGATCAATGCAATTGAGACTAAGAAAACAATACGAAGATTAATTAATTGGAAAGTTGGTTCTTTCAAAGAATAAGCAAAATTGATAAACTCCTAGTCAATTTTATAAAAAAAAAAAAAAATCAAATCCATGCAATAAGGAATGCAAAGGAAGAAATCACTACAGACCCTGTGGAAATTCACTAGAACATCAATACCTACTTTGAAACTCTTTACTCACAGAGGCTGGAAAACACAGAAATAGACAGATTCCTAGAAATGTGTGAACTACAAAAGCTGAATCAAGAAGTTACAAAATTCTGAATAACCCATTATCAATTAATGAAATAAAAAACAAAGACTTACCAACAAAGGAAATCCCAGATCCTGAGGACACACAGACGAATTATACAAGAAATTTAGAGAAGATTTAACACCAGCACTCCTCAAACTCTTTAATGAAATTGAAAGAGGAGCAATTCTTCCTATCCCAGATACTTAAACCAAGAGCCAAGCAAAAGAGAAAACAGGCCAATCTCCCTAATGAACATAGATGCTAAAATCCTCAATAAAACACTAACAAACAGAATGTAGCAAATCATTAAAAAGATGATTAAAGTTCATCTCAAGAATGCATGAATGTTCAACATATGCAAATCAGTAAGCATAACACAACATAGCCACAGAGTAAAAGACAAAAATCTCATGATCATCTCAATACATGCAGAAAAAGGCTTTGAAAAAGTTCACTCATTTGTCATACAAATCCTACAGAAAATGTTTACCTCAATCTGATAAAAGCCATCTATGACAAACCGAAAGCCAATATCATACTAAACAAAAAACTGAAAGTCTTCACTCTAAAATGAGGAATAAGAAAATGGTATCCTCTGTCACTACTCCTATCCAAAATAGTTCTGAAAATGTTAGTGAGAACAATTAAACAAGAGACATAAGTAAAAAGAATAAGGAGAGACCCAGTCCTAGCCCAGGTCCGGTGAGTGTGTGGAGAGCTTCCTGCTACCCTGCGCTGGCGGGACCAGTCCCAGCCCAGGC
>NW_004524643.1:7972179-8003126 GCF_000260255.1 Octodon degus | reverse complement strand
TGCATCTTGTACAGCAATTAACCACTAAGAAGAATATATGCAGTGTATTATTTGTTGAAACTGTACTTTCAATTTGATTTGAAACTGTCTTGTTGCTATATGTTTATCAATAAAACTTTGAAAAGAAAGAAAAAAAGAATAAGAATAGGAAAGGAAGAAAGTTAAATTATCATTACTTGTAGATGACATGATACTCACATAGAATATACCAAAAATTCCACCAAAAGACTTCCAGATTTATATATGAGAAAGCTACTGTGATAAAATCAGCATGGTACTGGCATAGAGACAGACATGAGGATCAGTGAAACAGATTAGAAGATGCTGACACAACTGAAAACACGCTCAGCTACATTATCTTTGATAAAGGAACTAAACTTGTTCACTGGAAGAAAAATAGCCTCTTTAACAAATGGTGTGGGTAAAACTGAGTTTCCACAGGACAGAAGTTAAAATTAGATCCGCGTCTATGCACTAAACTACAGCCAAAATAGATCAAAGGTTTAAATATTAAAGCAGAAACTATAAATCTGCTGGAAAAAATATAAGTAGAAATCTTAAAGACATGCGGTAGGTACAGAATTCATGAGGAAGGGCTGGCCCAATAGCTCAGTGGACTAAGAACCTGCTTACGCAGATGCAGGGGTTGGGGGTTTGATTCCCAGCCTGCCATGCTGGCCCCACCCCCAGGGCACATGGAGATGGCCAATGAGACTGGGCGTGGTGGCGCACACCTGTAATCCCAGCGCTTGGAAGGCTGAGAAACAAGAGGGATCACCATAACTCTGATCTGTGCAGTGAGACCTTGTATACTCTGTAGTTCCTGTACTGAATACTGAGAGAGAGAGAGAGAGAGAGAGAGAGAGAGAGAGAGAGAGAGAGTTAGTTCATGGACAAAAACCAAACTGCATACCAAACTGCATGGGAAATACTTCAAAGAATGAACAACTGGCATGTCACGTTCTTTAAAAGTTTTTGCACTTGAAAGGAAATCTACAACAGAGTAAAAAGAAAACCAAAAAACATAGAAAAAATTATAGCTGACTGTCCCTCCAACAAATGCCTTCTATCCGGACTATATAAAAAATTAAAAAGATAACAGGCCCCCAAATTCAAAGACAGAATCAAAAATGAGCATCCGAAATGAATATACACTTTCAGATGAAGAAATACAAATGGCAAGTAAATATATGAAAAAATGTTCATCATCATTGACCATTTGAGAAATGCAAATTAAAACAACACTGAGATTCCATTTCACCCCAGAAAGAACGGCTAACATCAAGAAGCCAGCCAATAACAAATGCTGGATGGGTGATGGGAAAAAGGGGCGAGAGTGCAGACTCTTAGTGAGAGTGAAGACTGGTGCAGCCACTATGGAAATCAGTGTAGAGATTCTTTAAAACCCTAGGATCGGATACCCCATTCAAGCCAGCTATTCCCTTCCTGTGTATTTTTCCAGAAGAACTGAAAATATAGTACCACAGTAATAGATGTGTACCCATGTTTATAGCAGTGCAATTTGTCATAGCTAAATCCCAGAAGCAACCCAGATGACCATCAACTGAGGAATGGATAAAGAAGATGTGGTATTTTTACACAATTGAGTGTTATTCAGCTATAAAACAGGATAAATTTGAGACTTTTGTTTGTAAATGGATGCAACTAGACACCATATTCTTAAGTGAAATAAATCAGAACCACATGTGCAAACATCATATTGTCTCCTTAGTGTGAGAATCTCAAAGAGAAAATGGAATCTGAAGGGTAAAAATAGATACTGGGAAAAGGGAATGAACTTATTCCAAAGAACAGAGTTACTGAGTTGAGGAGGACAGGAGAGGGAGTGGGGAAAAAAGATATATCTGTATATGTAAGCAGGATGGTTTGGACAACTGTACTGTGGATTTCTGCTGGTCTATGAAAAGGAGTACATAATGCTTAATTTGATTTGTCTTCTTTTTTCAACTGTTTTTCATTTTTCTTTTCTTAATTTTTTATATATTTATTTCTATTTTTCCTTCTTCCAATTTTGCATGCATATATCTGGTAACATGAATAATTGATTGGAAAACAACACTATGCATTACAAAAAATACTGTGAAATTCATATTACTTTGTTAAGTGAAATTCTGTATCACTTGTAATTTTTCTATTTTAATACCATTTTGTACTCTCTTTAAAAGTAATTTTTTTAGGGCTGGCCTAACAGCTCAGAGGATTAAAGCACCTGCAAGCAGGCACAGGGCCTGGGGGTTTGATCCCCAAGCCTGCTGTGCTGGCCCCACCCCTGGTGCACACTGAGACGGTCATTGAGATGGCATGGTGGCAAGCACCTGTAATCCCAGTACTTGGGAGGCTGTAAATAGGAGACTCATTAGGAGTCCAATCTAGTAGTGAGACCCTGAACACCCTGTAGGTTCTTCCCTAAAAAAAATACATTAAAAAATAATAATTTTTTTAAAAAACACTTCCAGATTTAATAACCAAATTCAATAAGCATATCTGGATACAAAGTCAACCTTCAAAAATGAATAGTATTTCTTGTACACAAACAACAAACACACTGAGAGAGAAATTAGGGAAACAACACCTTTAAAAATAGCATCCCCAAAATACAAAAGACTTGGGAATCAACCTAATCAAAAAGTAAAAAAAAATCTATATAGTGAAAATTACAGCACTCTTTAAAAAGAGATTGAAGTGGACATTAGAAAATTGAAAGATATCCCTTGCTCATGGATAGAAATAACCAATGTTCTGAAAATGTTCATACTCCCAAAACTGTTATGCAGATTTAACATAATCTGATCTAAACACCATTAGCATACCTCACAGATATGGAAAAAAAAATCCTAGAATTCATTTAGAAACAGAAGAGACCCAGAATAGCAACAAAAGGAACAAAGGCAAGGAAGGAGTCATCACATGCCCGGATTTGATATTATACTACAAAGCTGCTGTGATAAAATCAACATGGTACTAGCAAAAACAAAAACAAAACAAAACAAGCAGACCCAAGGACCAGTAGAACAGATTAGAAAATGCAGACAAAATAGTTTTGGTCTTTGGTGTGTGGAAAGTCAGTTTTGCCAGCACCAATTGTTAAAGAAGCCATCTTTCTTCTATTAAGCATGGTTGGCCTCTTTGTCAAAGATAATGTGGCTGAGCGCATTTTTAGTTGTCTGTTCTTTTTTTTTTTTCTCTCTTTAAAATTAAATATATATGTATATGGCTTTTTCTTGAGCTTGCACTTCTTCTCACTAAGGTAGCTGCAAAGCTAAATTAGTCATCAGGATCTTTCTTAGTTGACAGAAAAAAATAAAAGTGCAAAGAATTTGATAGCAAGTGGGGATTTTGATTTCATCATTGACCAAGCCTGGCATGGCATGATCCTTCCCCACCACAGAAATTATTTTTTCCACTGAACAGAATCCTCTGATAGACATGGTCTTTATACCCCAGAGATAATGTTAAACTGACACTGACAAATTCTTATTTTCTAGTTTTCCTTGCTTCAGTTTATTTTTTGAGACAGGATATTGCTATGCAGTTCAGGTTGCCTTGAGCTCATCTTGTAATCCAGGCTGGTCTCAAACTAGCAAGGATCCTCCTGACTCAGCCTCCTGAGTGCTGGGATTACAGGCATGTACCACCACACCCAGCCCTCTGTTATTAATTTAATGTGGGATCCTATAAAATACAACTTTAAACAGATTTGCAAAATCATGATTATCTGTGCAAATATTTGCTTATTTCAGTAATTTATATAAATATTAATTTATTTTGAGCATTACTTTGCCTTCCTCCAAAAGACAAGAGTAATATTTTTAATCAAAATTGTAATATTTGATGATGGTAGATAATGGTCATATAATGATTGTTTTAAGATCTGAATACAGCATAGAGCTTGGTTTTAAAATTTCTTAATGAGTTAGGGGCAAGGGAATGATAAGTTAAAGTTGTTTTTTTAGTAGGGAGAAAAACAATCATACTGAAGAAGCTATGTGTCCTTTGGATTTGAGGTCATATTTTCCCAAATCTTTTGACCGTTGTGAATTCTGTTATATAATGAATGTTTGTGTCCCTCCAAGATTGTTGTAGTGAAGCACAAACCTGAAGTGTGGCCACATTTGATGGCAGTAATTAGGATTAAATGAGTTAGTGAAGATGGAGCCCCTGTGGTGATAGACACTTTATGTGTCCTTATCAGAAGAAAAAAAAGACAGCAGAGCCCTCTCCCTCTACTCCTGAATACAAAGAAGAGGTCATGGAAGCACACAGCAAGACGTTGGCCACCTGTAAACCAAGAGGCCCCAGAATAAATCCTGCCTTGCTGGCCCTTTGATCTGAGACACTCCAATCAGTGGGACCACAAGAAAGAAGCATCTGTTTTTTAAGCCATCCAATCTGGGATACTTTGTTATTTAGCCTTAAAACATTAAGATAAACGTCATCTGCAATAAGATCACATACATTGTTCTAGCTCCCTTCCCGGGTTGATTTCTGCAGAATTTTCCTGGTCCATCTGGAACAAGAAGATCAATTCTCAACAACTATTCCTTGGCATGGTGAGTAGGGGGGAGGTGCTTAAGTTCACCAATAAGTAACTGCAAGACTCTTTAATGGCATCTTGGAAATCTTCCAAGAGGAAGCATAAATGCCCTAGGTTCATTTATAGGTCATAATTTGTAATTTGTCTCCAGGGTTTTTAAAAAGAAGTATGTATTTATATTCAAATTGATGGTCCAGCATCTTTAACCCTGACTAAATAGGTTTGGGACAATGTACAGACTACTAAAATTCCTGTAGTGAATATATTTCCTGAAAGCCTCTTTGAGCTCACCACTCTCACGGCTTCACAAAGTAAATCACCAGCTCTACAGAAATCCATCAAAAAGATCCCACTACGTATAAATCTGTAGGAACCTGTGCTGCAGCTGAAATACAAGGTTGTTTCTATAATCCAATGACAAGTTTTATCCATTCCACAAATATTTATTTATATTATAAAGTGTGTCAGGCATTTTGAAATGTTCTTTACTCAATGTATCATTCAAAGCAAGACTCTGCCATAAATACTACTGTATTGACTTCACAACTTGGAATACCAGACTAAGAGGTATTAGTCATCTTTCTGAAGATTATACAACTAATATATGGTAAAATTAAGAAGGAAACTCTTACCCTTGCATTCCATTTCCATTCTCTTTCTCCAGTACCAGCTGCTTCTTTTTCCCCCTTCCTTCCAGTACTTGAGAATTAATCCCAGAGATGCCCACACATGAGCAAGCACTTTATCACTGGATTAAATCCTAAGCCCCAGCTATTTGGTTGTTTGTTCATTTGTGCATTGCTTGCTTGTTTATTTGTTTGTTTGTTTATACAGCACTTGGGATCAAACCCAAAGCCTTGGCACTTATTTTCTTTCTTTAATTTTTAGACAGGGCCTTGCTGAGTCATTTAGTTACCCAGGCTGGGCTCTAACTGGAGACTGCCCTCTGCCTCAGCCTCCCAGAGTGCTGCACTGACAGGTGGGCTCCACCATGGCTGACTCCAGCTGTTTTGTCAGCCAAAAAATTTTTAGATGCTGTGAAAGTAGCCAGGTGGATGTGTACTCAAAAGTGTTTTTTAACCTCCTGAGTTGCCCCAACACTGTCGATTCACAGAAAAATCTTCCCAGACAATAGGCTTCTTCCACCTGCTCACTTGATTTGTTGGAAGGAACCTTTCCTAGGAAAGGGGTAAAGGACATGGGCAGGGAAGTGGGTCCACTTCAGTGCTCACAAATGGACCCCAGAAAATGATGCTAGAAACAGTTGCTTTCTCCTTCTCTTACTGCTCATTCTCTGCTTCTACAAGGGATTACAGTAGGTCTCTAATCTCTATTTTAAAGGACCCTATAAGACATCCACCTATGGTGTCCACTGGACCATGTCTGCTGCTCACAGATGGAAACTGTCACCTTTCAGATTGCCAGCAGCTCTTCAGAGAACCAATCCTGCTCCACTGTCATCCATATGAAGGGGAGAATTGACCTCACCTCTAGATTTTGGAGTAAGACCTTCTACCCTTAATCCATGACTCCTATTAATTCAAATCCCTTTACAACTGATATCTCCAAGGATAGGCATGTGATTTAAGCCAATCCAACTAAGTCATGCTGGCACTCTGCCTGGAGCTACTAAGATGGCATCATTGGTGCCATATTAGGGGAAAAAAATCTACTGAGAAAGGAATTAGCATAGAAAAGAATTAACATAGGAAGGAATTAACATAGAGAAATAGAGACATGGCATTACTTCAACCCAATCATGACCAAACACAGAATTGTTTCCTCCACCTCTCAGTTACATAAATTAAAGACTCTTTTCTCACTTAAAATACTCTGTGAATGGGGGCCTGGCCTTAGCTCAGTCCTTTAAGTGGCTGCTTCCACAAAGCTGTCAGCCTCAGGTTGCTGTAGTTCGATCCCCACAACACTCCAGCCAGCCAAACCACCCCTGAGGGCATTCAGAGCAAAAAAAAAAAAAAAAAAAAAATACTCTGTGAATGGGTCTCTTGTCACAACGAAAAGACTTCTAATGAATGTACTTAAGTATTTGTACATACTCTGGGATTGGGAAGCCTAACATCCAACAAAACACACAACTTTCTCAAACACTGTTAATAGTACAAGTTATTTTTGCCAAGTTAAAATAATGCCTTTATAAGTCTCTTTCACCTAGAAAGGCTTCCTTCTAGTTGAGAATCAGTTTCCAATTGAGAATGATCTTTATGTGCCCACCAGTATCAAGCTGCCAATAGCAATCTGGCAATCAAATAAATAACTTAAGCTACAGAGCAAAGTGACATCAAATTGTGATTATGTCTCAGGGTGAGATTTTATGTGATGTTTATTTCTATATTGATGCTTCTCAGTGCTTTTATTATTTTGAATGCTATAGAAATGTTTTTATGATGAGAAAAAGAAATGAAACAATTTTCATTGTGGGAAAGAAAAATCCTCTTTGATGTAGGTGCTTTGCATTTGGGAATGCTTTCCCATCCAAATCCGTGATCATTCTGTTTCTGGAAAACAAGTTAACTATTTACAAGAATCATCTTCTTTTCAAAGGAAATGCATATTAAGATAAGACTGGAGTGTTACATGGGATTAGGTAAGTGTGTTTCCCTGCCTGTCTCCTCTGATTGCAATCAGCATCTTCAGTCAAATGGGATTCCACATATTGTACGTGGAGGGACAAACAGACTCTGACTGTGTGATTTAGGACTCTAGCCTCAGCAAGAATGTCCGTGGCATCATTTGCTTAGTAGCTTATTTTAGAGTTCGGCTGAATTTTTCTGCAAAAGGCAAGATAGCAAATATTCCAGGTTCTGCAAGCTGTATGAGCTCTCTTGTAACTACTCCACTCTGTCATCATAGTGTGAAGGTGCCATCAGCGGTTGGGAATGAATGTGTAGCTGTGCTTCAATAAAAATTGTTAATAGTATATTAGTCAGATTTCCATGGGTGTAATAAAATACCCAAAAGGATCAACTTTAAAGGAAGAAAGTTTTGTTTTGGCACACAGTTCCTGAGGTTCCTACTCATGGTCAGTTGGCTCTGCTATTTTGAGTTCTACAGTGAGACAGAAATATCATGGTAGGGAGTATGTGGTAATAGAGATGCTTAGGGGCTGGGGAGAAAGCTCAGTAGAGTAAGCGCTTGACTGACAAGCACAGGGGCCTGAGTTCAATCCCCAGTTCCACAAAAAACTAACTAAAGAAATAAAGCTGCTTGCCTCATGGTAGCCAGGAAGCAGAGAGAGAGAGGAAGAGTTCAGCATCCCAAGAACCCCCTCAAGGCTGCACCCCCAGCAACTTGATTTCCTTCCCCTAGGCAACACCTCCTAGAGGTTCCACTGCCTCCCAGTAGCAGCACAAGCTGCCCAGCCATGTGGACCTTGGAAAATATCTAAAGCCCAAACTATAACATACGCATCGCAGTTTGAACCACATAGTTTCCAGTTGTCATCAAACTTATCCTTCATCTTTTGATCTTTTTCAGTCTTTAAAAATGTCAAAAGGATTTCAGTTTTTGGCTCACAGACCATAGTGAAACAGGCAGCAGTTGGTCATGGCACATGCCCCACAGTCTGCCACACACATGGATTTGTATTATTTTAACGAAGTTTTTAAAGAGTAGATTTTTTTTACTCTCAATTAATTTTGTAACAAGGAGTCTTCCTTATAAAACTTCAGTCGCGTTGTCTTCGAAAACCAAACCAAAACCATTGCTATACTTTGGTGTCATATATATACTATGATTTTATGGAGATATTTAGGATTTTTATGTGCTTAGAAATTCCCAGCTGCCGAAGTATTTTTTCTTTTTTATGTATTTGGTACAGGGTCTCACTATGCAGCTTGGACCCATACTGATCCTCCTGTTTTCAGCCTCCCCAGTGCTGGGATTATGGGCGTGCACCAACACACTGGGTCTCGGTCACCAGCTTGGCGTACCTGGGGCTGGGGCCAGCACAACATGTGGTGCTAGGGATCAAAGCCCAGTCCCTGTGCTTACCTAAACAGGTGCTTAGTCTGCTGAGCTATCTTGTCAACCCTCAAAACATTTTCTTAATTTTTCAAATATTGTACATAGTAAGATACTAATAAAATATGTTATGAATAACATATGCTGTGGTGTGGAAAAAAGAGCCTAAGTTTTTATGAGTTGCCACTTGGCTTTACAACTACTATGCACAGAAGGATGACTATTAACTGGAAAAACAAGAATGCCCCCAAGTGGCAGCTGTCTTAGGAGACCAGAATTCCAGCCAGGAATGTCTTCCCAGCAAAGTGAGCAGAGCTGAGCCGCAGCACTGCTGCTACAAAGACAGAATGCTGGTCACTCAGCCACAGAAGACAGAGTACATGCATTAGAGGAAGACAGGAAGCCACAGCCCTGGCGAATGAAGAACTAGGTCATTCCCGGGGCAATCTGAAATTATACTTTGCAAAGTATATGGGAGGTAGCAAAGCTCCTTAGAAGTGCAATTGAAAAATGCTGGACTCTTAGTGAACTTTGAGCAGGTTCATAAACAGATTAAAAAACAATACTCTAATAAAAGGAAGGAGCAACCCAAGGCATAATACCCATAGCTAGCATGTTTAAAAAGATGGTACAATGTGACGGTTTACGTATATGGACTGCAGAGCCACACTGCCTTGGCTTGCACCCCTGCTCTGCCAACTGCTAGGTGGGCACCTTAACCTCCATGCCATGTGGATGCTATTACAAGGCAATAGTATCTGCCTCCCAGGGCCTTCGGAGTGACCAAAGAGTTAGCATATAGAGTACCTCAAACAGTGTCCCGTACCAAGTAAGAATTATGTTAGTGTTAACTGCTGCTATTATAAAGTTTTGTTAGATTTTTGGTTTTTTTTTGTTTTAGTTTTTCTTTGAATACTTACTTCACACCAGACAAAATGCTAAGATCAGAAGAGAGATTAGTTCATTTGACATGGCACAATCATTTCCTATTTTGTGAATGACCACCTTGAGGCTGAGTGAAATTAAATGGTTGCTAAAGAGCGCAAAGCTAGTATTCCTTAGAGCCACATTGGAACCCAGCTAGTCAGACGAGGTCCAGTGCTCCTCACTGCTTCCCAATAGGAAAGAATGGCTCAAGATAAGCACAGTCTACAAGGGAAAACTCCATGCACCTCTTCTGTCTTAACATAGTCTTCCTCTTAGCAGCAATACTTGGTATTCTAGCAGGCCTGCAAACATAATAGATTCAAAATATGCTTCTAGCTTCCCCACAACCTGCCTCTCATCATCTTTCCCATCTTGGTTAAGGGAGAGTTCATCTTCACACTTGCCAAGCCGAAATACTTTGGTCACATCCCTGAAATCTCCTTCTCTTAGACTGTCTCCCCAGTCTAACAATTCCAGCTGGTTCTGTCTCCTAATTCTGTCCTAAATCCACCAAGCACCATCACCTCCACTGCCTCTGCCCAGTACTCAGTCACTCTTTTCTGCCTTCGTTGCTACAGTAGCCTTTTACTTGTCCACTTGAACCCTCTCTCACATCTTCAGAGCCCCACAAACCCTATTCTTGGCAAAGGGCCAGGAGTAGCTTCTTCCCCAACTTCTCCTCTCTAGTACTTTTCACTTTTCATTCTATAAATTCTACTCATTTATTTTGTTTATTGTCTTCCTACTCTACTAAAATATGCTAAGAAAAAGTGAAGCAGCATCAAAGGCCAGGAAATGTGCATGAGGTGGGGTAGAATTTTGGATTACTCTCATTTCTTTATGAGAGTAGAAATTGTTTCTGTTCTGCATATTATTAAAATATAGGGCATATCAGGTTGCCCTGTGTTGAAGCCCTCCAGAGACTTCCCTTGTTCTCAGCATCAGTGTTAAAATCTTTGCCAGCACTCTGGCCCTCATTACATAGTCCTCTGGGCTGTGCATACCCTGTGTATCCCACATGGGACCCTTTCCCCAGGGAAAGCAAACTTTGCTCCTTCTTTTCCTTCACTCTTTTCCCAAGAGAATCCCTTTCTAGAATCCCTCCCTGGCCACCTAATCCAAAATTCTACCCCACCTCATGCACATTTCCTGGCCTTTGATGCTGCTTCACTTTTTCTTAGCATTCATCACTGTATACTTAGATACTTCCTATTTTAATTTTTTATATTGTTAAAGATCTGGCTTCTCTGCTGTAAGATGGTGTATGGGTATTGTCTTCCATTTTGTCCACTGTGATAGCTGTGCCAAAGAGAGTCCTTGGTACACAGTAGGCACTTAGGAGAAATAAATATCCAGAATGAATGTCTGAATGCATGTGGATGTGTAAATTAGTGGATCATCAATCAATGGCTAAAGAAATGGAAATGTACCACAATCTCATTTTATAGTTACCATGGTTATAGATTCACATTAGTGATTAAGCCAAATAACCACCATTTTCGTTAAAAGATTGGAGACACAGTTTAGGCCATGGATCTTCATTCTGAGTTGGCAGTGAAAGACTGACCTGAATCAGATCTACAACCAGACGAAGAACCCAAAGCCAGGAAAACCAGCCAATGCCCTCAGATGGGGCTGAGTGTCGTTTCCATAGGATGATTTTCTAGTAGCAAGTATCTCAGAGAAGAAGAGAGGCAACTCCCGTTATTTGATTGCAGTAATCCTGCCTCTCCTAAGGAAGACTTGCTGTTGTGTTGCTCTCAATTCCATCCTTCAGATAATTACTCCTCCTTTTGCAAGAAAAAACAAGACAAAAGGCAGAGAGCAAGACACTGAAGCTCTGACCTAGAACTTCCCTGTAATACCTGTAAATAAAAATTATGGTTAGTATATGTGCTGCTGAAGTGAGTACATATGAGTAATACTTAAAGTAATAATAAATAATAAAACAACCCTAAAGTGACCCATATAATTAGATTCACCCTGTTTTCCTTTTCCATCATATGAGCATAGAAATTCTTAGGTTAGCCTTTGTTATTGTTACATAATCTTGAGTTAAATAATGATCTCAAATATTATTATAAATAGATTTCTGGACTGGCTGGACCCAAATTATAATTGCAGTCAAGATGTTGATTCCTAAAGTAAATAATCCTAATAATAACAGAGGAAAATTAATTAAGTATATGTTACATGCCAGACACCATTCTAAGATCTTCATAAATTGAATCTCTTAAACCTGACTAGGACTTAGAAAGGTTAGGAAATTTATCCAAAGGTGCATGAATAGTCGACAGGAAAGCATGAATTCAAAGCAATTCTGTCATATGCAAAAGTTTGTCTTTTTAACCATTAACTCCTTTAAACTGTTCCTAACCTCAAAGTTCAGCTACCCTCGCAGGAGCTTCTGAGCTAACCAAGATTCTTTTCTCCATGAGCAGGCTACATGTTATATTCACACTCTTGCCTAGTGCTCTGACCTAAACTAGTATCATGTTGTTTTCAATTAGGCCCATCTAAAAATTAAGAAGCTTGGCAAAATTGAATACGTACAGAGAAGGGAAACAGAGGCAACAAGAGATCTTAAAGGTCATGCAGCATAAGAGGATGGTGAATGGTGGGCATTAATCTCAAGTAAAGAAGGCTGGAGGTGGGGCGAGCAGGAAACACACATGGTCTCAATGTTTGACAGACACTGATTTCGAAGAGAACAGGCCCATGCTGTGTTGCCTCAGAAATCCAAGAAACTGTGAACTGGAGTTATGAGAGGGCTAATTTCAAAGAAGATTTTTAATCAAATTTCTGAGAAAGGAAAAATCCAAACTTGGAAGTGTTCGATCATAGGCTGATAAGGGTGCTTCAAGAACAAAGGGTCTTACCTTGGGTGAGAGGTGAGCCTGGATCTCGCCTCCCATTTCGGGTTCACTTTCAGTGATGAACAGGGAAAAAAGAGCAATGGAGAGAATTCCTTGAAATACTGTGTGTTGGCTCTAGAGGATTCTATTTTATTTTAAAGTTGTACTTTTCTTCACTTATTCACATTTAACACAACTGTTAATATTTTGTTGCTTGCTTTCTTTCTTAACTAACTCTGCAATTTAAATGACCTTTAAATGAAAAGATGATGAGGCTTTCTTGCTCATAAATTTTAAAATAATTTTCATTGCAATCTATGCAATCCAAAAGTCTGTAAATCCATGCACTAGCTAAAGTCACAAAATTCCATGCAGTTTTTTAGTGAGGATAATAAGAAAAGAATTAAGGTCAACAGGTAGTCAAGGCTCATATATACTGCGGCACCTCACAGTTGTCACAAGCTTTGTTATCTATTATCTTATTTAAGTTTCACAACTCAGCAATTGTTCACATCTCCCAGAGTGACAGAGCAGTTACTGTAATGGCATATGGTGGACCAGGGCTGAAATCCATGCTGTTGATCCCATAACCCAGTCTCTGAGTTATTTTACAATTTTTTTCTCATAAATAAATCAACACTTGTTCCTCAAACAAGCAAGAAAAGAAAAATTCTTATCAAGTTAAAAATAAAACTTTTTAATTTTGACAGAAGAATTCTATACATAAAATGCCACCTCCAATAATAAGACATTCTGTAGAGACATTCTTACTAAGGCCACGAACAAGTCAAGAAAAGCTTCAGCTATTGAAATCATTCGACACAATAAATAATATATGAAGGAACTAAACTAAAAGGAACAAATATTGGAATACAAACATCAAAATATCCTTTGCAGAATGCTCAATTTTCTAAAAGAGAATCAAATGTCAAACTACTAAAATGAGTTAAAAGCTAACGGACATTCAGACAAAGCTTTAAGTTTTCCTACTTACCCAAACTTGAGACTTAGAAGTTGTAGTTCCAACTCTGACAATGACTCATTCTTTCCTTTTCTCCTAGATGCAGTGCCCCCACCTTTAAAGAATCTCTTCAATTTGTCTCTTCCCTGGCATTAGCCATGTCTAGTTAGGTCCTGTTATGATTCAAGAAACAGTAAATAAGAATGGAAGACCAGGGCTGGTTAGATAGCACAGCCATCTAAGCACCTGCCTGACAAGCGCAAGGACCTGGGTTCAATCCCCAGTTCACATGCTGTGTCAGCCTCAGAACCCCAGGCATGCCAAGCCAGCCACCAAAACCTGGCATGGTAACAGATACCTGCAATCCCAGAGCTGGGGAGGCTGAGACAGGAGGATCATTATGAGTCTGTTCTGAGCTGCATGGCTAGATCCTGTAGCAAATAAATAAATAAATAAATTTTTAAAAGAATGGAAGACCAGAATTGGTCTGAGGGGAAGTTTGCCTTTACTCAAAGTCATCAGGATACAAATATTACCTTCATGGAAGTTCTGGCCTCTCCTGTGTGTCATCTTTGTCTAAAGAACTGTTCTAGACTCTCATATATCATACTTTTCTTAGCCCCACAGGGCTCCATAGCTGTTCTGAGAGTTTTAGATAGGTGGAAGAGTCTGGAAAAAAGAGGTAATTCAGAGGACTAAGTAGAATGCTCATTTTTCTTTCATAGTGAAGCAGGTTTGTTTTGGGGGGAGCTTCCACTCTTCCACAGAACATGCACCAATGATGATTGTCTGGGCTATGGAGTAGGGCCAACCCAGGACCAGGATCATGGAGTGGATGGCTACTCTAGTCCCATTTTGAAGAGGAAAGAATAGATTAGATAGTTGTCATAATCTGTTTGTGCTGCTATAAAAAAAAAACACCACAGATTTAGTCATGTATAACCAACAGATACCTATTTTCTTGCAGTTCTAAGAGGCCAGGAAGTCAAAGATTAAGGTTCTAGAAGATTCCATTGTCTGGTGAGGACTCCTCTCCTTCTGCAAGACAGCATCCTACAGCTATATCTTCCTGAGAGGAGGATGTAGTATCTCTACTTGACCAACCCTGAAAGGCAAGCTGGCCCACGCCCCTGTAAAGTTTCCACATAAGAGCCCACGCCACTCACAAGGGAGATCCAACATGGCCTAATCACCTCTCAAGGAACCATCTGTTCATATCATCATATGGGAACACTTGAATTTTGGAAGAAACACATTCAAACCATAAGCGTCATCTTGATCAATCAAGAATTCTCAGTGTAAAAAATTGGTCTAAATATTTAATGCTGACTCTGTGTGTGTGTGTGTGTGTGTGTGTGTGTGTGTGTGTGTGTACACGTGCAGGCACACACATGCACACATGAGCATGTATGTGTTTGTGTGTGTGTGTGTTCACTTGCATTTCAGTCCTCCAACACAGATGTTTGGAAATATGCATGCTTAAAGGACATAAATCATCTTAGCAGTATTATAATTACCATCTTGTCAGTCTGGTGAGGTTCTACTTTGATCAGTTATGCTCCTTAAAATCTAACCAACTATATTGTCAGCTCCTGAAATTAGTTTCCACAGAAATAGAAGCTGTTAAAGTGATTGAGAAAGGTTACCAAGAATAACCAGTAAGAAAGAAGATATGAGAGGGAAAAGCAACCTAGCAGGGGCAGAGAGTTAAGAAAGTCCCCCAAAGGCTGACTGTCCCAATTTTGTAGAGGAGACTTGGAGATCATAATGACCTCAATGCTTGTGACGCTCACAAGCCACAGAGCTAGAATATTTATATTCTTCACCTGTATCAGTGGTTGGTTTAATAGCCAAACCCAGAGCTTACGAATTCCTAACAGTAACTGGCTCTCTGTATGGAAGCAGGCTTCAAAGACCTGAGAACAGCCTCATGGCAAAAAAAAAAAAAAAGAAGAAGCTAATGTAATATACAAGATACAATATTTGTAGGAGAAATCAACAAGCTACATAAGAAATATATATATATATATATATATATATATATATATATATATATATTTTTTTTTTTTTTTTTTTTTTTCAGAACCGGAGATTGAACTCAGCCCTTTGTGCTTGCCAGGCAAGTGCTTATTCTGCTGAGCTATGTCTATCTATATATCTTTAAATGAAGGGGAATCCACTATAATCATGAGATCAGGACTAGTAGTAATACAGACAACAAAGTCTGAGCTGGCTACAGGGCTATGAGTGCCAGCACTGTGGCTTGGACTTGCAGAACGAATGGTAGCAGATCTGGCTCTGATCTTCTGACAATATAGGGTGATGTTTTTCTACCTGGGGTTGACATTTCAGTCAGTCAGATCTCCAGAGGGGACTTAGGCCTCTGGATCAAATGATTTTGTATTGCTGGAAGGTTTTCAAACAGCAGAGGGAAGCAGTAGCAGGAGAGCTTTGGCCAAAATTGCTTTGTTCAAGATAGCCACAGAATATCAAGCCTGTAGGGCTTCATTGCTAACAGAGATACTTCTATCCATCTGTAAACAGGGATACTCAGCATCTGTCGGGGGTTATTTTTTTAACCTGGTGAGGTACAGCACAGCATGTGGAACCTGGACAGTTAGGTCCTAAGATGATCTTGTCAGCTTTTTTCATCAGAAAGACAATTGCCAAGTAGTTGCACAGGTAGGCCACTGTGAACCCCCAGGGGCTGGCAGTGTGAGTAAACATCAT
Organism: Octodon degus; assembly: GCF_000260255.1. NCBI lineage: Eukaryota > Metazoa > Chordata > Mammalia > Rodentia > Octodontidae > Octodon > Octodon degus. Next base: position 7,987,117 of record NW_004524643.1, on the reverse strand, counting down.
TGTATTTTATGAACTCAAGGATTTACATTCCACAGAGGCCAGTAGCAAAAACTAATAGTGCTTAGACAAGATATCATGTCTGCATCTTGTACTATGAATAACTTCTATGAAGACAACAATATGCAATGAATTAATTAGTGTAACTGTCCTACTAACCTGTTTTGAAACTCTCTCATTGCTATCTCTTTCTCAATAAAATTAATTTTAAAAAATGAAATAAAAAGTAAAGGCTTCAAATAAAAAGGAAAGAAAGAAATTTGTGGAGATTTTTGTAACCAGTTTCTACCAGATATTGTGGCAGGGCTTTTGTGTCTTTCTAGCAGGAAGCTTGCATGTCATTCTGGAAAACTATCAAGGTCAATTGTGAGGGTTTCTCCAAAGAGGTTAAATAAGGTTTTCAACCACTGCAAGATTGAGTCCAGGTCAGTTGTTCAGAGAGGCTGGCTGACAGGAGCCAGGTGAAGACAGAAGAGGGCTCTTTTAGGTCCATGTAGGTAAACCAGCAGGCTGTGGGTGGCAAAAGACTGAAGATATATGGCGGGAAATTGCAGCAGCATTGGCAGGTTAGAGAACTTGAATTGGCTTTATAGGCAGGATAGGTGTACTGTTTGATGTAGGTAGGGGTTGCCTTAAGACAGAGCTTGATCACCCAAGGGGCGTGATTGATAGCAAGCCCTGGGGTGAATCTTTTGTCCATACTTCTGGAAGTGAGTTTCTCAAAATTTCAGGGTTATGATTATTAAACATTTTTGCCTGATGTGAGTGCTATTTTTCTTTCCAGAAAATCATATTGAATCAATATCAAGTCCAAGACAGTGAACCCAAGTGGGAGGGAGGCTGGTCCCATCCTTGGAGAGTTATAAGGCACTCAAGCATATACAGGAATTCATGTCTGATAAAGTGTCCTTCAATCTCACAGATCTGTTTTGGCAGGGTCTCTTTTCAGTGGGGGTTCCAGTAGGTAACTTCAGTAACTATAGACATGTTTATTGACTTCTTGCCTCTCTCCTTGAGATCTTCCAGGAGAGCAGTGTGATTCTAAGATTTCATGGTCCTCTTTCACATTACAGTCCCAGTTTGGATGCACTTGGGGGAGGACTGTGTTCACCCAAGTATCAGTGTCAACCACAGTGCAAAGACTTTTGACTTTAACCAGGCTTGCACCCCATCTAAAATACAGCAGCATGATTTGGTATTAAGCAGAATGAGAAGGAGTTGCTGACAGTAGAGCAGGAGGCTGTGGTGCAGGAGCCAGAACCTGCAGTGGTAGCATAGTGGTGGGCTGAGCAGCTTGGGGTTGATGAGTAAGAGGAGAAGGCAGGACTCAGAGTCTTTAGGTTGAACAGGATAAAGCTTTTCTGGGTTGGCAGAACCTAAGAGCCTCATGGATGACCTTGAGGGTTTGTTTTGATGAAGAGGATGGCTTTATTGTCATGCAGGACAGGGATGTGGAGCCAAGGATGGGAGAATTTTTAACCGTTTATGACAATTGAATCCAAGTGAGCTGGCCTTCTATCTCAGGATTTTTCCAGTTGAAGGAGGTCATGAGAGCAACTCACAAGCAGAGGAAGGCATCTTTATGTGTGTGTTGTTGTTGTTGTTGTTGTTGTTGTTGTTGTTGTTGTTGACAGTACAGAGATCTTGCCCAAGGTAACTGGAAGTCTATCAGACTGATGTGTGACTCGATGCTATTTGTGCTCTTTGTGACATCTGATAGCAATGAGACATCACAGTGAAATGATATGGTTAACATCCAGGCCAAGAGGTAAATCTTTAATCTATACCTCTGGGAGGAGAGTTTTCAGAACTTAAAGATTGTGGTTATAGATAGCTCAGTCTGTCCTATCTATTCAGGCCCAACAGGGCACTGAATAGGCCTGGGGAGACAGCTCAGCAGCATAAGCACCTGCTTGACAAGCACAAGCTCCTGAGTTCACTATTTAGTTCACACACACACACACACACACACACACACACACACACAAAAGACTGCAGTTATCTGTCATAGGTTGATACAGGCATTGATTTCTCCTTGAGGTACAGTGGGTGACTGCCTTGGTGTGAAGGAGATGTCCAGCCCGGCTGTAAGTTTGTGCCTGGCAGAAGGAGCAAAAGGCAAGAGTCCCAGTAGCCGCAGTGATGGTAAATTTTTGACAGAGGGGACTTTTGAAGGCAAAGAATTCCATTCCATTGTTTACCTGGAAAGTCGCAGGTTTGCCCCCTGACTTTTGCAATGACTATGGGCCCTCGGGGACCCAATTTGACCGAGCTCAGTCTGTCCTATCTATTCAGGCCCAACAGGGCACAACTCAATTATCAGGGCTGACAGTCCAATCTTTCCTCAGTCAATATGTGGAACTCAGAAGGAATTATTAACAATTGTCTTGGACGGTGTTAGATGACAACTTCTCACCATGATAGGCACGTAAGAAGAAGGCTCTGGAGGGAGGACCTCTGTGGCTGAATGCAGGCAATGGCTAGCTAGAACTGGGAGTGGGGAGTGAAGCTCTAGGTGGTGGCAGCAGTTGCAGCAGCCCATGGGGGTGCCAAGGTGGAATTCTCAGGAAGAATGGACCTGTATTTGTTTTTCTGAGAGATGCAGAGAGTGGTTTGGCTTTATTTTTAACTCTGTACAAGCCCCTTTTGCTGCACTCTCATTTATACCCTTGACACCAGCAACCTGGTACTCTACCTATCAGAAACTCAGCATCATGTAATGATTTCATTGTTAAATACTAAACTAGAAATAAATTTGATCAACAGGAGTCCAAGTGTAGCATAAGATGCAAGATACAATAACTTGTCCTTATCTTGGGGAAGGGCCCCAGCATGCTCCAGATCTTTAGATATTTAAAACTTGGTATTAATGGGGAAGACCCCTGAATGTTTGTAGTGTTTTACTTTCCACTCTTTGGAGCACACATGCCTTACATGTGGGCATTTAAAGCATTTACTGCATCCTACTCATCAGGTCCAAACAGCATGTGTCATAAATGTAGCAAGTAGGTACAAGGCTCTGCAGGATGTCCAGGTTGTCAAAATCCCTCCTAAGTACTACTATATTGTGGTAAAAGGTGGGAAGAGAAATAAATTTAAGAATGTGAAATGTTCACTCCAAGTGAATGAAAAGTACTTCTGGGGCTCATTACTGAAAAGTATTGAAAAACTACCTGCTAAATCAATAGGCAATAGCAAATATGATCATCAAGTAGAGCCCAAGTCATCAGAATATAGGGAAGACTTATTTTGGAGAAACAATGTCACAGCTTCAAAACTGCTTTAAAATAACTTTTAGAGATGGAATAAATATATTTTACATAATAAAGTAGACATGAGCCTTATGGGGGCCAGGCGAAGAATGTTATGATTTAGATCTAGAATGTCTCCAAAAGTCTCATGTGTTCAGAGATGGGGCTTTTGAAAGGTAAATGGATCGTGAGGACGCTATACTCAGCAGTAAACCATGGATGACTTGAAGCTCAGTTTGCCTTAGGAGATGGAGTCCAGATAAGAGGGGTGAGCTTTTGGAGGCTATAGCTCCCTCCCATTGCCAACCCCCTCTGTTTCTCTGCTTCCAGCCTGGCATGACTCTATGCCCTTCTACCATTATATTCATGCCTTGGAGCCAGCTGACCCTGAACTGAATCCCCCAACAATGCAAGCCAAATTAAATCTCTCTTCCTTTAGGTTGTGAGTGTCAGGTGTTGTGTCTCAGAGACAAAGACTCTGACTAATACACTACATTAGATTCAGCTTGCCACATATATGGTTAAGAAGATCTTGTGTGAGCTTTGTGCATTTATGTAATCTGTCAAGGACAAACATATGTTGAGGTCTCTCACTATTGTCGTGTTCATATTAATTCCTATTATCTTCTCAGAGATTCTAATTAAATAACATGGAGTGGAGCCTAGGGTAGACGTTTATATTTTAAAATAGCTCCTGCATAATCTTAATGATCACTATTGAACATTCATCCATGCCACTAGAAGTAAATTTGATTTATTTGTTTATTAAATATTTACTAGTACTTGATATAGCTGAGTGTTCAACACATATCATTCATAGAGATACAAAAAACAGATGGAGAGGGAGAGGCAGACAGACAGACACACAGACAGACAGAGAGACAGACACCAGTGGGGGACTGATGATGTAAGTATAAAGCATCTTAAATTACACGGTATAATTTAAAAAGAAATTAACATTGGTATAACTTTTTTTCCTGTATTTAGGACAGGGTCTACAGGGCCTACTGGGTCTCACTACATGGATCAAGACTAACAGTGATCCTCCTGTTTTCAGCCTCCCAAGCGCTGGGATTTCAGACGTACGCCATCATGCACAGTCTCAATGGCCAGCTCAGTGTGCCCTGGGGGCAGGGTTAGCAGGCACACCGGGGATCAAACCCGGGCCCCCACACTCTGCCTACGCATGCACTTTAGCATGCACTGAGTTATCAGGCCAGCTCTGGTGTGACATTATTTACATCTGCAAGGCAATCCTTTTCTTCCTCTTAGTTTTTCCAGTAGTTTTATTCATTTTACCTATGAGGAAATCTAATACTGGAATCCCTGCTTCCTTTAATTTTCTTAAAATGGTTACAGTTGAAAATTTTCCTGTTTCTTAGAGTAAGTGCTCCAAAATGTAATTTTCATCCATCTTTTGCCCTGAAATGTTATGTGATTTCCATGCTGAATATTCTCCTAAATATTAATCGCTTAATGGAAGTCTGATATTTGTCTCAGATTAAGAAGGATAGAATCTCCTATAATCTCTCACCAAGTTAATCATTATTTTAACTTGCCATTAGCACTAGAGCTGAAGGGACGGATTTTCATAGTAAATGTTCTCTGTCCTGCTGCACTGTGGACCACTTGTTCTCTGCGTATATAGCTGGGTCTATCCATGGCCTAGGAAAATTTATATTTGTATCTATTATATATTTATTCTGCACTTCTTTCTGAATATATTGAAAGCCTTTTATTATTATTATCCATTTTATATTGTCCCTTATACCTTGACGGGTTGTCACTTAAAATTGGACTATTTCACTACTCTTGATATAAAGTCTATTTTACATATTCAGATTTCTCTTTAAAGAGTTAGTTCATACTCAATTTTTAGAATATACTATTATTTTTGGTACACCACTGTAATAAAAGTTCTCATAGGACTGGGTGTAGCAGCTCAGTAATTCCAGCACTTGGGAGGCTGAAAACAGGAGGATCACTACGAGTCTGATCTGTGTAGTGAGACCGTGTAGACCCTGTACTAAATACATAAAATAAATACAAATTCTCATACATCTCTTCTGCTTAGAGAGTTAGGTCAGAGAAATGCACGGGCACTGTGTAGTTACCTAACTTCTCTTCTGCTCGCCTCTACTGTATGTGAGGTTCCTGTTCTCCTTTCTGCAGCCCCCTCACAGCGCCAAGCCAAGCTCCTCAGGGCTCCTTCGGAATCACCTCCGCCCACTTCCCACAGCCCAGCCCACTGTGCCCGTGAGAAGCATGCGCCTGCCCTTAGCGTCCTTCTTCGAAACATTACAGCTATGAAGCCTGCTCTAGTTGCATCATTAATGATGTTTTCCTTTTCTTAGTTTGTTCTTTTGCTTCATTTCAGTAAATGCCATTTTAGGCGTAAACAAATGGGCACTTATGCCACCATCCTTCCCATTAATCTCATTGCTTTTACAAACGGAAACAAACAAAAAGCCATTTTCATTTTTGAAAATAAAATCCTTTTTTTCTTAAAGATGTGATGGTGATTCAAATTCCAGGAAATAGAAAAAGCTGGTTTTCTTCTGGTACATAGTCAGAGAACTTATTGTCATTTTTATCCCATCTAGATACAATGAGGTATCTGAAGCTTTTTACTGATAGAAATTTTTCCTGCCTTTTATTTTCCTTCATGCCAAATGTTCAGTATAAAGGACACCTCCAAGCTTCCCGACCCTACTCTTTCTGGACTCCTTATCCTACATATTTTCAAATTAAAGACATTTGTGCATGTGTCATTAGATCCAGTATACTTTGTTATGGCTGCAGTTTAGCTGATAATTAACCTGTGCCGATCATTACAGTGTAAACCAGGTTTTTTTGTTTTTTATGTATTTAGTACAGGGTCTACAGGGTCTCACCACATAGATCTACTCTTAGTGATCCTCCTGTTTCAGCCCGACAAGCACTAGGATTACAGGCGTGTGCCACCGCACCCAGTCTCAATCACCATCTCAGTGCGCCCCAGGGGCAGGGCCAGCACTGTACTCCAGGGATCAAACCCCAGTCTCTGCATCTGCCTAAGCAGGTGCTTTAATAGATCAGATTTTTTTAACTGAGCTAATCCTGAGAAAGATGCTCAAAACATTTTTTCTTATTCTGTATTCACCTATTCAAATCATCTAGACTATTTACTACAACAACAAAATTCCTAAATCTCATTAAACATAAGTGTTTGGAATCTGGGGGGTGGGGAGGAAATGTTAAATCTTTTATTCATTTGATGCAGGGTCTTGCCACACAGCTTGGACTCATAGTGATTCTTCTTAGTCTTCCCAGCACTGGGATTACAGGCATTCACCACCCCGCCCAGTTTTGGTGGCCAGCATGGCATGCCTGGGATTCCAAGGCTGGCCTCGCATGCAGTACTGGGGATCAAACCCAGGTCTTTGCGCTTGGCAGACAGATGCTTAGGCAGCTGAGCTATCTCCCCAGCCAGTCAGGGCATTTTAATCAGCCCCTATGATGCAGCCATGTAGTTCTCCTTAACGAGGCACATCCCTTCACCACAACATCTATGTCAGCATTGTATCAGGTTGAGAGTTGGATGATCAGAGGTGGGATAAGATAAAACCGCAAATCTGAGTGGTGGGATCTTTTATGGTTTTCGTTTGTTTGTTTTCTTTCTTGGCTACTCTTTCACTTTCCTGAATATCTGACCTATTTCTGGGTCAGACAAAACTTTGAGAGTGGGTGGAAGAGAATTCACAAGGGTGAAAAACTAGCCGCTCAGGCGGAGTCTCATGGCATGGTATCACTGCCCACGGTAGAGGGCTGGCTTCTGGCCTCAATGCTATCCATAAATCCAAACTGGAGGACTTCAAATTCTCAACAGACAAAAGAAAAGCCACAAGGCCCAGCTTATTAATTGGGAGTAAAAATCATAACTATGAGGCTCACTGTGTGCCCAAATCACTGATCAGATCTTCCATGAAAACACACTGGCTTACAGTGAAAGGCTCCCTTCCACTGTGGGTAGTTTCCCTGTGTCTGCTTTTTGGCAGTTGGTTAATGAAGAGGCAATTTTAGCAATTAAAAAAAAAATAGGCAGGCCTGATAGCTCAGTAGACTAAAGCACCTGTGTAGGCAGAGTGCAGCAGCCGGGGTTCAATCCCCAGCATGCCGTGCTGGGCGCACACTAAGACAGTGATTGAGGCTGCACGTGGTAGTGCTCGCCTCTAATCCCCCCACTTGAGAGGCTGAGAACAGGAGGATCACTACGAGTCCAGTCTACGTAGTGAGACCCTGTAGAGCTTGTAGACCCCATCCTAAATACAGGAAACAATAAAATTAAAAAATAATACTTGGAAAACACAGAGAGTATATAAACCAGAGAATTTTTTCCAAACCACAATAGATCTGATTTTTAAAATTTCTCTGCCCACCATAAAGCTGTAAGAGACAACTTGATGATTCTTCATTTCCTGGAAAGTACTCAAATGCTGCCAAAACCTTCCTGTTGGACACTATATTTACACTACAGTTATATCTACTATCTTTCATTCTGACTCTCTCCAGTTTTTGAAACAACCTTCATTTAATTATATTAATACTATCAAAGCCTCTTTATCTGCTTATAGCTTATAAGCCTTTCTTTCACAGTAAGGTGCAGAGATATCAGCTATGATGTGTTGATTTTTCTCTGTACAACTCAGGGTCCTGGGAAGGCACAGCCAATGGGGCTGCTACCAAACCCGGGGAGGGTGCACTGTTCCCTGGTTTTCACTACTCCTTAAGACACAGCGCAGCCTACGGGTCTCTAATCATGCCCTCATCTTTTCCTAACTATGTAGAGGAGGAGGCAAAGAACACAACTCCCTGGCTTCTCTTTTCTCACTGCCGTGGGATACTGGAGCCTCCCCCAAATTATTAACAATCACAGAATTCTGAGGACAGGTTATTGGAGCTTTTGAAATCTTCCTTTGTCGGCTGTTCTTTTGCTGCTACCATGGAAACAGACATCTTATTATTTTTTGATAGACCTGTTTCCCTTTCAGCTAACTACCATAAAAGAGAAGAAATTCTTTTTGTGCTAATATGTGCAATATCTTGCCTTTCAGTCGGGTTAAACTTTCTTCTCAATCACAGATCAGGATAAAGTTCTTCTAATTTTTTAACATGCTGGATTTCATAGCTTACAGTCCCACCTCCACTTTCTCTAAAAAGCTAGTAGAATCAATTTCCATCTGTCATTCTAGTAAAATCAAAGGTACATATGTTCATGATTTCAAGTAGCACAAAGCACTGAGTCCCAATCTATTTAAATACTTTTTGTTCAGTTTTTTCCCCTTCCTAGATTTTGCCTGAGAACTGGTGGATCAACAGTTAAAAGTGAGGGGTCTTGCAGGTTAGCTCAGTTGTTTAAGCTCCTGCTTGGGCAAACCCAGTCAGGCATAGGGGACTGAGATTCAATCTCCAATTCCTCATGCCTTACCAGACCCGCCCTTAAGGCAGCCTGAGCCAGCCAAAAAAAAAAAAGATCCTTCTCAACATTTAAAAGTGAAAAGATAAATGCATAAATATTTTAGTGACTGTTTACATGTTAGTAGAAACATTATTATTATTTCAATCCAAAGCAGTTACTGAACTGCATACATGTTCCTACACCTCTGAAATAAGCTCTTGGGCCCCCTGTGGTCTGCAGTCTGTAAATTAGAAAACAATGGTATAAAGGATGTCTTGGTTTTTATAGAATCTCAAGACTGAAAGTTAAATGTATCTAAATGTCTACCCTCATTCAGATTTAGCCATTTTCAAGTAAATCAAGTATTTCCACAATTCTTTCTTTGGTCCCAGGGAGAATTCTCTGAATGGTCTGAAATTGGCCTGTATTAAGTGGTAGTAAAGTTGTCAAGGAGACCACAGCTTCCACAAGGACAGCAATGATAGAGGTCCACGTTGATACAAGCTGCTAGCATGGTGCCTTGCAGAACACAGTGGGTACTTAAGGATGAACAGCTGAGTAGTTGTGGAATCCTTGGCTGTGCCAAGGGTGAGTCAGCTATGTACTAGGCAATTATCATATGGAGGAGGTTTAGACATTGGAAGCTAACTTCATATCTTTATTAAGATATGAATATCTTTATTAAGTTAAGGATCTTTGAAGTAATGGGACAAAAGGCTGACAACTACATATCAGGGTCTTAATGGTCCATTGAAGTATCTTCTTAAATTAAACTTCCAGTCTTTTCAACTTCCATATATATGTGACCTGAAATCTCTTCCCCTTAAGGTAGCCACATAATGTAATAGTTTAGAATAAAATGTAAATCTTGTCTTAAATATGTTCAATATTATTCACTGAGGTTGTATTAGCACATTTATGATAACAGCCTCAGTTTAGATTGAGAGTGCTAAGAAACCAACTCAAATGAGCTTAAGTAAAAAGAAAAAAGTATTGCAAAGATGAAATATTGAGAGGGATAAAAGATAAAAGAAAGGATTTTGATGGGGTCTTCACAGAGGACCATAAAAAGAATTAAAATTCTTATTTACTTAAACCACATAGAAAAAAAATCATAATAGCCTGAGTAACAACTAAAGACTCCAGTTATTCAAGGGGTCTTGTGGGAGGAAACACATAGAGGCTTACCAGGACCATATCAAGGGCAATAACATGTTGATAACAGAAACCATTAACTCCCTTTCCTTAGAGCTGAGTGACAAATACAGGGATCAAACTGGCTGGCCTGGCTTTGTCAGGCCACCTAGGTCAGCTGACTACGAGTAATGTCAGCTAATCCTGTGTATTTGTGTGATTCTCAGAAAGAGGGGATTATCCAACAGTTGCCCTAACTGGTACATACCCACTACACCATCATATTGCCAACCTGTCTTGAATTCAAAAGTAAATAATACCACCAAATATTTTTTAACATTGCCTCTCCCAAGCCATGCATTTTATACAAAATATATGGGTAGCTTGGGGAGAGTCTAATTACACAGTGCTACATTTATATACCTTGTGCTTAATTTGTTAGAGGAAAATTATCTCTCAATCTTCTATTCATATACACTTACCCCAAACCTGATCAAGAAATACCAGGTCTCAAGGTTCCGGTCAAGAAGAAAATCGTTACACTAAAACAGAAGAAAAGTGTTAGGGTAATGAATGGAAAAAGACATTTTATAAAAGACTGTGTGTGCCATAGGTAATTTTGTAGCTACATATTGTTAGGAATATTTCATGTACTATATTTTATGGTAGAAAAATAATTGACTTGCTGCAAAGAGGTAATTCAACTTAACAGGCATAAAAAATATGCCCCTACCTACAAGACACTTGATGGCAAAAGCATAAAGAAAAGAGCCCACGCTCACAGAATATTCCTGCACTGCAAAGAGCGTATCTGAAGTGGATGTGCGTAGAAGAGGCCCGCAAGGTTTTTAGAAGAATGGTTAAACACTCGTTCAAAAAAGGATTTTAACTGGTGAAATTTCTGAGGCACGCTTCCTGCCAGATTTTCTCTGCTAGTATGATCGTGATCAGCACAGGTAAGCCAAGTACTTGTGGGTCTCTGCTGGCGTGTTCATTTGCGGGCACAGCGTCAGGTGAGGACCTCTGCGTACGTATGTGCCGGGGGCAGCAGTGCTTGTGGAAGACTCAGGAGGAAACAGGATGCCGGAGAGCAGGGAGGGGCCGGTCTTGCCTTTTTGGGTTTGTTTTTTTTTTTTTTTAAATAATAATTCATCCTTGTGAAAACAAACTCATCCGGGGAGGTCATCATCCAATGCCTTCAGAATGCAAGGCCCCCAAATCACGCAATGTCCTCCAGCCAAGCCCAGCCTCATAAAGGTTCCACTGCCTTCCAGCATCAGGTAACTAAGAACCAAGATGCTAGCTCTTGGGTGTGCAGACTGAAACCACATCCACATCACAGAAAACGTGAACCACTTATTCCTGGTGAAAACGAGAATGCTAGGCATTTTAATAGCTTAGGAATTTTTGTCTCCAGACAATAGACTTTAGTCCTGTAAACTGACTGATTGCTCCAGATTGATGGCACAGCTTAAGCTGTTCAACGGTGGAAATGTTCTATAATTATACTCCCAGTAAGGAATCTACTAGCCATGGTGGCTATTTAACACTTGAAATGGGGTTAGTAGGTCAACGAGATAGCTCAGTGGACTAAACACCTAATTAGGCAAGCACAGGGAACGACCAGGATTCCATCCGGGGCACCGCATGCAGCGCCGGCCCCGCCCCCAGGCGCGCTGAGCCAGAGTCTGGGCATGGTGGCCCGCGCCTGTAATCCCAACACTGGGAAGGCTGAAAACAGGAGGATCACTGTGCATCCAAGCTGTGTAGTGAGACCCTGTGCCAAACACATAAAAAAAGAAATGAGGCTAGTGAGTCTGAGAAACAGACTTTTCAATTTTATTTAATATCTAGGAAATTAAATAGTTGCAAGTATTTAGCGGAGAACACAGCTGCACTGTAGGTTGACACAAGCAAGGAAGAATTTTTGCTTTAATTTCCACTAGAGGGCACTCTCTACTTCAATAGAAGTGACAGCAATGTGCATTTTACCATCATCCGTTAGTGGAAAAAAGAATAAACAGCCACATAATTCTTACTGTCTAGAGATGTCTCACCCTCCTTATAGACTGGTGCTCTAAGCAGCTTCCATCCAGCCTAACTCTTCTGTTGTGACTCTTTCTACATTTCATCTTATATCGAGTAGAATATTTAACAAAATCCCACAAAGGTTACAGAACTGATACATTCTTGAGAACAGAAACTCGCAAGTTAAGATTATGTAGGGCACATTTTTTAAAAATCAGGAAAGCAGTGCTTTTCACAAATACATTTGCTTTCTCATACACAAAGTTAAAATTGCACTTTTATTTATATTTTTTGTCACAATATACTCATGTTGCTATGAATTTCCAAAAGAAAATGTAGTATTTGAACAAAACAGTTATAAGGATTTTTCTAGGATAAAAATTTTATCAGTACCCTTCAAATACACTCCTTAAACAATATTATTGTCCACATTTTCATTGTTGCATTCCAAAAATCTCCACATGGCTCATAAAAATGATCCTCAAGTTATTTTTCCTTTAATTTTTTTTTATATTTATTGATGCATTGAGCATGTAATATGTGCCGGACATTATCCTAGATGTCAATTATCCTAGATTATCTTAGATTATATTAGATTATACTAGATGCTGAATGTATTATGATAAATAAAATACGTAAACATTTCTGCCCTCTTAAATTCCAGGGGAGGGTCAGCCAAATAACTCAGTGGAGTAAAGCACCTGCAAGCAGGCACAGGGGGCTGGGGTTTGATCTCTGGACCGGCCATGCCAGCCCCGCCACCAGGGCGTGCTGAGAGGGCAATTGAGACTGGGCATGGTGGCGCACACCTGTAATCCCAGCTCTTGGGAGGCTGTAAACAGGTGGATCACTACGAGTCCGATCTAGTAGTGGGACCCTGAGCACCCTGTAGACCCTTCCCTAAAATACAAATTAATTAATTAAATTCCAGGGGAAGCAGACAAATAAAAAATAAAATATATAGGTTATCAGATGTCTATTAATATTATTAAAAACTAAATGAAGGTATGGAGATGCATCTTCACTTTCAATCTAGTCAGTCAGGGAAGGTCTCGGAGGGAAGACTGCACAGCAGTGAAGACTGAGGAGCGCAGAGAGGGAGACTCACGGATGGAGGGAGGGAGGGACAGCCGTTTAGGTAACAAGAAGCGCGACTGCAAGCACGCTGACGTAGGAGCACCTTGGTCTTTGGTGCTTGGGAAGCTCCAAGATACTGAGCAGAGTAAATAAAAGATTGCTTTGTGCAAGAAAAGGTCAAGGAATTCTCAAGGGCCGAAGCAGGCAGGGGCTTGAAGACACCTAAGGCCTTTGGCTTTCCTTTTGAGAAATATGCAAAGCTGTTCAAAAACATGTTTTTTACTCTGTTTTCTATTTTAAAGAGAAAAAAAAAAACCACGAAGACAAAATCAAAGCATCATAAAAACAATAAATAAAAAAGGATACAGATTTCAAAACAAGATGATAGGAAATTAACAACGGTTGTTATATATTACATATTGTTCTCTTCAAAGTCATTGCTCAGATTACCAGGTATAGATATGTAAAATTGATCAAAAAATTAAATATTAACTGTTCCTTTCCATAAACCATAGAAATTAGAAGTACAATTATCTTAGCTATATCTATATATCTATATATCTGTATATGTGTACATACACATATACAGATATATAGATATATATAACTTCTTTCCTCCTTTTCCCCATCCCAGTTATTCTTTCTTTTAAAAAAGATAAACATAACAATGAAACTGAGTTTCAGAATAGGTTATTAGAACTGTTGCAATAGTTAATATGCAGCATATTGTCTTTCTAGTAGTTGTTCGGAGTAGACCATATATGTATGCTGTCTTGCATAAACACCATTAACACAAAACTTTCTTTTTAATGAACTAAGAGAAACTTGCTCTATAAAAATCTTAACTCAGTTGTATATACATATATTTTTTCTTCATTTTCCCTTTCCCATCACAGTTTGTCTTTCCTTTTGAACAATTTCTTTCCAATTCACAATATCTTTTGTGCATTTCGATCTTATTTATTTGTTTGTATTTTCATGTGAGTGAGGCAATACGATGTTTACACATATGGGTCTGATTTATTTCACTTTTGAGTATGGTTTTGAATTGCATCCATTTACCTATAAAAGACGTCAATTTATTTTTTATGGCTGAGTAGGACTCCACTATTTACTTTTTAAAACCTACAACTGTTTGTTATCCACCCTTCAGTTTATGGACATCTGCATTGTTTCCAAGATTTAGCTATTACAAATTATGCTGCTATAAACATGGGTGAACATTGTGGCATAATGATTTTAGTTCTTCTAGAAGGGGATTAGCTGGGTAAAATGGGACCTGTTTTCTAAGCACTCCATACTGATTTCCACAGTGGTTGCACCAGTTTACACTCCCACCAACAGTAGAGAAGGGTTTTTTGTCCCCACAGCCCAGCCACCATTTATCAGTTGATTTCTTGATGGCAGTCTTTCTTTCTGGGGTGAGATGGAATCTCACTGTTGTTTTCATTTCCACCTTTCTAATGACCAGTGATATTGAACACTTTTTATGTATTTATTTTCCATTTGTATTACTTCATCTGCGAAGTGCCTATTCATCTCGGAAGCCCACTTTTGGATTGGGTCTTTGAACTTCAGGGATCTGATTTTTTTAATGCTTTGTATGTTCTGGATATAAGGCCTTTGTCTGTGAGACAACTGGTTACCATTTTTCCCACTCTGTTGGTTGTCTTTTTATTTTGTTGGTGATTTCTTTTGTTGTGCAAAACCTTTTCAGTAAAGGCAGTTCCCATTTGTTGATTCTACTATTTCCCTTGTAGTCTGGGTTTTCTTCATAAAGTCTCTGCCTACACTTAGGTCGTTGAGGCTTCTACCTACTTTCTAATAATTTTTTTTTCTTTTTTACTTTAGGTTTATTTTTTTTTCTACAGTTTTATTGATAAACATATAGCAATGAGACAGTTTCAAATCAAATCGGAAGTACAGTTTCAACAAATAATACACTGCATATATTCTTCTTAGTGGTTAATTGCTGTACAAGATGCGGACTTGTGATCCTATTTACAAACACCAT
>NW_004524643.1:7961579-7968935 GCF_000260255.1 Octodon degus | reverse complement strand
AAGTTCAGGTGGAGCTCTACAGAGTTTGGAGTTATCCAGCTGCGTCTGGCTTAGGTCTGGCTGCTGTGCTCAGCTCCTTCCTGCTGCGGACCTGGGCTAGTACTGGGTCTGGGGGTTCCCGGAAGTCAGCAGCAATTCCGGACCTGGGCTAGGACTGGGTCTGGGGGCTCCCAGAACTCGGCCTACTTTCTAATAATTTAAATAGAATAACAAGCTAAGCCAACTTTTGATTTTTACAGGGTCTCTTCTGCTGAGCTCAAACAGATTGGGTGGGGTCCAGCAGCAAGAATGGGACCAGAAAACCATGTTAGGAAGCTGTTATAGTTCTCCCTGAGAGAGTAAAGTGGCTCCCACTAGGTGGTATGAGAGGAGATAAAAAGAAAGGGACTTATATTTATTTAAGAGTTTGAAGCCAGCAGGCCTGTTGATCAGTTGCCTATAGTGTCTGCTGCTGTACTGCTCCAGTTTTCTTTCAGTCACAGAAATTACCAGTGCATTCCTCTGACAAGATGGACAACAAAAGAGAATTTATTATCTTGTCACCTAAAACCCTATCTCCAGGAAAGATAACGTCTGTAGTTTGATTTCTTCTCCTTAGAAGCTGTCATTTTGTTGGAATAAAGTTGCTTGGATCTAGATAGTACTTTCCTTTTTCAACAAGTGCATCATATAATCATTTCCTTTCCTCTGGAGAAATTATTTTGGTACTTGGCCTGACTCCTCCCGCCAGCTTCTACGAGTGCTGGTTCTCCCAACTCATAAGAGTTCTCCAGTGAATTGCTCTTAACTGATGACCCGATATCTATAAGGTGAAACTTCTCCCAGTGAGGTAGCCCTGAGCCACTGATAACTGATAAAATATGCAAAAGCCAGGCCCTAGCCTCAAGGAACCATTCGTATTTCAGAGCTCCTTCATGATTAAACTCACACTAGTCTTCAGTTGGCTCTGTTGTCAATCAGCCAAGGGTTCTTTCACTTCATTCAGATAGAAATCATGAATCAGCAAAGGGCAGCTCTGCTGGCTGTCCTGATGTTACCTGATAACACTGGATGCTAATAGTTTTATATGACCAGCTACAGGTCACAACTGCTGCCGTTGGCCACCACCTTCCAGTGCCAACCTCTGCTGGACATCATAGGTCAACAGTACCCCACTCTGGTATCATTGGTCTTCACTGGCTGTTGGGTTCTGGAGCTCTTCAGTGGTACCAGTTCTTAATGTTTACTGCTCTTTCTTTTGCAATGACTGCTGTATCATGCTACTCCTACATAGAGTCACAGTACTTTTAGAACCCACACTACCCAAGAAATAATAAAACTCACATGGATTTGGTCATAGCGTTAATCGCATAGTGATTGAAATAGTGTCGACACAAAGCATCAGACCCATAAAGCAGTTTAAATAAGGAAAGTAGGGAATTGCTTGTTTTCTGGTTCTGTTCTTGCACAGTTCAGTGGTACCCAGGTAAAGCCCTCACCTCTCTGGGAATCTTTAATCTTTACTTGTACCCTAAACCCCCTACCTAGGGCTGCTAACTCAAAGCATAGCTTCCACACTTCCCACCCCCACTGGAGCTGCCCTTTTTCCTGTCTTCCTTATATGGGTCAACTCATCTTGGTATCCACCCCTGACAAATGAGAAGAACCGGAGCTAACACTGGTTGAGAGTTTTATTTCATTTAACTTTCACAGTGCTTGGTCAGTTGGGTGTAATTTCGATTTTCTTGTTGGACCTAAGTGAGATTATTAGACGTTTACGTAATTGAATGCAGTAATTTTCAGTTTTGCTTGCTCACTCTTTGAAGTAATATCCAAAATGTATCCCATAAGTTTAAATAGTTGTAAAGTATGAAATTCCAGTATATTATAAATATTGACATTTCAAGCTATTGTGTTGCTCTTTTACATACAGCCTTTGGAATATAAACACCACAGCAATTTCATAATGATATCATCCACTTAAAAAATAAAATTGAAGGCTCTTTTTTAACTGACAAAATTTTTTTTTCCGGAACCAGGGATTGAACTCAGGCCCTTGCAACTTTCCAGGAAGCGCTTATTCTACTGAGCCATCTCCCTGGCCCCTAACTGACAAAATTTTTGCTTGTTCTTTTTCTCTTGCATTCCATCATCATACAATACATTTTATGCCTGAGAATCTTTATTCTTCTTTATTTTCTAAAAAAAGAAATGAGTAACATTTATCTCTCATTATCTAACATATTCTAAGTGCAAATCTTTCTTTTGAAGTGACTTAGCTTTACAAATATCCATGATAGAAGTAATTACAATATTGTAAAGTTGTTTTATACAGAGAGTTAAATAACTATTAAATATAAAATTCAGTTGTTACTGGAAACATGCCTTTGAACAAGATGGATAGGATATTTTAATAAGTTCTAGTATTCATGAACAATACTTAGTAATAAAATGAAAATATGTTCTGTAGCATTTCTATCGCTATATTTGTGGTCGTAATGAATACAAGAGCCAAGAAACATCATTCACATAAAAAATGAGAATGGGAATGGATGAAGTTTTGTCCAAGCAATATCACAATTTTTTGAACTACTTCTGAATGAATGCCAGAAAGTACCTAGTGATCTAGCTTCAAAAATAATTTTTAATTTATAAGATGATATCTGATTATTAAAATTTTATTGAAAAAAATTATCAGAAACCATTTGATTTGTCAAGGTTTTTAACCCCATCTTTAGGATTAGCTCTCTCAATATCAGCACTGAAAATTCCAAATAGACTGTTTGGCAGCCCAGGGGTTTTTCCAGCCTCTGAAGAATGCTTCATAGTAAATCAAAGATGGTCATTATTTCAACAATGATTCCATTTGGAATAAAACATAATGAGCTCTTTTACAGTAAGTTGATTTGGATGGGTGCTCCTTTAAAACACTTTAGCCAGATTAGATTTCCTGGGGCTTAAAAGACAACACCCTGAAAACTAGTGCTTTACCATGTGGAGGGGCTTAGACTACTTCAGAATCAAGGTCCCTCTGAAAGTCTTTTTTATTCACTGTAGTCGGGAAGAGGTTCTTTGCAGAACTGTCCTATTGGTCAGGGCCCATCAAAGAAAATGCACTTCTGGCCCCTTTCCCAGTTTTCATTAACTAAATTCACAAGATATGAAGAAAGAATAAGTCCATGGACACACCCAGGCAGACTACTGTCACATACATTGTCCTCCATTTTGGTCCCATCAAAAATCACATTTAGGGCCCAGGGAGATGGCTTAGTGGAATAAGCGCTTCCCTGGCAAGTGCAAGGGCCTGAGTTCAATCCCTGGTTCCACAAAAAAAAAAAAAAAATCACATTTAATCCACTGTCTATTCTGGATTAGAAGGACTGTGTTCCAGGCCACTCTACAGTCTCCAAACCCACTGGCTCCCCATAAAAATCACATCTCCCCTTAACACCTTCCCCTCCACTCTCCTATGAGTTCCACCATGCTATGAATTTTTCCCTTATGTACATTAAGAACATTGTATGTTTTTCCCTATTTAATCTACTTTTTCAATTTTTTCCACTGAATCTTGAGAGAATAGAGAGGAAGTTTCTCAGCTCCCCTCCAGATTCACTAAATCACTTTTCTGCCTGATTATTTTGGAATGTATTTTTTTTGCAAATTCTTTTTATTTGCTCTGGATAAATTTTAATAACATGTAAGTTCTTCTAATGACATACACATGTAATTTACAAGTATGTAAGTTTGTCTTCTGAACACAAAAATACAAAGAAGCTACATAGGTATGTAGAGGGCTAAACTTGCATGGAATAGATTTGCAGGATAAGATAAAATAAGCATCAATTGATGGACAGGACCACAAAAAGCTTTGGATTTATATTTTATCCATCAGTTTTTGTTCTTTGATCTTCTTTTGTGCTTTTCTGAAAAATCTCTTTATTTAAGTGGTTTTGAAGTGATCATTTAAGATTTGGTAAGGAGTTTACTGGAAAAGATTAAACAGACTAGCTATAAGAATCAATATCCTTTAAATGATATTTAGACATTTAACAATGCCCCAAGCAAGCTGTATCATTTGTATGGTTCATAAAATAGATACATTTTCTTTCAGATTATTTGAAAGGTTCACAGTAATTGGTTTACAGTCACTGAATAACAAGTTGACAAGAATAAAATGCCTAATGCTAAAAATGAAAAATTTAAAACTCTTTATGACACATTTTGGTGGAAAAAAAAATCAATGCTAGAGTTTGCTTTTTCAAATTGTGATCAAAATTATAAAACGGACTATGGTGCAGAGAGAGATTGTCAATGGAATTCTAAATTAGAATGGGGAGCAGAAGTCTCTCTATGTAACCAATATTTACATTCCATATCCAATGGGCTGGCCAAATATCTCAGTGGATTAAAGCATCTGCAAACAGGCTCAAGGGCCAGGGATTTGATCCCTGGGTCTGTCATGCTGGCCCCACCCCAGAGCTGAGACCGGCAATTGAGACTGGGTGTGGTGGCACATGCCTGTAATCCCAGCACTTGGGAGGCTGTAAGCAGGCGGATCACTACGAGTCTGATCTAGTAGTGAGACCCTGAACACCCTGTAGACCCTTCCCTAAAATACAAAAAAAATTCATACCCAAGGGATAAGCAGAATTTAGAAAAGTAGATGGAAGAACAATTAGCCCTCAAGCAGGAAAAAAGACATAGTCAAACAAAATGAGGGAGCTACCAGGGAGAGCTCACTTCCAGGGGAAAATAATAATAACAATAACCCATGAAGAAAGCAAGAGCTATCAAAGAACACAGTCTGTAGAACAGCATGACATAAAATAAAAAAAAACAGATTTCTTGCAGGTGAAGAACTTTGTAGAACTACTTAATAAATGTGGTATCAGTAAAAATAAGAACTGAAAATCCAAATAGATAATAAGGCAGCAGAAAATACAAAAGGGAGAAATACAAATTTTAAAGCTAAGAAAATACAAATCTATCAAAACAATATTTTTTATAAATTAGAAATTGCCTGATAGCACAAAGATAAAAATTCAAATAAAAGCAGAGGAAAACTCAACCTAATAAACATGGATTAATAGGGGGAAACACAGAGAATAAGACAAATGGTGCAAAAGTCAGACAAAATATGAGAGAAAAATGTCACTGCAGATATTTTGTGTCTTAGAAATAGTGAACCAAAACATGGGGAAAAATTTATTTAGAGACAGAAGATAAGAACACTGCTTCAAAAAAAAAAATCTGTAAATCAACCCAAAAACTAAAAAATGTATACCACATACCCACCAGACAGATAGATAGATAGATAGATAGATAGATAGATAGATATAGATAGATAACAGTACAAGATGTGTGTGTGTATATATATATGTATGTATATAATTTTTATTGAACTTTAAAGATAGAAATAGAAATTTTCAGATCTGTGGGTGATAAAAATGAGGCCATTATGCAAGGCAAGTTGAGTTACATACACCTAACTTTTCAATAACATTAAACATTAAAAGGCATTGAAAAATGTTTATAAATGATAAGTGGAGAATAAAAATTATTCACAAACCCTAAACCCATGTAAGCTATTATTTTTTTCCACAATTTTAAAAACAACAGAGGGTTTTTTGGGTTGGGTTGGGTTGGGTTGGGTTGGGTTGGGTTGGGTTGGGTTGGGTTTTTTTGGTGGCCTAAGGTTGCCTTCAGCGCAAGTCTAGTTCGGGTTGAGTATCTGGGTTTTGAACCACAGCATCCTGAGGCTGACTTCTTTGTTTAAGTAGTTACTTAAACAACTGAGCTAATGGGCAGGCCCCCATGTAAGATATTATTAAAAAGAAAGAGTTACAAGATATTTTCAAATGTGAAAGGCCTCTGTACATGTAGAACACAACAGCCCCTCAATAACAACAAAATACTCCAAGTTAATCAATTAGCTAGCCAAAAGATCACTCAAAAGTTAAAAACTTGAGATATAAAATACTTGTAATTTTTTAAACCTCATAAAATAACTGGGAAAAATTATTTCACAATGAAATCAAAATTTTTCTTAGAGGTATGATGTAGTAAAGGATTTGAACTTCTTTTCTAAGCATATACAATTAAATATCTGGCCAAATGCACACAAAATAAATGTTTGAGGATTCAGGCAAATTTGGTGAAAGACTGTGATCCCTGAAAATGGAAAGGAATGAAGTGAGTATTGCTCAGAGCTTTCAACCTCTAGACAGTGTGGGTCCTATGGGTGCAGAAATGGGGAACCTGATCAAACTCTGAGGACTTTTCCTGAGTTAAGAAGAGAAAGAATAAGAGCCAGTGAGATAGCTGAGCAGACTAAGCACCTGCTTAGGGAAACACAGGGACAGGGGTTCCATCCTGGGCACCATGTGCCCCACCAGCCCCACGCCTGGGCCTGCTGAGCCAACAGCAGAGACCCGGGTGGCTGTGCACATCTGCAGTCACAGCCCTGGTGAGGCTGGGTCAGGAGAATCACTACAAGGGGCCGGGGAGATGGCTCAGTAGAATAAGCACTTCCCTGGCAAGTGCAAGGTTCTGAGTTCAATCCCCGGTTCTGCCAAAATAAAAAAAAGAGAATCACTACAGTTCAGAGCTGCACAGTGAGACTCTCTACCAAAAACATTTTTAAAAAGGAGAAAAAGAATAGAGGTTAGAGTGACTCCAAAGAATCAAATTTACAAGTTATAATGCTACAACAACAGGAAATACTCAGGAAAAAGAGCTCCATGTATTTTAATGAATGCCACTTTGTGTCTTTGACTGAATAATAATATGTCTGGAACAGCATAAATATCAACAAGAAAAATAGAAAATATGTGCAGAAAAAAACCAGTAGACAAGAAGTAGAGAAAAAATAGACAAGAGGTAGAGAAAGGGCAAGAAGTAGAGAAAAAAAAATAGACAAGAAATAAAGAAAAAAAATGCTAGAGAGTGAAAACCAAACAACGACTGTAGCCTTTATTATTCAAGTTTCCCCAACCAAAGCAGAAACACAAAAATGTACATGGCGTTTACCAGAGACTGAAAGTGCAATATCTACCTGGGGCTAAACTGACACTCGAAGAACCCGAACTAAAGCACATTCGCAAAAACCTTAAAAAGGCTTTATAACCAACTTAGAAAAAATCAAATTAGGTCCTAGTAATTTGTTTGCCAAAACAAAATTAACGTCCCTTTTCAAAACACAGTTGGGGCTGGGGAGATAGCTCAGTGGCACAAGCGCCTGCCTGGCAAGAGCAAGGTCCGGAGTTCAATACCCAGTGCTGCAAAACAAACAAATAAATAAATAAATAAATAAATAAATAAATAGAGTACTAGCCCAGGTCCGGTGAGTGTGCAGAGAGTTTCCTGCTACCCTGCGCC
>NW_004524643.1:7931442-7953786 GCF_000260255.1 Octodon degus | reverse complement strand
TTTGTTGAAACTGTACTTTCGATTTGATTTGAAACTGTCTCATTGCTATATGTTTATCAATAAAACTTTGAAAAGAAAATAAATAAATAAATAAATAAATAAAACAGTAAAACCACCTAGCACTTAAAAACAAAATGTATACACAATGTCTAACATTCAATCCAAAATTTCTAGATTTGCAAAAAAAAAAAGTTAATGTAGGGCCAGTGAAAAAACTCAGCTACTAAGCACCTGCATAGGTAAGTGTAGGAACTGGGATTCAGTCCCCAGCATGCCATACCAGCCCCGCCACCAGACATGCTGAGCAGGCAACTGAGTCTGGGCTTGGTGGTGCATGCCTGTAATCCTAGTGCTGGGGAGGCTACAGGAGGATAACTACAAGTCTGAACTGTGCAGTGAGATAAAAAAAATTAAGGAGTAAATGTATGCAAGTGGTAATATCCTTCATAGAAAGAAATACAGAAATAACGCAGTTCATAAAATTAGTAACAAAAATGATTTAAAAAACACTTTTACAAATACTTTCAATATATGCTTAAGAATTTAAAGAAAAATGTAAGCATAATGAGAAACAAGATTTTAAAAGTAATACCAAATGGAACTTCTAGGCAATAAAAAAAAAAGCCAGATAAAACTATGACCAGTTTAGTATCGAAGCTGCGGCTGCTGAGTCCAGATCTGAGAAGCGCGCACCCTGACACCAACCCCACGTGCACTCCTGGTTCCTTTTGGTTCTAAGTCCAAGATGGCCAGTCTCAAGGATCAGCTGATTGTGAATCTCCTTAAGGAGGAACAGGTGCCCCAGAATAAGATCACAGTTGTCGGGGTTGGTGCTGTGGGCAAGGCCTGTGCCGTCAGTATCTTAGTGAAGGACTTGGCAGATGAACTTGCTCTTGTGGATGTCATGGAAGACAACTTGAAGGGAGAGATGATGGATCTCCAGCACGGCAGCCTTTTCCTTAGGACACCAAAAATTGTGTCTGGCAAAGACTATGATGTAACCACCAACTCCAAGGTAGTTATCATCACCGCTGGAGCATGGCAGCAGGAAGGAGAGAGCCTTCTTAACTTGGTGCAGCGTAATGTGAACATCTTCATGTTCATCATTCCTAATGTTGTGAAGTACAGTCCTAGCTGCAAGTTGCTTGTTGTGTCCAACCCAGTGGACATCTTGACCTATGTGGCTTGGAAGATAAGCGGCTTTCCCAAGAACCTTGCTATTGGCATTGGTTGCAACCTGGATTCAGCCCGGTTCCACTACTTGATGGGGGAAACGCTGGGTGTGCACCCACTGAGCTGCCACAGCTGGATCCTCAGGGAGCATGGAGACTCCAGTGTCCCTGTGTGGAGTGGTGTGAATGTTGCTGGTGTCACCCTGAAAACTCTGTACCCTCAGTTAGGAACTGATGGGGAGAAGGAGCATTGGAAAGAGGTTTACAAACAGGTGGTTGACAGTGCTTATGAAGTGATCAAACTAAAAGGCTACACATCCTGGGCCATTGGACTGTTGCTGGCAGATTTGGCAGAAAGTACAATGAAGAATCTTAGAAGGGTGCATCCAATTTCTACCCTGATTAAGGGGCTCTATGGAATCAAGGATGATGTCTTCCTTAGTGTCCCTTGTGTCCTGGGACAGAATGGGATCTCTGATGTTGTGAAGGTGACTCTGACTTCTGAGGAAGAGGCACGTTTGAAGAAGAGTGCGGACACCCTGTGGTCGATCCAGAAGGAGCTGCAGTTTTAGAGTCTTCCAGTGTCGCCACGTCACTGTCTAGGCTACAGGAGGGCTTAGTTGGAGTTGTGCCCGTTGTCCTTTTTAGCTCACATGTGATTGAAGCAGCACTATTAAGATGTCCTGGGGAAAACAGTTTCTGAAAGTTAAAGTAGAAACGGTTCACAAAACTCCACAGCTCTGTCCTGATGCCGGATGGTGCTGCACTTGTAGTCCTGGTTAGTATCAAGTAGCCCAGCATCTGAGACACCTCACTGCGCAGGCTCCAGTTACTCTTCAAACAGATGTGTGTTACTCGGTTACACAGCTTCACCCACCAAGCCTTGTCTGACCTTTCCCCAGTTGGTTCTAGCCTGGGATCCAGTGTACAAATCCAATACTGCATGTCTTGTGCATAACTGTCTTAAAGGGTTTTGTTTTGTGTATTATACATATATGAGTAGTGTACTTTGCCATATAATGTAAAAAGATCTACCTGTGAACAGCGCAACCCAGCGTCACACCAACTACAATGCCAAATAAACCTTGAACAGTGGCTACTGTTAAAAGAAAAATTAAAACCAGTTTAGATATAAGAAATATAAAGGTTTGATGAACTTGAACACAAAAATAGAAAAAAAATCTAAATTTAGGCCTGGGAATATAGCTCAGCAGTACAAGAACCTGCCTGGCAAACATAAGGTCCTGAGTTCAATTTCTAATACTCTCCCCCCTCAAAAAAAATCCAAATTTAGGCACACAGAGAAAAAGATAAAAACAAATAAAGTGCCAGATGTGGTGGCACATGCCAATAGTTCCAGTACTTGGGAGGCAGAGGCAAGAGGATCTCCACGAGTTTGAGGCCAGCCTGAGCTATATAGGGAGTTCAAGTTCAGCTTGCACAACATGGTAGGACCTTGTCTAAATAAATAAGTAAATAAACCTCAATTTATGAAACTGTATCAAGCACTTTAGCTTACGTATCATTGAGGACTCAGAAATGGAGGAAAAGGACAAGAGAAAATTACTTGAAGGATGAATAAGAGAATGTTAAAAGACACACATGCACACACACACACACACACACACACACACACACACTAAATTACTGAGAGGAAAAAATAGACCAATATAAAATTATAGTCAAAGGTTTTAACGCTTCTCTTAGTACTAGACATAGCATTATAAATAGAGATAAGCAAGAGTAAAAAGGAGATACATGATGCTAGCAAGAAATTTGAACTGTTAGGCATTTCTAAAAAGCTACAGCTATCGATAACAACACATCCTTTCAGGTATACGTGGTCCATTTGTCAGGATAGAACAACTGTTAAGCATTAGTCAAGTCTCATTAAAATATCCTAATTAAAGTCATTATTTTAAAATTCTGGACATACTTAAATGTTGAAATTAAATTTCATAAGAACTCATGGCTTAAAGAATACATCATATGGAAAAAATATTTGCAGTATATCATGATTAAAATTTAGCACATAAACATGGTACAGTGCATGTAAAGCACTACTTAGAGAGTAAATAATAGCTTAAAATGTTTATACCAGAAAGCAAAATGATAACACCTACAGCATATAGAATTAAAAAACAACAAAAAAGGTAAAAACCATAAAAAGGTGCCGGGGAGATGGCTCAGTGGAATAAGGGCTTCCCTGGCAAGCACAAGGGCCTGAGTTCAATCCCCAGTTCTGCTGAAGGAATAAAAAAAAAACATAAAAAGCTATTTTTATTTTTTAAAAAAACTGGTAAAGTAATTGATACATTTCTAGACAAAACAATTTAGGATCAAAGAGTAAAGAGAAATCATCAATGTCAAGAATGAAATAAGTGATATCACTACAGATCCTATAGAGATTAAAACAATAGTAAACAAATATTATAAAATGACTCAAGAAAAATCTGAGTAACCCTACCAGTAAAACTATGTATTTATAATGGAAATACATCCCTAAAGAAATTTAAGACCCAAGTGATTTTATTAATGGCATTTATGAATTATTTTTAAAGGTATTATACTAATCCTACACAAGTTCTTTCAAAAAATTAAGAGGTACCATATTCCAACTTATTTTCTTAGAACAAGATGATCCCAATACCAAAATCAGAAGAAGATATTCTAAAAATAAAGGACAAAATAATATGCAATGTATTAATTATTGAAACTGTCCTAATAATTGGTTTTGAAACCATCCCATTGCTATTTGTTTCTCAATGAAATTAATTTTTTAAAAAAGGCAGCAAATCTATTCTTTCATCTATATAAAGTATTTTTCCTGAAGATGTGTTTTAGGATGTTGGTTTGGTATGGAATGTTGACTTTGGTTCTACCTAGGCACTCTGGCATAATTTTTCTGTAACTTTTTGAGCTATAATTAGTAACTCTGAGTGCAATGCATGCCATGGTAAAATAAAATCAACCCATTTTGTCTGAGCGACACACAAGGATAAGGAAATTCTAGCAGCTCAGGTAGGTGTGCTATACGTAGCAGCGAGTGTGGGGTGCCCACTGGGTGCCCACTGTGTGGCCACTCTGATGATAAAAATGGTAGCCCTACTTGGGCAACGGATATTATTATAGGCACTGCTAGGCCAAGCTCTGTCCTGACAAGGGTCTCTGGTACTGGCCATCTAAAACCACTCGGGGCCCAAAGCACTACATTTCAGGCTGTATATTGATGCAGGCCCTCGCCCTCTGGGGGAGAGAGGGGACAGTAGGAATCACAATGTCTACTCTATGGTGCATGCACCCAGCCCCCACAGCAGCAAGCAGGAATGGAAACTCGGGGCAAAGAGGGTGGCCCTCTCATCCCCATAGACAAAAATAAATCTTTAACAATATAATAGTAAAAAATTGCATCCAGTAATCTGTACAAAATATAAAGTATATTGACCTAATGGAATTGATCCCAGAATGCAGAGGATGTTTTTAATATTTATAAATCAATCAGTGTAATTCAACAAAATGATGTTGTCAAAGTAAAAGTAAAATAGAATCATTTTAATAGGGTCAGAAAATGCATTTACAAGATCAAATTCATGATAAAAATTTTTATTTTTATACAAGTAATTTGATGAAAAACTAAATATTCTGAAGCTAATATTATGCTTATGAAAAAATGAATTATTCTCCCAAAGAATATGAATAAAGCAATAATCTCCATATCCACCATCTTTTTTGGGGGGAAGGGTCTACAGGGTGTTCAGGGTCTCAGTACTAGATTGGACTCGTAGTGATCTGCCTGTTTACAGCCTCCCAAGAGCTGGGATTACAGGTACACACCACCAAGTGCCATCCAAGTGCGCCCCAGGGGTGGGGCTGGCACAGCAGGCCAGGGGATGGAACCCCAGCCCCTGAGCCTGCCTGCAGGTGCCTTAATCCACTGAGCTATTTGACTGGCCCTCCACCACCTTTATAAATCTCTGTAATGGGAATTATAGTCAGTGAAATCGATTAAAAAATAAACAAAAGTTATACATATTCGAATGAAAAAAGCTAAACTGCTGTACTCACAGATGACAGGAAAAGTATAGGTGAAAATTCTAAAGAATCTAAAAATCCTTTGATAGCTAGTGAGTGTATGAAAAACAGTAACAATACAACATCAACAGCTAAAATGTCATTTATATAGTTACATAATAAACTGGAAAGAATTAACAATAGCATCAACAAGTGTAAAAGAAAGACAAACTTTCAGTAAATACTGTAAATATTTCAAAAGGTCTAAGGAGATTTCAATAAATAGAAAGTTATACCAAGTTCATGGACTGGAATCATCAATGTCACTGAGATTTTAACTCTTCCTAAATTGACCTACAGATCTGATGAAACATCAAGCTACCAGAAGATAGTTTTTTCAAAACTGACAAATTCATTTACAGTTTAAATGGCAATATAAAGGATCTAAAAGAGATAAAACTATTTTCAAGAAAAATAAATTAGAAAGTCTAACATTACCTGTTTTCAAGGGATAAAATAAATCTACAGTAATTAAAACAGTGTGGTGATGAAATAAGAATAAACATAGAGATCAGTGCAACAGAATAGATGATCCAGAAGTGGAAATAGAAGATACAAATATATATATATATATATATATATATATATATATATATATATATAATATATATATATATATATATATATATATATAGTATATACATAATTATATATATATATATATAATGCCACAAATACTTGTTTTATCAAATGTTTTTCCAAATCTGAAGGTCAATTTAGGCAGAATTAAAATCTTAATGATATTGATCATTCCAGCCCATGAATGTGGTATAATGTTCCATTTATTCAAATATCCTTAACCCTTTTGAAATATTTATGGTATTTACTGTCAGTATATTACTTGATATACTTTGTAAATTTATATATAGAGAGAGAGAAAAGACAGACAGATAAAGATAGATAAATAGATAGATAGATAGATAGATAGATAGATAGATAGATACATACATACATACATACATACATACATACATACATAGATGATAGGTAGATGGGCAGATTTTTTAAATAAATGGTACTGGCACAATTGAATATCTTAAGTCTTGACCTCAGACCATATTGAATATTGCCTTGAAATGGTTCATTGACTTATATACAAAAGCTAAAACTATAAAACTAATAGAAGAAAGTTCAGGAGAAAACCTTTGCAATATTGAAATTGCAAACGATTGTTTAAGATAGGATAGGATTTTTTTTCTGCATTTACGACAGAGTCTATAGGGTCTCACTACGTAGATAAGACTCATAGTAACTCTCTTGTTTACAGCCCCCTAAACGCTGGGATTACAGGCACGCACCACCATGCCCAGTCTCAATTGCCATCTTAGCGGGCCTCTGAGGCAGGGCCGGCATGGCACACCAGGGATCAAACCCCGCCCATCGCGCTCTGCCTAAGCAGGTGCTTTAGTCTGCTGAGCTATCAGGCCGGCCCTAGGATAGGATTTTAAAAAGCATGAAAGATTGGCCTCCCTACATTCTTAAAGGCACTTTAAAGGTGGGAGAAAATACATATGTCTGACAGAGGGCTGATTTTTCCCCCATAGAGATATTCATTGGTACTAGTACCATTTATTTAAAAAAATCTATCTATCTATCCATCTATCTATCTATCTATCATCTGTCTGTTGCATATATATATATATATATATATATATATATATAACTTTATAAAGTATACCAAGTAATATACTGATAGTAAATACCATAAATATTTCAAAAGGGTTAAGGATATTTGAATAAATGGAAAGTTATACCAAGTTCATGGAATGGTAACTACATATATATTATAGATACATATACATATGTGTATTGCTGTTTATAACACAAGGCCCAGTGGTCGCACCCTCTCTGGAGAAATGCCAGATTGGCCGCATGTGGTATGCTGAGGGGGCTGAGTCTGAAAGTTCTGACATTAAGGCTAGAGGACTGCTTGGCCTCCTCACAGCTCACTTACAGAACAGGATACGATGGGCTGTTTGCTTTACTACCTGTCAACATGAGCAGATGCCTTCAGTTGGACAGCTGGCACATCCTGGGGTGTATGGATCCAGAAACCTCTGGTACAAGGGGTTCGTGAGGATATAAAAGTAGATGGAGATAGCAGCAACATGAGTACATAGAAAGATACCAACACTAAGAGCCACCAGAGTAAGGACAGCCCTAAGTTGACACCGCACCTTGACTGATAACTCCCAGTGGGAAAGATGGACCAGGATTTACCAACACTCAGCAAAGAGTGAGTGTGGAAACAAAATAGGCCCTAGTTGGACTGGCTGTTCACTATCCATTTCTGATGCATTCCAACCATGAGCCCTGGAAAGAAACCACTCTTCCAGACATTTGGAAGAATTTTTTAAATTTAATTTAATTTTGAACAGTAAAAACTGAAGCAAAAACAAATAGAAACAAGACAGAAACAGGGTAACATACAACAATAAGTACGTTACAGATTTTCAAAACAGGAATAGCTAACAATGGTTGTTATATTGTCATTAAATCTTTTACTCAGATTAACAGATATAGTTATGCAAAATCGGAGAAATAATTGAATATTGACACTTGTTTTCAAGAAATCTTAATTGTTTTCCTTGTCTTTTTGTAAAAATTTGTTTTGAAAGAGTACAATAATTTATAAAACATTAGAAACAGTACGCATTTAGAAGACCAAGATAAGAGGTATTCAAGCATGGGTTTTGTATTGCACAATGCTGTCCTCGACTTAGTTGCTCAGATTTCAGATATCATCATACAGTTAATCGAGGTGAAAATTCTAAATATCAACCACTATTTTAAAAAACTGATAGAAATTATTGGTACAATAATCTCAGCTATCTTGTATATATACTTGTATGTTTCCCCCCTTCTTTTTTCCCTATCTCTTCTCCTTTCTCTCATCTTCATTGTTTAACACTTACATTCAGTTTCTTTCCATGTTACTATATCTACTATACCTTTCAGATTGTATTTATCTTTCAGGTTCTTACAATAGGGAGACAAGAGGGAGGGTCTGATTTATTTCACTTATGAGTATAGCCTCTATTTGCCTCCACTTACCTATCAAGGCTTCAAGTTTGTCTTTTTTTATAGCTGAGTAGTACTCAATTGTATAAAAATACCACACCTTTTTCATTCATTCCTCAAGTGATGGACATTTTGGTTGTTTCCAAGATTTGAGTATGACAAATTATGCTGCTATAAATATGGGTGTAAATATAACATTATGTTATGATGTTTTTTCAGTTCTTTTGGGGAAATACCCAAGACAGAAATACCTGGATTGAATGGGATTTCCAGTCCTAGTTTTTGAGGAGTCTCCACACTGATTTCCATAGTAGTTGTACCAGTCTACATTCCCACCAGCAGTGGAGAAGGGCAGCTTTTTCCCTGAAGCCTCTCTAGCATTTGTTACTCGTTGATTTCTTTTCAGTACCCCTTCTTTCTGGTGTGAGATGGTATCTCAGTGTTGTTTTAATGTGCATTTCTTGAATGGACAGTACTGTGGAACATTTTTTCATGTATTTATTTGCCACTTCTATTTCTTCCTCTGAGAAGTGTGTATTCATCTCAGATGCTCATTTTTGGATTGGGTCTTTAAATTTTGGGGTCCAAATTTTTTTTAGTTCTTTATGTTATTTAAATATAAGCACTTTGATTTTTTGTTTGTTTGTTTTTGTTGCTTTTTGTGTATTTTAGGGAAGGGTCTACAGGGTATTCGGGGTCTCATTACTAAATCAGACTCATAGTGATCCACCTATTTACAGCCTCCCAAGAGCTGGAATTACAGGTACATGCCACCACACCCAGGCTCACCACCATGCACAATTTTAAGTCCTTTGTCTGAGTGATTGGATTCATCCCAGGGATGCATCAACATATACAAATCTATGAATGTAGTACACTGTATAAATAAAGCCAAAATCAAAAACCACATGATCATCTCAATAGATGAAGAAAAGGCTTTGGACAAAGTCCAACATTCATTCATGGTCAAAGTCTTACAAAAAACTGGAATAGATTGTCTGTACCTCAATCTGATAAAAGCTATCTATGACAAACCAACAGCTAACATAATTCTAAACGGAGACAAGCTGACAGCTCTTACTTGTAAAACAGGTACAAGACAAGGATGTCTTCTATCACTACTCCTATTCTATATAGTTCTAGAATCATTAGCTAGAGCCATTAGACAAGAGAGAGAAAAGGACTAAGAATAGAAAAGTCTTCTTCTTAGTTAAACTATTATGAAGACTCAAAAAATTCCACCAAGAAGCTCCTAGAATTAATAAACAAATTCAGTAGCATAACAAAATATAAAGTCAACACCCAAAAATCAGTAGCATTCCTCTATAATGATAACAAACTCACTGAGAGAGCAATAACACCCCGCACATGGGCTAGGGAAATAGCTCAGTAGAGTAAGCGCTTGCCTGGCAAGTGCAGGGTCCTGAGTTCAATTCCCAGTACAAAAAAAAAAAAAAAAACACTTTTCACAATAGCATCCAAAAAAAAAAAAAGAGAAAGAATTAGGAATTAATCTAACAAAGGAAGTAAACAATCTATACAATGAAAATTACAACTCTTTAAAAAAATAGATCAAAGAGACTTCAGAAATGGAAAGATATTCCTTTCTCTTGGATAAGAAGAACCAACTTTGTGAAAATGGCCATACTCCCAAAATTGTCATACAGATTTAATGCGACCCCTATCAAAATATCATTAGTGTACCTCACAGATCTAGAGAAAACATTCTTAAAATTTATTTGGAACCAAAAAGGACCTAGAATAGCAAAGGCAATCCTAGGCAACAAAGGCAAGACAGGAGGCATTGCAATCCCTGACTTGAAATTATACTACAAAGCTACTGTGATAAAATCAGCATGGTACTGGAAAAAAAAAAAAACAGACCCTAGCATCAATGGAATAGATTAGAAGATGCAAATACAACTACAAACACACTTTGCTATCTTATCTTTGACAAAGGAGCCAAACATGTTCACTGGAAAAAAGATAGCCTCTTTAACAATTGGTCCTGGAAAATCTGGCTTTCCACATGCTGAAAACTAAAAGTAGACCTGGATGTCTATCATCATACAGTAAACTAAAGTCAAAATGAATTAAATATCTAAACATTAAAACAGAAACACTAAATCTTCTGGAAGAGAAAGTAGGTGGAAATCTTGAAGACATAGGCATAGGCAGACAGTTCATGAATAAAACCAAACTGCACAGGAAATACTCCAAAGAATTGACAACTGGGATCTCATCTTATTGAGAAATGTTTGCATGTCAAAAGAAATCGCTAACAGGGCCTGCCAGATACCTCTGCAGATTGATCCTGTAGACCCTGTACTAAGTACATTGAGAGAGAGAGAGAGAGAGAGAGAGAGAGAGAGAGAGAGAGAGAGAGAGAGATCACCAACAGAGTGAAAAGTCAACCCACAAATTGCAATAATATTTTAGATTTATTTCTTTTTCCTTTGGCAAGGGCAGAGAATTATTTTGATTTTGGCTTTTGGGGCCCTATCTTTTGCTTTTTATTTTTACTATTTTCTCCTATTTTCCTTTTCTTTCTCTTATCTTTTTTGATTACCTTTATCAATTCTGTTAACTTTCTTTTATTCTTTTTTCTCAAAGTGTGCTTCTGTCATTTTTCCTTTCCCAACCTCCTACACTTTTGATACTATAAATCTTCTTAAATTGTTATTGTGTTGACTCTGTGCTGTCACTGCTGAATTCTTTTCTTTGTTAAAGCAGGAATATTGGCCCGGGAGATGGGTCAGTGGTCTAAGCACCTGCTTAGCAAGCTCAGGGACCAAGGTTCAATCCCCAGTACTACATGCTGTGTTGGCCACGCCCCAGGCACACCAACCCAGTCACTAATACCCAGCGTGGTGGTGCACACCTGTAATCCCAGTGCTAGGAAGGCTGAAACAGGAGTATCACTATACATGTCAGACTCGTAGTCTTTCTAGGACTTGAGTCAGGTGTGCACCCTGTACCAAATACATAAATCTTTTCTTAAGGAGGTATAGTTGTTATTTTTAGTAGATATTTTCTGTATGTTAATATTTGACTTGTCTTTGTGTGGACATAATTGTTGAAGTTCTCTTCCATTTTTAAGGACAATGTGTCTATTATTAGTTCTTATGCTATATCAATATCCAATTTGTCTTTGACTATTGTGATTGCTGATTTCTTTTCTAGAGTTCATGGTGGCAGAGATTTTTAAGTCGGTTTTTACTGTATGACAATATCTGGTTTGTCTTTGTGTCACCAACATTAGTGTGGTTTATTTTCTCCTCTCTGATGGGGGCTGGTAACTCAGAGCCCAGAAAAAAACTGGACTCTAAGAAAACCCTTAAATATTATTCCAAACAGTTTGAAAAAAAGGCATAAAAACCGAACATAACCAAACTCAAAGACACATCACAGGGAGAAGGAATCTAACTGAGATGTCCACAGAAGCAGCCCAGTTTTTCCAGCCTTGACCTCCAACCCCCACACAAAAACAATAGAAATATGAGAAAGCAAGGTGACAAGATCCCTCCCCAAATCTCTAACCCTGCAAAAACTGTGATAATGGACACTGATGAGAAGTTATAAGCAAAGAGATCAAAAAACAAATGACACAACGAACAGAAAAAAGGAGAACCATACATCTTATTTATTTATTTGTTTGTTTATTTATTTATTTGGTAGAGGGTCTCACTTGTAGTGATTCTCCTGTCTCAGCCTCGCCAGCACTGGGATTATAGATATGCACCACTATACCTGGTTTTGGTGGTCAGCGCGGCACACTTGAGGATCTGGGGTTGGCATGGCATATGGTGCTGGGGATTGAACCTGGGTCCTTGTACTTCCCAGGCAGGTGCTTAGACCACCAACCTATTTCCTCATCCCAGAGGTCCATATATCTTAAATGGATAGGATGTTTAATGAGCTCAAAGCTAATTTAATTAAACAAAAGATTTTACCAAGGAAATGTTCAGTGGATTTAAAGAAGAGACCAATAGTTAACTAAATTAAAGACAAGACATGAATGAAAAACAAAGAATTAGAAAGTATGAAAAAGCAGACAGAAATACATGGTACAAAAAAATCAATGGAAAGTGTGAATATCAGACTTATTAGCATGAGGACAGTATCAGAAATAAAAACCAAAATGACAAGACTCTACACAGGCTGGATCCAACAGCTGCTAAATGCCAAGGGCAAAAAAAAATCTAAACTTGTAATTATAGAAACAAGGAAAAACTTAGAAGGTATCAGTATATTTTAAAGTGATGGAAACGATAGTGCCTCAGTAAGTTTTAAACTGTAGAGACAATATAGCATGTATTTTATAACCACAATGGAATTAAATTAGAAATTTATAATAGAAAGATTCCTGGGGAAATGCCAGATACCAGGAGCTAACAGTACACCTCTAGAGGGATCAAAGACAGAACAACCAGAAAATTAGAAAATATTTCAAATTGAACAAAAATGCAAATATATGGTAATGTTTGTGGCACAGCCGAAAAACTGTTTCATGAGACATTAATACATTTAAATAAATACATTTTGGGGGAATTGTTTTATAGACTAGAGTATGGTCTCTCTTATTTAATGTTATATATACACATTTGTAAAGAATAAGTTCTACTCTTGGTGGTGAAGTTTCTGTAGATGTTAACATCCATAGGTATAGTTCTAGCTGGATTTTAGTGTTATTCAATTCTTCTCTAGACCTATTTTTTATATACTTTTCCCAGCTATAAATGATTGAATATTGTTGAAATCTCTAGCTGTAATTATAGATCTGTGTATTTCTGCTTCCAGTACTCTCAAGAGTTGCTTCATGTGTTTCAATCTCTATTACTGGAAATATGAAGATAAGTTGATTTTCTTTCCTTTGATTTTCATATCATTAAAGAATTTTTTTCATTCCTCATAATAGTCTTTATTCTAAAATTGTCCATGCCTATAATCCCAGCACTAGGGAGGCTGAGGCAGGAGGATCATTGCAAGTCGAAAACCAACCTGGGCTACAAAGTGAGCTCAAGGCCAGCTTGAACTTTCTCAAAAATACAAAAACAATAAATAAAAATTTCACCTGATATTAGCAAAGCTGTTCCACATTTAGAGTGATTGCTATTTTCATGATATATTTTTCTGTTCTCTTTCTTTTAAGATATGTGACTTTTCATGCAATTTGACAATTCCTGTCTTAATTAGAGTTCTTAGGTAATTTATATTTTGTTACCAATATTATTGGTTCTAACTTATAACCTTGCTATTTATACTACTTATATTTTATTCATTTTTACCTATTTTCTCTTGGACTATTGTGTCCTATCCATTTTATCGCCACTCCTTGCTGGATTTTATTAGTTTCTCTAGGGGTTACAATATGCATTGTTAACTTATCTCGGTCTAGCTTCAAATAATCTAAAACTTCATAACAATATACACTCATTTCCCCCTTCCTGTCCTTCATGTTCTTATTGTCATAGGTTTTAATTCTACATGTTATAAATTTCACAATACCGTGGAGTACTTTTGCTTTAAACATAATTATTATTGTAAAAGTTAAGAACCTGTTAAGCATCCATCCTATCCCACAGACCCATGTTTCCCAAACTGCATGAAGCACGCAGGACACTAACAAAACCACAGAGATGCCATGGGATGTACTGTAATTTTCCAAAGCAATATAATACTTGGTATCTCTTGGACATTGCATAATTATCTTGAAGTAACTGATCATTCAATAGTTGATCATGTTTATTTTCATATTTTGTTTTTTGTTTTTCCTAATGTCATATTTAAGAACTGGGAATTATTTTCTGTAATGTAAAACAAGTATGACACCAAAATTAATGTACAGTAAAAAGGAATTCAGGTGGTAGTGTCCAAGCTGATTCTCAAGTCTTAAAAAGTTTGCAGGGTTGAGGCGATAGCACACTGACATAAATGCCTGCCTGGCAAGTGCACAGACCCAAGTTCGATTCCCAGTACCTCATGCCGTGCTGGTCCTGTGCCATGTTGGCAGCCTAAACTGCGTGTGGTGGCACATACCTGTAATCCCAGTGCCGGGGAGGCTGAGATAGGAGGATCACTACGAGTCCAAGCTGCGTAGTGAGACCCTGTGCCAAATAAATAAATAAATGATTTTTTTCTCTAGTTTTGGTGGATTGACATATGCTGTGGCTTCCTGTGATTGTATGATCGTGTAGAAATTTGTGAAAGAACAAACATCAGGCTATTAACATTGTTGGATTCTTGTAAAGAGAAGAGCACAGGATGATAAAAAAAAATTTAATTAAAAGTAAAAGAATGTAAAGTATCCTAAATTTTAAAAGATCTCATCTAACAGTGTATATGTGTGTGTATAAGTGTAGTGTGTGTGTGTGTGTGTGTGTGCACACATGCGTGCAAGGCATGCATATACAGATACAATAGTATCAAGATGACCACCCAAATGTGAATTATGATTGCTTTTAACTTTCAAATAAGTTTACCTTTTCATATTCTTATGTGGGGCTGAGGAGATAGCTCAGCAGCATAGGTGCCTGCCTAGCAAAAGCAAAGTCTGGAGTTCAATCCCTAGTATGAAAAAAAAAAAAAAGTACTTTTATGTTTTTAGGCTTTTTCTACAGTGTACATGTGACATGTTTATAACTAGAAAAATTGAACTTATTTTCTTTGTTGAAAGGCTATCTTAACTACCCTGACTTTCTTCACAGTAGCCCTTCCTGCTTTCTCTAAGGCATCCTTTTCTTGATTTTTCTTTGTCTATTTGGCCCAGGCTTGTTCTATAGAGCCAGTTTCTCCTTCACTCTTCACTTTCACTTTTCAAATAAAAATTAATAAATAAAATAAAGGTTATTATCATTAAAGAAACATATAAATTATGTCACATCCTGGATCGTAAAATGGAAAAGGGAGGGGGGCTTACATGTCCTCCCACTCTGGGGAATTATAAGCTCAGTGTAGTAAAACAACAGGGGTCTTCTTCTCATAAAGGTTTCCCAGGGACCTAGGATGAATTATCACATTCTCCTATGTGGATCTGGCAGAAGTATCAAGACTTCATGAAAACACATTGCCAGGTGGTCTGCTCACGCTGTCTTCAGTCAAATGACAACCCTAAATTCCATCAACTGTCCCAGAACAGTAGACTCAACACTCCTGAATCTCTGCTCCAATCACTCATTCCCCTTTCAAATTCCTTTGAGAAGTGTGAACGTGAACCACAGACACACACACACACACACACACACACACACACACACACACACAGAGAAACAGGAACATGCAAAAAGGAAAAGTGTGCTGCAACTAGAATTTGCTAGGCAAAATTCAAAATTATTTTTATTTAAATAATAACTAAGAGAATGGCCTCAAGGCCAGATGACTTAGAAACATTCGGTTACATTTTAAAAACTACACTTCATTTAAAAGAGTAACTAGAAATTGTGATTGACCAAAAAGACAAAGATGCATGACTATATTTAAATAGCTCTATATAATCACATCTACAATGTCTGATGGCGCCAGAGGGCAAACTGCCACACCAGGAAAATCATATATCTTCTAACATAAAGATATTAGGAAAGAAAATAGATGAAATCGCTACCATTCTCTTAAATTATTTTTTACGTATTTCTGTAAATGATAGCGCACCAGTGAGTAACACGTATGAGAAATTCTTCTTAATCTCTCCTGTGTGGGTTTCTCATCATTTTTTCTTTAATGGGCAGGAAATTAAACACTGTGTTGTCAGTCATATCAGTACAGGGAGCCCCCTTTTTATAATGCAGAGATATTGCCTGATGATGTTTACTCTAAGGCTTAAGCAGTCAGAAGCTTCTGATACATCAGGTTTGTCTGGAGAAAGGACCAAGCAAGGTAGGGGCAAACGGCTGCAGTAGAGGCACCAAAAGATACCTGTTAGCAGCACTGATGAATTATTTATCAATTGGCCCTGGATCCCTGAAGGCTAGTCCGTGAATGCCATGTTATATCATTGTTCCTAGCATACTGTAATGCTTGACAAATCTCTTCTGAATGAGTGAATACATTTCTCTTCTTCAAAATGAGGATTGATGAATTGTCATTTCTTATGCTATATTCAGTTTTATTAAGAACATGTGATACATGTCTACAGTTCCAAATTGTTACCCACTAGCTGTATGGCAATTTGTATGTACATTTAATAAAAATCAGCTCCTCAGTCAATGGCTAATGTTATGCTATTAGACAGCACAAGCATAGAACATTTACATCGTTATAGAAAATTCAGAGGTTTGGACATAAAGCTCTAGATAGACTATGCTTTTGTAAATAGCAGAAAGGTTAAGACATTTTCTAAATGGGAAAGGGTCCATTAAGAGAAATGATCTGAGGAGTGGGGGTTTCCTGTGATTTGGGCTTGTGAAAGAGGATTCCAAGACTGAGGAGAGCCTATTCATACACACTGGAGCAGACCTCAAATCCTCTGAGGGCTGGATCATTGTCTTAGTAATTTCTCTACTCCTGAGAAGCTAAGAACTTACAATTACTAAAAGCTGAAATGTATTAAAGGTGTGCATGTGTCCTAACAAATTATAAACTCTCCCTTAAGCACTCCACACACCTCTCATCTATGGCATATTTACTTAAGAAATCAGGAGTGTGAAAGAATCTATTGCGTACAGGGTAAAGGAAGGACTTGACTATCCGAAGCTTTTCTTATGAGGTTGTGTCTTTCTTCTTCCACCGAAGAAAGACTGTTCTTCCTGGTTGATTCTTTCACAGAGCTTGTGCTGATTGATCACATGCCCTGGACAGGTGGTACACTATAAGGTGAGAACAGACTTTGTCATCCCTAGTGGTATTTTCCTGGAAGCAAAAGTCAGGAATAGTCACAGTTCAACCACAACGCTCAAGGAAGCACCTAAGCATCTAACTAACTGTTTTTCTGTTATCTTCCAGTTCAATCCCTTTGTCTGTAACTGTTTGGTCTCCAGGAGATGCTAACTTTTCTCAAGCCATTATTTCAAGGAGCTTCCAACATTCTCAAGCACACATTCCTACCCACACAACCAGGTTTTTACACATGCATCATGCCCACTTGGCTCATTATTTATTCCCCTTAACCAATGGACTGAGTTGCCCATTAATCAATGGGCATAAATAATCTCATCCAAGTT
Organism: Octodon degus; assembly: GCF_000260255.1. Classification (NCBI taxonomy): domain Eukaryota; kingdom Metazoa; phylum Chordata; class Mammalia; order Rodentia; family Octodontidae; genus Octodon; species Octodon degus. Next base: position 7,936,367 of record NW_004524643.1, on the reverse strand, counting down.
GTACAACTATTGACAACCATTAATCACAGAGACTTATGTAATAGAAGTGTAAACTAAGACCCAATAAGGATCTCTCGACAGTCTGTCAAGCTGCCTGATATTCCTTTATAAGGACTTCAGACGGGACTTTGGTATAATCCCAAATCATAGCCTGGGGTGAGCGCATTCAGAAATTCCCACGGAGATGCAAGATTACCTGCAGATGGGAGCACTGGGAGAAGGGAGAGGATCAAAGAGGCAATCCTGAGGTCATTCTTGCCTGCATTACGTTATAGACGTTAGTGTTCAGAAGAGGATCTGTAGTCAGACTATTTTTTAATCTCAAAAGAATTGATTTCCATTCAGTAAATAACCTCCAGCTCACTTGAATAAAAGAACATTCTTTCTTTGGCATTCTTCCTCAGGCTACATTAGCAGAGGAGATCACAGCACTACCTCTGTGTACCCCCGTCTGGCTGTCAGCACTGATGAGAAGCCCCCAGTCAACCCCTTGAGGACAGTGGGCAGAGGAGTTCTCAGGACAACCGAAAGCCTCCCAGAGCCCAGAGCCTTCCTTGTAACCATTCATCACATGTTCTTAGAGCTCGGCAACACAAACAGCACCCTGAGTTCCCTCTCTCTACATTTGCTTCTTAAGTGATGAGAAATAATCAGTAATGTTTGTCTGTGGCTTTTATTGCGGCAGCGTTGTTTGTCAGACTAAGAGATACAGGATTTTCCTGTCTCACAACAGGCCTCCCATCCCCAGTTTACCAGTGGAATGGGAACCTAGAAAAATGTGAACACCCTATACAGGGTTCTGCCATTCTCTGTGCAGAAAGAAAATGTTTTGAACAGAGAATAGCATCGGAGAAAGGCCTTTTGCTGTGTCTTTAGGAAGTGCTCTTCCCAAGAGGAACTCTTGGACAGCTGCAGCCCTAGCCTGGGACGTAGGTGCTCAACCCATACTGCTTGGGATGTGCTTCCCACGCATATTCTATTTGATCGACCTACGGCTATGTCCCAGCAGAATGGGAGAAAGCTAGAACCCCAGAAAGGATGTCCTAGCTGATGTTCTCAATTATACAATGAAATAACTATAAGACTAAGTTGCATGCCCATGCACTGAGATTAAGTCGGGATTCTTCTCTCTGTTGGATATTCATAACTGTAAGGTACCTTAAAGCCAATGGTGACATTGGTAAAGGATCTATGTGTGAAGATCTAAAAAGTCTGCCCACCATGAAAAGAAAGAAAAGCCTCAATCCTTGATGGGTGTAGTTCTCTTACTTTACATTTAGTTCTTTAAGTTTAATCCTTATCAGTGGCTGCCTGGGAATATTCATCCCTTCATTCTCCACTGGTTCCCAATCCAAGGAATCCACACTCTGGTGGTTTTTTCTTTTTCTTTTTCTTTTTTTCTTTTTTTCTTTTTTTTTTTTTTTTTTTTGTGTGTGTGTCTTGCTTGCACATACTGGAGGTTCAACGCAAGGCCTTGTAATTGCTAAGCAAGTATTTTACCACTGAGCTACAATCAGGCTGGGGTTACTCAAAACACTTGACTACTATGGTAGAAGTGGTGATGTCACACTCAGATCCTCTTGAGCCCCTCTTCATTGACAAGAGAACAAGATTGTTCTTCTACTTTATATTTTCCAGTACAGGAGATTGAACTCAGGGCCTGAGCACTGAGCTATATCTGCAGCCCTTTCTTTATTTTATTTTTTTATTTTGGGGCAGGGTCTTGCTAAATCATAAATTACCCAGACTGGGCTCAAATTTTCAATCCTCCTATTTCACCCTCCCAGAGTGCTGGGATTGGTGGTATGCGCCACCATGTTGGGTCTTTTTCTCTGCTTCCTTAAAACCAGGATCTAAATGCAAATGTCTCCCCTCTTGCTGCCCTAGATGAGACTCGGCAGATGGCAGTGAGACAGTCAGTCTTCCTATTTGTCCTCTATTTTCTGCTGGTCAGCACAGCCCAGGAGTTAGGGATCCGAAGCAGCATACTGGTCCCCAGAACTCTGTGGGAGTCAGAAAGTAGTTGTGGCAGCACCAGTGGCAGACTCTGGGTGAGAGATTACAGCAAAGGAACTCTCTTGAGGTCCACAGTTCCAGCAAGTGCAGGCACTACAGATGTGTGTAAGCACACCGACTGCTTACTGGGGGGAAGGAGATAACGCAACAGGAAGGAACAAAATTCCTCCTCAGAACAGAAGCTCTAAAACTGGGCAAAAAAGAAGGTTCACAAAAGTAAATTAAGCCATTTCATATTTGACTGAAAGGTGGTTCTCTGAAGACTGCTGCTTCCTGAAGGACTTGCAAGTACTCTCCAACAAAAATAAGACAGTGAAATCATCTAGTTCCCAATTAACCTGCAGTGAGGTCTAAACACCATCACATAATGCCTTCATGTGGTTTTTGCTGTGCTATTTCATTTAGCCCTTTCTCTTTTAATAAAAATGAAAGTAGAAAATTGTACAGAGCTTCAGAGATATAGTACTCATATGTCACTGTTTTCTAAACCTATAAAGGCCAAATCACTGGAATGATTTTCCTAATACTATCTCTATATACTCTAATAACTATGGATAATCTAACTTTGCACCATACCTAGTGGAACTGTAGAGAAAGAATTGCAAAAGCAGAGGATGGTGTAGGCAGTCACACCCAACATATATGACATGGGCCAGGACAAATTTCTCAACTTCTGTCTTACCTTGCCTCATGAGTTGGCAGGAATCTAGCATCTCCATATTCCTACAGACAGAGGAAAGGGCTTCTTGGCAGTATTTTGGCCAAAAAAAAACCCTGCAATTTTGAGACCAAAACTAAATAATCAAGCCTGGGTTAATCAAAAGGAAGAGAAGAAAAAGAAGAAACCACTGTTCTCCAACCTCTGGCTTTGCTCGGTCCTCAGACCTCTCAGGTCATCCAGTCACCACGTCCTCTCTGAACTGAAGGATATCTGAATAGTATGTGTCCCTGATGAAAAGAATTTAGGCACTGATTACGCACACAGGCTAAACTACTGCCTAAAGGTGTGCTGAGGACAAGGAAACTCAGGCCTGAGGGTCTTCCAAAGAGCCTTTTACATCCTGTAGGCTAGGACCTTGCATGTTCAAGAGCAACTTTGCATTACAGAAATCAATATAGGATCTGAACTCCTGATAGCTGATTGATCTCACTCAAGCTCCAAGGAACAATTACATACTTGTCTGGAATTTAAAACATGATTTCTATTCATGTTCTTGAAGCCTGATTAACCAAGGACCTATGCTTCATAAGACCACAAACTAGGCCACTGACCCCTCCCACATGCTGGACCTCTTCACCATCGCTGCACTCCTAAGAAAGTACAGAGACACTCATCAGGTGCCACTGGGCTGGTGATCTCTCTTCAATCAGACAAAGCTGAGGACCAAAGGCTAAAGACGTGGCATCTTAATCACTAATATGGATGTCACAGGAACTCATTACTAACATACTGACCATTATTAAATTCTCACTTGGTGTCATTATTAAATTCTCACAAGTGCTTCACTCCCACAAGGCTCTAAATTGTCGGCTCACTTTGGTTCCCTGTACAAAAGTCAATTGAAGTTAGTATTTTAAAAGTTCATGAAGTTTCTGACCATTGCTGAAAAGCACTCAGTTTCCATTTGTTCTCTGTCTGCACACCAATTCTGGCAAGCTTCTTTCTGGTCTCTTGAGTGGATTAATTGAGCAGATGCTTGGCACTTTTCATAGTTCTTGGCCAGTGTTCACACATTCTATGTTCTTTTGCTGTTAATCTCAGCACATACCAAGTAGAAATGAAATTTATTGTTGCTGAACATAATCCCAGTGACAGTAGCAGGAAGTAAAAGTTTACAATCTAATGAATAAAAATAAAATAGAATAAGTATAAATATATAGAGATATTAGACTTCCGTAGGAAAAACAAGAATGCGTCATCTAGCTTAAGGCCATTGGCCTACCACATTGTCTAGCTCATGAAAGAGGCACTACAATCATGCCTGGGACATTTTAATTTATAATATTGACAGTGAAGACAGGGGAGACAGCTCAGTGGCATAAGCGGCTGACTGGCATGCACAAGGTCCCAGGTTTGATCCCTGGTACTAAAAAATAAATAAATAAATAAATAAATAAATAAATAAAGGCAATGAATCACACACAAAAAAGGGTTAAAATGGTATTTTTCATTGGTACCATTTAGATCATATGGAATTTATACCTGAACATAACACATCTTAATTCTGATTTTTCTCACCCCCTTCAGTGCGTCTCCCCAACTTTATTTGCAAAGATTTGTTTCCATTGTATCTTTCTTTCCTCATTTTTTTTCTTCACCCTTCTTTCCTTTCCCCCTCCCCATCCCTACTTCGCCTGTCCTTTTGAACAATTTCTTCCTATTTCACAATATTTGTTATACATTTCTGTCCTTATTTATACTTTCAGTTTCTCTCACCAGGGAAACAATGTGATATTTACACATTTGTCTGATTATTTCCCTTGAGAGTATTGTCTCACGGTCCTTCCATTTCGCTGTAAATGTCTCAAGTTTATCCTTCTTTATGACTGAATAGTATTCCGTTGTATAAAAAAGCACATATTTCTATCCATTCATTATTTGATGGGCATTTGTGCTGTTTCCAAGATATAATTATTACATTTTGTGCCGCTATAAACATATATATGTATATATGTACATATATGTATACATATATTATGAAGAAGATATACAAATATAAATAGATAGATAGATAGATAGATAGATAGATAGATAGATAGAAGATAGTTTTAAACACTCTTTTGGAAGACACCAGTAAGGAGAATAGTTGGGTCAAATGGGACTTCTAGTCCCACATTTTTAGGAATCTCCACGTGGATTTCCACAGTGGTTGCACCAGTCCATACTCCCACCAGGAATGGAAAAAGGT
>NW_004524643.1:7891015-7928161 GCF_000260255.1 Octodon degus | reverse complement strand
GCACACTCACCGGACCTGGGCTAGGACTGGGTCTGGGGGCTCCCGGAACTCGGCAGAAAATCCTTCTCGGCAGGCGTGGTGGGGGAGGCACTGCGGAGTGGTGGGGGGCGGCCCAAGGGGCTGGGAGAGGGTCCGGCCCACTCTGCGCCTGGGCTGGGACTGGTCCCGCCAGCGCAGAGTAGCAGGAAGCTCTCCGCATACTCACCAGACCTGGGCTAGGACTGGGTCTCGAGAAGTGTGTATTTCATCCTGGATGTCTACTTTTGGATTAAAGATGACATTTATTTTATTCTTTTTAAGAAGATAGAGACAAATGCAATGCATTTTTTCTAATTATCTATATGCTGCAAGTTGACAGAATTTGGCACCTGAAGGAGCGCTCTTTTGTTATAATGCTAATCACAGCCACCACTCTAGAATACCTGCTCCACTCCAGGCAGGGTGCCAGGCATTTAATACATATAGTCATTAATTTCACTGGGCACTGAGGCTGCAACATGGCCAGGCATGCATCTGAGAGGTTAGGAAATGCAGATTCATTCTGTTACGGCATTTGCTAGTTAGTTTTATTTTTAGATTTAAAGATTTATAGATTGTCTTCTTCAGAAGTAGCGTGTGCAATGATTTTATTTAATTTACTGCATTAAGCTGATGTAATTTGGCACTTGAAATGATAAGCCTTTGTTGCAGTAATAGACATCACTTTGAAGTATCAGCTCCATGGCAAGAAATCTGTGGGGTGTTCAGCATAAAATATCCTCAGGTGTACCGAGTAGTTATTTTATAGCTCCATTTTCCATGTTGAGAATCTATAGCTCAGGAAGATTTCATCTGTTCCAGGACAATAAGTGAGTGTTACAGCCAAGACTTAAATTCAGTTATCTAAGACTCCAAAGCCATACCTTCCCCAATCCCACTCAGATTGCATGATAAAGGAAATCCTGTGAGGTATAACCTAATGCTGTCTGGTAACACCTATAAAGAAGTCATAAGTGGTGTCTCAAATTTTCTGACCAAGAGATTTTTGGACTTATGTGCAAACATGAGAAGTACAGAATTCTTTATCCTATTTTTAAAACATAATCTAATTTTTAAATGTTTTTTATCATATTATGTAGGGACTTAAGGTTCAACATATCAATACTTGATGAAAAATACCTGTTCCTTATTATGCCTAAGATGTTTGAAATGCAGTGAGATAGTGAGGTTAAGCTTGATAGCCTAAATCGTTTGATAATAACAATAAGCTTTTCTTCTGGATGGTTAACAACCTAAGTTTGCAGACCAAAATTAGAGAAAAAGGAGGGCTACAAGGAATGCCAACATTTTGGCCCTAGTCTTCTAAGGTCAATTAAGACTCAGGACATATGAGAACTTGTACTGTAACGTCATGTACCTCGGTAGTGTCCCAAATTTTCTGATCAAGAAGATTATGGGGCCAAAGAGGAAAGTGATCAATGATGTAGAGTGTGCCTAAGGAGAGTCACATGGGGAGAAGACACTCTCTCAGGCTTTCACAGAGAGCACATTGGCCAAGCAATGGCCATGACTCATCCACATGGCTGCACTGACAAAGGTTCTACAATCTGAGGTACAGGATCTCAGGATAAATCCTGAGGGCATTTCACTGACCTTCTCAGACCAAAAAGCTACAACTCTTGTTGCACAGGTCCTGCTTTACCTTGGTCTTAACCATCCAGTAGAAAAGTATGAAGACGAAATATAGGAAGTAAAGCCATGCTCTTATGTTGAGCTGTGGGGGACTCAGGTCAATAATTTCTGACATTGTCAGATAAACAGAAGACCCAATGCTATTATGGGCTACTGGACTCTTTTAGAATATTTTGCTGAGTTTACACAGCTATAATATTCAATAATGGAACTTAGAAAAAATGGGGTATACCGATGAATGTCCATTTTGTATCTGTGTATTCAAAGTGGTTAGGATAGATATATAGTTGCATTCTCTTAATGAATAGAATGATTTTTTCTAATGGTGTTTGTAAATAGGATCACAAGTGTGCATCTTGTACAGCAATTAACCACTGAGAAGAATATATGCAGTGTATTATTTGTTGAAACTGTACTTCTGATTTGATTTGAAACTATCTCATTGCTATCTGTTTATCAATAAAATTTTGAAAAAAAATTTTCTGACCAAGAAGATTATGGGTCCATAGAGGAAAGTGATGTACAATGCAAAAATGTGCCTAAGGAGAGTCACCTAGAGAGAAAAAAATCTCTCAAGCTTTCACAGAAATCAAATTGGCCAAACAATGGCCATGACTCATCCAGACGGCTGTCACTAACAGAAGATCCACAAGGTGCTGTGCATGGATCCAGGGTAAACCCTGAGGGGATTTGACTAACCTTATCAGATACAAAAGTTAAGTTTTTAATTACATAGGTCTTGCTTTAACTTGGTCTTAACAATCCAGCAAAAAAGTATAAATATGAGCTATAAAAAAATAAAGCTATATTAATATGCTGAACTGTAAAAGGTTCAAGTCAACAACTTCAGATAATTGCCAGTTGTGTGATAACTCACTACTCTTATAGACTATTAGACTATATTGGGTTATTTTGCTGAATTCAAGTAGCTACAATATTTGGACTGGCATCAAGTATGAAAAGACCCTTTAAAGACTTCTCCAAATACAGCTTTTCTTGTGATCTTAAACAAGGTATTCAATCTTTTGGTCTGTATCTTTCACAAAATGATGGTATTGATAATATATTTATCTTGGGCTTTTACTTAAACTCAAAAGAGAGCTTACATGTGAAATGTTTAATTCCTGGGTACTTAATAAATGCTTGACGCATGACAGTTAAAAAAAAAAAAAAAAACAAATACAGCTTCTCTAACAGCAATGGAACACCCATCTCTGACGAAAGCAAAACAAAAAAGGGGGATATAAATAAAGGACTGTTTTGTAGTGAAAAATAGGTATATATGTATATACAAGGTAAGATAGATATACAGCTACTTTCTCTTAGTTCAATGAGCAGAAAGGTTTTTAATTACATAGGTCTTAATTACATAGGTACTAATATTGTTAGGTAAGATATCATGCCTGCATCATGAATAACTACTACGAAGACAACAACAAGCAACATATTAATTATCATAACTGTCTTACTCACCTGTTTTAGGACTGTTTCATTGCTATTTTATCTTTTTCTCTCATTAAAATGAATAACAAAATAAAGAAGTCATCTCCGTAATGAGCTTTCTGATGGAGTGGGAAGACTCCTCCTTCTATCTCTTGGCTATGGAACTGTGCTGCTAGCCAGACACAGAAGAGCCATGCTACATCCCGTGATTCTGAGCCAAGGGAGAATTTTAATCATGTTAGTGGAGCTCATCCTGAGCAATTCCTTGACGTCACCCGCTGAGTCCATCCACCTCAGAGTAGCCAGCCTGGAACCTTGTGCACCAAACTTAGCTCTTTCCTGGCAGCAGAAGCCACCCTTAAAAATAGCTTGTGGATGTTGGAAGGAGCTTTTCTTGGTGCCTACACCCAGGAAGGCGCCTTTGGGATTAGGATGAGCAGCCCCTTGGGCAATAGTCAATTCTGTTCTATAAGGAAGAGATACAATGTCTCACCCCTCCTTCTACCATAAACACCCTTCCCACTCCTGGTCTACCCTAAAATCCACTGACATAGTGTCCCTAATTCTAAACTGTAATGGTAGCTGGTGTGTCCCATTGTTAGGAAGCCGCACATCAAACCTCCAAAAACTTTGATGCCCGAATATGAATAATCTCTACATTCTCCCCTAGGAAAGGAAAACAGTAGAAAGTTTTCTTGGGCTGGTGGAAAGTCACAGAGCTCATGCACGCTTGGGCTGGTGGAAAGTCACAGAGCTCATGCACGCTCCACACAAATCCTAACCATTCCCTCCAACCTGCGCAACTTCAGTGCAGTCACTAAATACTGGGTACAGTATTTTTTCAATGTTTTCTTTCAGGTGTGTTTCAATTTACAAGCTCAGTTATTTAGAGACCTTGCTGCTTAGTTTTTGTCAAATGACTCTAACAGAAGTATCTAAGTTATAAGGCTCACATCCCAACTTTAGGGCTTACTAGCACCATTAGAACTTATAGGTACGTGGAGTTTTGTTGATGGCAAATGCTCCATTTTACACTCTTTCTAGGGTTTTACCAGAGAGACATCCATTGAGATCGGATAACTCAACATCTGCCCTTTGTCTACAACATGTCTGAATAAGAATATCAAAAGGAGATAGATAAAATTGGAAGTCAGTAAATAAGGAGCACTTACATAAGGTTGCATGATTTCTAGACATAGTCCACCAGAGGGGGGAATGCAGACCTCCATACAGGGCACATTCCAGGGGTCTGGCTTCCCAGAAAAAAAAAAAAAAAAAGGGCATGGACAACAGCACTCATCATAAACAAGGGTTGTCTTGTCTCCTCGCCTCCCCAATCCAGAGTTGCGTACTTCTCTCCTCATACTCTGACTTCCTCTATTGCTTCCCCGCTCCGCTACACAGGAACCGTGTGATTCTCGGGAATCAACTCTTAGACAGTCTGCTCACACCGCAGTGAATGCAGTCCCCCATCAGAGACTCTGAATTTCCCCTTGGATTTGCCATGTTCTGACCCCTGCCCTACTTTCTCCAGGTGGCTGCTTTCAGAGCCCCAGCTCACAGCAGCCTTTCCTGGGCCTCCACCATGTATAGTCCCTACCAATCAGTCCAGCACATATTTATTATGTTAGGAAGAATAACAACCTTATAAAATGTTGAAAACTTAATTCCTGAGAACATACCAAAAGAGAATTAGCAAATATGATTACATTGATGAATTTACAATGAAAATATCACCATGACCCCGTGTGGTGACGAAAACCTACGACCTCAGCACTCAGGAGGCTGAGGCAGAAGTGTCACCATGAGTTTGAGGCCAGCCTGGGCTACATAGTGAATTCAAGGCCAGCCTCCTGAACTATAGAACAAGTCCTTTTCTCGAAAGAAAGAAAGAAAGAAAGAAAGAAAGAAAGAAAGAAAGAAAGAAAGAAAGAAAGAAAGAAAGAAAGATTGATTATCATCAGTATCATCCTGGACTAGTAGAACCTCCAGAAGAAAAAAAAAAAAATACCCTCCAAACATTTTAGTCTTGTCGGATGTCAGACTTCTATACAAGTGTAACATAATAAATTTGTGTTATTTTAAGCCACTAAATTGGTGATAATTTGTTATAGCAGAAAGAGGAAACAAATACTCTTACTTACTAGATGTAGTATTCTTTATTTCATATGTATTAGTCCTCTCTCCCTAAGATACTATGTATGTTTTTATACACTAGTCTTATTCACTTCCTCCTTTTCCCACCAACGGTGAATCCGAATCCTGTTTGCTCATTTGTCTCCCTCCCTCTAACAAAGCCGACCCGAATCGTGTTCCCTCCTTTGTGTCCCTTCCTCTAACAAAGCCAACTGTCTCAGAAAGCAGCAGGGTCAAGGAGAACACATGTAGAATCTAGTGACCATGTTACAACCAAAGCAGCTTAATTCACAATAGTCACCAAAAGAAGGAACTCTACTATTCCCTAGTCCAAGTCGCTTCCATAAAAGAGTGACAGCAAACATAGAAGACATTATAGAAGCAAATATAAAAGGATTTACTCACATACGTTCTGATCATACCAGCAGGAGACCAACAGGCAAGACCAAGACGGCCTTGAACACAAACTCTCAATACCCACCTACCTACCTACCATCTCCCTGTCTGTGTCCCTTTGATTTGCAGTGGAAGACAGCTGACAAACATCGCATTCTTTGTCCTCTATTCAAGTGGTACCCAAACCCTCCCAAGATGATCTTGAGACCAAGCATGGCTCTACCGATTTGCTTCATTTGCACACAGCTTTTCTTATCACTGACATTGTCCCAGGAGAGAACCAAGTTGGGGCAATCTAGCGGGGCCCATCTTCCCTCAACTCCACTTCACTCACTGTGTCTTTTTCTTTCGTAACCAAGATATAAATTGTCCTACACTTCTCACTCACTGGGGTTCTCAGATACCTGACTAAATCTACTCATTTTCCTCATGCTGCTTCTGCTAGCACGCCATACAGCATATTTCCAAACACATACAGCCATATAATTCACATTTTTATCTTTTGGAGAGAAATGCATTTTGTGCTTTCACCCTATCAATCACTTAACCGAATGTATCTCCCTATGCACATCAATTGATTTATCTCCCAATCAAAATATCTCCAAAAGTCATCATATATTTTTTTGAAATATTGGACAGTCTACTGGAACATTAATCCTCCTATCATGTCTCCTCATTTGGGAGGGATCCTCTGAAGAGAATTTTTCAGAGCTGATTTTTCAGGCTCCATAAAATGTGTGATTTGTGCTCTCAGAGGACACAGGAGGTAGCCCTAATCCAAAGCTTCTGTTGATAATTTACAGAAAAACAGGACACTCAGACGAGGACCAGGAGTCAGCTGCAGATCCAGTTATATGAGGCAGAGAAGAGCATGATGCTCCCTTCCCAGCTGGTAGGCTGTCATCCTTTCTTAGAAGTTATTATTACATATTTTGGTGACCAGGAGACAAGGACCAGAGTAGTTGTTCTCCTCTTCTTTCTATCTCTTTTGAAAAGCAGGAATCCCTCATAGGTGGAGAGGACAGTCCCTCTTCCAGTTGCATCACTCGCTGGAATTCGTGTCTCTTCTTCCCATGATGCCCTCTCCAGCTGTCTATCACAATACAGAGGTACCTCCCTGGTGCGACAAGTAGAAGAAGCCAAGCAGAAGATGGCCCAGTGTTATGGAAAACCACTATAAAGATGGCATAAAAGTCACAGTACATTTCCAAACTGTCATTGTTAGAAGGGAATTTAGGAACATCTCAATCCGATAAATTCATAAGTCAAGTGTGAAAACAACACTAAATGGTTTGCTCACAGTTGCACCCCAGGAATTGCAGGTAGGAGTTAGAACCTCATTGCCTGTCTCCCCATGTTCTTCCCTTTAACACCCTCGCCCCCACCGCTGCCTCCACTGGCCAGGCAAAGGATGCTGCATGCCAGCCACAATCTCACCCTCACGTCAGGCTAAATAGAAGAAGTCATTTGGATGTTTTACATTACTTTGAAGTGTTCTGTTTATTTTATGAATATTGCTATGAATCTGATTTGAGCTTTATTCTCCAGCAATTTACTTATCTTAAGAGGCAGCCCCAACGTTTATTTTCCTGCTACAAAACTGTCAGTCTCCCAAATGTTGATCCAGGGACTGTAAATGATTTATACCTGATCCCTGAGCCTCTCACAACAGACCGCACCAGCCCCAAAGCAGGCAGATGTTGCCACGACTTCCTCTGAGTCAGGGCCCAGAGCCACAGGAGCAGACATCTTACCTGATACAGCAGGCAGATAAGATGTGTTCTGGCATTTTGGACCTTCAAAAGGAGACTAGAAAATGCAATTAACTCAAGCCAAATTCTTTTAGCAATCTCCTTTCTCTACACGACGACAACAGTGCCTATATTACTGATAATATGAAAGATGATATATACATAGTGCCTGGAACACAGGTGGAACTCAATTGACAGTGGTTTTAATATGTGCAATATTTTTGCTTTACTTTATTTCAATTTGATCTTATATAACTTCGTGCACATGCAACATATTTCAGATAATTTTATATCTAGTTGTTAATAAAATGCTGGTGTCCTCTTCAATATTTATATTCACCTGTTCTAAAGGCCTCTGCTAAGCCCTCATTAGAAGCTCTCTCTCTCTCTCTCTCTCTCTCTCTCTCTCTCTCTCTCTCTCTCATATTTTTAAGGTGCTCCATCCACTACCATGGCTACATGAGGGGGTAACACAGGACATCTACTGCTCTCTTAGCAAATTTTAATGTAAAGCATACCTCATCATTATTTTTACCTGTAGTCACTATGCTATACGATAGTGCTCTAAAACGTATGTATTATATTGGCCAAAGAATGTATTAATTCTTATAAGGCTTATCATTTGACTAACATCTTCCCCCTACCCCCACCCTCTATCTCCTAGTAACCAGGATTCTGCTACATTCTGTGTTTTTCAGATTCCATGGGGGAGATGCACTATTTGTCTGCCTTCGCCTTATTCATTTCATACAACATGACTTTTTCCAGTAGAAAATACAGCAGTGTTCTTTGTCATTGAGTACTGTACATGCTCAGTGGGAAATATGGCAGAATGTCCTTTTTAAGACTGAATAATATTCATATATATATATATATCAATTTTTTTCTTTCCTCGTCTATATGGACACTTAGATTGTTTTCTTATCTGGACTGCTGTGAATCTTGCTGGCTTTGACTAGAGTCTTTATTAGACTCTAAACATGACTGCAAAAAGTATTCAGAAGTGGTCATGTTCCTTCCCACGTTCTTCAGTAGACACAGTGATGAAAAGCTTCGGCTTTTCCCCTTCTTTACACAGTACAACCAATTCACAGTAGACATTCACCAACTAACTGGACAGCTTCAGGCTGAAGAGAACGGGGTTGGTGTTATTTCTGCTGCTGCCCTTGGCATTGTGATATTTTGTACTTGGCATTGTAATTTTATTGTTGCTGAGACTATGTCATACACAGATTATTATAAAGGCAATAAATTTGAATTAAGTTCTGCACTATGAGAATGCTTTGTTCTTTCAGATTATTGTTTGTTTCACAACTGGCTTACTAAATTACTAAAAATAAGCTTTTAGGTGTAAATTTTTTTATCACATTGAAATTCACATAAGGATTTTCAGGCAGATTTCATCTTCATTTTTATTATATTCTATTACTATACTATAAATCAAGGAGCACAGGAATTTGATTTAAATGAATGGATGTAAACATTAGAGTTGAAATGCATCAGAGTGTTGTAAAAATATTTCTTTCCAAATTAGGTTATTTCAAAACAGACTTTGATCTCCAGATTTTAAAGTTATAAAATAGGAAAGTAAAATCAAGGGCTAGTCAAGGGATTCTCTTGAAATCAGCATTTTCCTCAGCGACTCCAATAGGTCTTGCTCTCTTTGCTCCTAGAGCTCAGAGAAGATGCAGAGACAGGAAGACAGCGAATAAGCTCTCTAAGGAGGACTCCCAAGGTCTAGGACAGTCTCCCTCTTGCATTCACTGGGATGGACTCCGAGAATGGCTTTGCTCTTCGCACCCAGGAAATCCCAGTCTTTAGAACAAACTCCAGAGGAAAAACGAAAAAAAACTGACTTCTCTGCCTCAGTCCTAGGAATCAGATAAAGTGGGAGAAAACTGCCTCAACACTTTGCACCCCTAATCTCGGAATCCAGCAGAAAACAGCTTTAATTCAACGCAAGTTTTCTGCAAACTACCTTGAGAGACCGACGGTTGAATCTGCCGGCGTGGGTTAATTTCCGTTCCTCTAACTTTGGTGGAGCGCCCTACTACTGCTAATTAACCAAGAAAATAAAGTGATTAGTTTGCTTTGTCCTACTGCCTCAGAGCGACCTGAGGGGTAATCTCGTCCTTCCCTTTCTGGGCAGACTGATTTTTAAAGTACGGCTTGAATTTGCTCGCGGGTACTCGCGCGCCCTCTGGGTGCGGGCTCCCGTTGGCTCCAGCCTGGGGTTTGTTGCTGCTTGAAATCGCACATTAAGAAATTGGTGTCTGCGGCAACCTGCAGCAGAGTTCCGAACTCGGAAAGTGAGCCGGCCACGAGATGTGCTTCCAGAGCGGTGGCTTGCTAACCATTTTGCGGCCACCGTGGCAGGGGTGAAGCTCTGAGTTTTCTTGGGAAAACAGACCTCTAGGACACGCATACTTACGAACGCTTTCAGAAATTCTTATGTAAGAAATTGGTGGACCGAAAGAGGAAGTCCTTTCGGCAGAAGTGTTTGACACCTGAGCGCGCGTCGCTTTCTACTGTTGCCCCCAAGTCTAGCGCTGCGCGCCGCGTAGTGGCAGCACCTCAGCCTTCGGCAACTCATCGCGCTGGCTCGCAAGAAAACTCAGGCCAGGGATCGAAAGTAATCGGCTGAAAGCCCGAAAACCCGGCACAGGGTCCTGGAAATCCCACACTCTGCATCCTGCCCCACTCGCACGGTAGCACCAGGGTCTGCGCCGGGCCCACGCCGCTATCTTCCCCTTCGAATTGTTCCAGCCCCAGGTCTAACCGCTTCCAGCTGGCGGGCTCTGCAAAGAGGGCACCTCAGACACCAGGTCCACTCTCGACTTTTGATTTCCTCGTGGTAGTACTTCCCAGACGGTGAGGAGGAAGCTCACCCAACTGCATTAGACGTGTGATGCTGCCTCCTAGAGCCACCATCCCTCCAGGCCTCCCTGATGGCGGAGGCAGGTGTCCCCTAGGAAATGCAGCCTTCCTA
Source organism: Octodon degus (assembly GCF_000260255.1). Taxonomy (NCBI): domain Eukaryota; kingdom Metazoa; phylum Chordata; class Mammalia; order Rodentia; family Octodontidae; genus Octodon; species Octodon degus. The sequence continues at coordinate 7,917,775 of NW_004524643.1, read as the reverse complement.
GAGGTTGAGGAGCGGATGGAACCCAAGGGAAACCTCCAACTCCCCGTGGCTCTGGCCACATGAGCACTTTTGGGTGATAATTTTTGCTTTGCCTGGGAGAAACGCAGGAAGCCTGAGTCCTTGCAAACCGTCCCTGGGTCCCCAGCTGCTGCTGCGGCGCATACAGAGCTGTGGGCGACTTGAGAGGCTGAAGCGGATCGCGCAGTGCGCGCTCAGACTGCGGATCCCGGGGAAGCCAAGAAGCTTCGCGGTCCCTGGCTTTGCAACAGCAGGCAGGAAATACCCGGTCGGAACCGCAGGCCGACCGGTCTCCAGAGCCGTGGGCTGAACGTGAACAGGAGGGAGGTCGTGCGGAACCGGTTGCCTTCCCCCCACCCCCCGCAGTCGTGAAGGAGTGTGAGATACAAAGATCACCATCCTGCGGGGAGTGGATGCCTCTGGAGGGTCTAGCCCGCAGGCTTGGGACACTTCTGGGAGGGCACCTCTAAGGAAACCTCTGTGTGCCAGCGCCCCGGGGCATCTGTGCTTCCAGGCAGGTGTGGACTCATGTTTGAGACCGCGAGGAGCCTCTGTGGGGACGAAGGTGACTGAAAGTGAGTGAGCTTACGACCAGCAGAGACCTCAGGGGCTGTCAAGGCTGCCTGCTTTTAGTGGAGCACCTAAGTGCAGGAGTGGGGAGCTAGCCAGAATCAAAAGCCACGGGGACACCTTGGCAAACAGCAGCAGGCAGCAGAGGGACAGCTGTGCAAACGCCTCGGGCAGGCTGACTAATGAGAGATGATCGATGGTGGAGGGAGGGGGAGAAGTAGGGGTCGAGATGGAGGCTTTGGAAACCTCTTTCCCGCGCACCTCATTCCTCAGGCCCACCTGGGCATCAGACCCCTGCACACACAGGTAATGGACCAAGCAGCCTCCAGTGACTGCCCAAATGGCGGTGCGTGCAGTTAGGGATTCAGAAAGTATCACTAGAGATCCTAGAAGAGATTTCTAGATCTCTGCCTGATGGCAGGGATGGCTCTCACGTCGTTGTTCCATAGATAAAGGCGCTGAGGGTCTGTGAAGTTGCTTGCCTCCGGCACAGAGCCGGACTGGCGCAGCTGGAAGTGAGCTCCCATCTCAGAACGTTAAGTTTGCGTCGCATCTCCCGCTTCCGAGGACCCTGACCCCGCGGTGGGTGATCCCAGCTGTAGAGTCCAGCACTGTGCACCCAGGGACTGCACGCCGCTCTCCTAACCTCCAGGCTTCACTTGGGCAAGGGTCTGGGGTCAGCGCCGAGCGAGGCAGAAGCCGGATCCCCCCACCCCCATTCAGATTGCACAGCTGGGGTTGGCGTAGGCCAAGGTGCAAAGCCAAGCCGGATGGAAGAGGTGAAATCGACCGTGACTTTAAGCTGTCCTCAAAGTCCTGCCTCATTTACGGGCTTTTCTCGTTGGTCGCCCCATCCTCCCACTTCCCTCCGTGACCTCAACGCAAACATAAGAAGGACCGTTGTGATTCACGCCGCGGGTTCTGGAAGCACGGGCGTGACGCAGTCCGGCTGGGGCCCGGGCCCCCTCTGCCCATTGGCTGCCGGCGCTGGGGACCCCTCCCGACCCACGGCGGCGGCTGGAATAAGAGCAGCTGCCGGCGCAGAGAGTCACCCGGACGCTGCCCAGCCCGAGCGTCGCCTGGACTCCCGAAGGGCTCTGGCTCCCCGCGCCTCTACTCCCAGCACCGCCGGCCAGGTGAGCCCGCGATCTCGGCTCAGGTGTGTTCCTCTCTCCCCGCCCTCTCGCGCGCATCTCTCATCTGTCTGTGTATTTCCCTCTTCCTCTGTCTCTCGGTCCACTTCGCTCTCCATCTCTTGGTCAGGGTCTCTGTTAGTCTGCAGCGTATCCCAGGGCTCCCACCCGGGTAGGGTCGGATAGAGTCTCTCGGGGATTTCCCTGCTCTGCTCTCCCAGTTCCTCGGCTGTCACTCTCCGGCCTCTCGGCGCTAACTGGAGGCTGCGGGAGGAGGTTGCCGCAGAAGGTGCCTTCGGAAATCGCGGTCCGTGGCTCCCGTTCCTAGCGAAACCGGCTCAGAGCCTTGGGCAGCGCGAGGGGTGGGGGACAAATGAGCGCCGCGGTTGAACCTCAGGCACCCTAAACCCAAGCCCCACTCAGGGCTCTGGAGTAGAGAAGACTCTGCGGACCCAACTTCAGCCTAAGGTTGGCTCTTGCAAGCAACAGAGTCTCCAGGAGGGAGGGCAGCTGAGCACTAGAAATGGTCCTTCCGTTTCTCAGATTACAGCTGTGGAAATGAGGGGCTCTCTAGCCTCCCTCTCATTCCCCACCGCTGGGTGTATTCGACTGGCACAGGAGCACAGTCCTGGGTTTCCTTATGGGAGCTGTTATTGTGGCAGGGGGCTCTTAGGGAATCCTCAGACTTGACCAACAGGTTTATGTAGCATTTGGAGAGGGGAAGACAGAATTCTTGCCCCTCTCAGATAGCTTCCTCCCAATACTCCCTCTTGCAAGCTATGTGAGCGACATCCCTACTGGGTCTTCTGATGGTCCACTTTGCAGATGAGCAAGCGAAGATGAAGGTAAATATCTGAAGCCACAAAATTGAGAAGTTAGAGCCAGACAGAAGAAGGAGACAGAAGGCCAGGTCTCTGACCTCACAAAATTTTGAGCTGGTGCCTGAGATGATGTCATTCTTCCCTTGCAGGGAGACGTCATGGGCTTCCGGAAGTTCTCCCCTTTTCTGGCTCTCAACATCTTAGTTCTGTACCTCTCTGGCAGCCTGCACGCAGTGCCATTCAGGTAGCACAACTTGAAGCCAGGAGGGTCACTCCGCTGGGTGTGTGTGTGTGTGTGTGTGTGTGTGTGTGTGTGTGTGTGTGTCTGCATCCATCATCCATATAAGTTCACTGCAAACTTTTTCTGGTGTAATAATAATAATAATATAGTGAAAATTTTTAATACCCTGATATACAACACTCTATGTTATGAATTCCATGGGCCCAGCTGACTCTAGAAAAATGCTTTTGCTGCTCTTCATCCAACTTTTGTATAAATAATTTACCTAGTTGGCAATCAGCTATGATTTGAGAAATGAATTACATCCTAATCTCTCACTAGTTTACCACAAAAAATGTTATCAAATCTGATATGTAACGTGTTGGACTTTTTTCTCACCCATATACTAACTATATTTATGAAATTAAAACCTTATTTAGGTGCAATGCTAATTGTAAGTTTTATCATTTAAATTTTAATAATGGCTACACCTAACACAGACCACAAAATTTCTAAAATGTTAACTGGTAGGTTTTGTAAGTCTGTATGCACTGACTCCAGACTAACACCAATGCTGAGAGGCCACACCAGTGCCTGGCCTCCAGTAGGACATTAGTCTCAAGCCTTGTCCCTTGGGAGTTAAGGCGGCCACATCCTCCAGGGAAGAAGCAGGGACCAGGATGCCTGGCCGCTTCTCCTGGGGAGAAGGATCCAGGGACTGAGAGACCACACTGGCTTCACTCTCCCAATCAGGCCAGACTTGGAGAGCAGCCCAGACCTGGCCACACTCAGCGAGGAGGAAGCGCGCCTCCTGCTGGCCGCACTGGTGCAGGACTACATGCAGATGAAGGCCAGTGAGCTGGAGCAGGAGCAGGAGACAGAAAGCTCCAGGTAAGGTTCCCAACTGGCCAGTCCATGGCTTCCCCTCTGGTTCCAGCTCCCAAATCCATAGGAAGGCGAATCTCAAGAGGTAGGAGGGAACTCACAGGCCAAAAGCCTGGCAAGCTGTGCTGTATGTACATGAAGACAAGGCACCCAGCACTCCTCAGGCTATACTGAAGATGAGGATCAGCAGGAGAGACTCTGGTTAGATTACTCTTAACAGATCCATTGCTGAAAGTAGTCAGTGAAGGTGTAGAATCGCTTACAGTGGGAATCGATCTTGTGATAGTAGGAAGACCTCCCATCATCGGATGAGTGAAGACTGGTAAGGATAACGTCTGAAGCCCTGAGACTTGCCTGGCGCATCTCAAGAGATTTTAGAATTGTGGCTCTATCTTGTTCATCTGCATGTTATGTTCTTTCATAAGGAGCCTGAATTTTATATTTGTACAGTGAAGTTGAAAGGCTTGCAGGGGTTGAGGACAGGTAGGGCAGTGTCTGGGGTAGACCTGGAACATCTGTGGAGATGTGCACGTTGTCACAAGACCAGAGAGAGCATCCTTCCCCTGCCCAGGCTCCCTGTGGACCCTGAGGCTGGGAGGGGCCCCAGTCTGGCCCTGCGCTAACCAAGTGGAGGCATGAGCCAACCCGCACTCACCGCTAGAGTCCCCATTAAGCATGAATAACTCAACCGCATGTAGGATGCCAGAGGTCACCCTCCGTTCCCATCATCCTGGGCCCCTGTGGAGAATCTGCAAGCCTCACTCCTACTGCACCTCCTCTCCCTCTTTCCGGCCTGGTCTAACCTGCTGAGTCCCCACAGGGCAGACGCTGAACCCGGTACTGTTTGGCATGTCTTTTCCCTGCAGCCTGGACAGCCCCAGAGCTAAGCGATGTGGTAATCTGAGTACCTGCATGCTGGGCACCTACACACAAGACCTCAACAAGTTTCACACGTTCCCCCAAACTGCCATTGGGGTTGGAGCTCCCGGCAAGAAAAGGGATATGACGAAAAACTTGGAGACACACCAGCGCCCCCTTGTGGGCATGCCTCCGGAAGACAACTAAATTCCTAATTTCTTTTCGTGCTTTCTTCCTATAACTTGAGGCACGTGGTTCCTCTCTGGTTGCTCTTCGGGCTGTTATTGGTGGCTTTCCTCTAGTAGAGAATGTCTGGAACCTCAGATGGGCAGAGAGAGAGGAGGATTCAGAGGCCAAAAGATATCTTCCAGGACGATATGAGAGCGCAAGGGCAGCCTTCTGAGGTCCCTGAGGGTTCCTTAGCAGTTTCTCAATCCTACTTCAGACTGTGCTGGTCATTTCGGGAATAAAATTATTTTTCCAAAGAGACCTGAGCTGTGGTGGTTGTTGCTGTAGCGCATATCTCAGGCTGCCTGGTGTTTAGGATCTGTGCTTGGAAGTAGCCTTAGCCCCAGAATAGCTGGACACAGGTGAGTGGCCTCCATGACCAGTCACAAGCAGAAAGAAAAGGGCTGCCAGAGAGAGGCTCCTGGATGCTGGGCGCCTATACATAGGACCTCAGCAGGTAAGCACGTCTGGGCCGGATGCTGCAAGTTCTGCTGTTCTTCTGGGTAAGTAAGAGAAAGAATTTTCATTTTCTTATGAAGGAGTACCTTATGCATATGACCAGGCTGTGGATTCCATAAGCCATGTGAATGGGCTTAAGTGTGGTGCCATTATCCATTCTAGTAACTCTTTGCTAATTTTTAGCATATTTATATAGGAAAGATTGGCTATTACAGCCCTGTATTCTATGGCCGGTCCTACCTAACACCCCCATGTATATGGGGGTGTCTGTGGGTCATGATCACAATGTTTTCCTTAGTGGCCTTACCATTTTTCTGCTCTGATAAATATGTCTAGGAGACACTTGAGGTTAACGGATATCACTCAGAGCAGCAAGTTGACCAGGATGGTCCCATGGGGCAGGCTCCTCACAGATATGCTCTCTTTCTCTAATCCTGCAAACCAGCATCACCACCCAGAAGAGATCCTGCAACACGGCCACCTGTGTGACCCAGCGGCTGGCAGGCTTGCTGAGCAGGTCAGGGGGTGTGGTGAAGGACAACTTCGTGCCCACCAACGTGGGCTCCAAAACCTTTGGCCGGCGCCGCAGGGATCTTCAGGCCTGAGTAGCTCTCCAGCTCAGGAAGCAGGTGAGTGAGTGCCTGTACTGTGATGCAGGAGGAGGAATGAGCACATGGTGCAGGATGCAGCCCATACTTTGAGCCTCTGGGGCCCACAGGGCTGACGAGGTCCACACAGAACAGTACCCACATCTGTAACTAAAGAATGGACTCTGAGAAGAGCCAGTAGCTGAAACCCTAGAATTGAATTCATCTCCTATATGGATTTCCATTCATTTCTTGTGACACTGTGTTCATCAGGACAGAAAATACAGACCTTTTGGGGTTTGAAAGGGAAGGACAGGGTTGGGGAGATAGCTCAGCAGTCTAAGCACCTGTGTGGCAAGTGCAAGAACCCAGGTTCAATCTCTGGGACTGCCTACTGTGCCATGCCGTGCTGGCCACCAAGACCAGGCATGGGGGTGCATGCCTATAATCCCAGCGCTGGGGAGGTTGAGACAAGAGGATCGCTGCAAGTCCAAACTGTGTAGTGAGATCCTGTACCAATTAATTAATTAATCAATTATTTTTTGAAAAATTAAAAGAAAGGAAAGGACATTATCCTTTTGGAGTAATATATTACAATGTCACTTACTTCTGAATGAAGAGCAGGGTCTTGGCTTTAAGAACTGTCGATGGTTGGTCTCTACTAGCTGTATAACCATAGGCCAGCCATTCATGTCTCTCTGAACCTCAGTTTCTCCTTCTGTGAATTGAAGGCTTTTATAGTACTTACCTCAAGGCATATATAAGACAAGTAAAGGAAGGGACAGGTGTCAAGAGCATGACAATGACTGAACTCTAGCTCTTTTTTTTTTCCTTTCCTAGGTTGCATTGAAGCCACTTCTTTTCATGTGTGATGAAGGCAATGTGTAGGGAAGGCTCTGTGGAAGACATTCATATTTGCATATTTCTTGATACAGAAACTATCTTTTTCATTTGAAAAGAACTAAAGCTAAATGCAGAATAAGCTCATCGCAGTTACCTATCGTGCATCGTTTTATATTTAATTGTCTCCAGTAAACATGACAGCATGTCTCATAGGTCTATTAGGTGGCAAATATGGTCCCCCTTAGCTATCTTGTGATGTTGGCAACTCTGCCAAACCTCAGGGGGACATCAAATCGCCGCCTCTTGAGTGTCTGGGGACACGTGGTAATGCTGCGGCTTGACGGAACATCTATTTAAAGAAATGTCAATGTTGTCATTTGTGAATTTCATCAAAATTAAAGATGTATTTTCAATACCCTTAAATAGAATCTGTGCTGCTATTCATGCCGTTTTTCCCAGGAGTCCTTTAGGGGACTATGAACACTGTTGACCACACTGATTCATTTGAAGCAAAGGTGACGAGTTTGGGATGAATTCTCAGTATTTTGTATACACTGCTTCTAATGAAGCATTCCTTCCTTGGAATTTGAGCCCTATGCATGAGCCCTATGCAAAACAATAACAAAAAAAAAAACAATCAGTTTTATATTGAGAAGGTGCTGGTCCCCAGTGCCAGAGATTACCCATGTACTTCTCTATGGCCCAGGTTTCCCCCTTATCCGTCCCTTCCCTTCTCCAGATGAGACTCACTGTCCATGCATCCCTTGGCCTGCAAGGCCCTTTAGAAATGATGGGATCACAGACTGGCCAGCTTAGCAAGGTCATCAACGCTGTCCATTCCCAGTTTGTATTCTATGAGGTACAGAGAAGCGTCTTGCTCAAGGTCTTGCACTCAGTTCAACAGAGACCTTCGGGCATTCAACTGCTACCTACTGATCGCTTGCTATCTGCCAGCAGTATTCTAGGCACAGGAATTGAGCGATGCACAAAATCAACTCCCTGGACCCAAGGAGCTCAAACTCTAGCTGGAAGAGATGGAGGTGGGTTTTGTTGTAGAATGAGAAACTGTCTATACATGGGAAGGACTCAGGGATGTCCCGGGGTCTGATGCATTAATTTCTCAGTGTCAACATCCCTGACATCTACTGGGGCCACTAGGGGTAAGTTGCTGAGTGTAACTCTAATGTGACTTAAGTACCAGTTTCACTGGTACACAGCCAGTTAGTTAGGGAAAGTTAGTTTGCTAATTAGAGAAGTCAGCCTCTTCTATAACTGAATCTATTTTTCCAGGATCACATAGAATTGTGTCCTTTTCCTCTCTCCTTTCTGTACTGAACATGGTAGGCCACTGGAAAGATGAATCAGACCATGTCTGTCGTATATTCAGAATGCTCCAGTGACCCCCCCCCCATGTCTCTGATTACACACCTGGCCATAGTCCAAGCTAAGCTCCCTTTTTCTTCTGTTACCTCCACCCCAGTAGCTGCCTGGTCTCTTCTCCCACTCTCCTACACTGACTTCCTTGCTCTCCTTAACCCTTGTCTCTTGACCCTTGACCATGGCAAGTCTGTGCATTTACTGGGGACATCATTGGGCAGAACACTCTCACCTGATGTTTGCTTAAATATCACCCACCCCGGTCATCCTTTCTGAAATTCCTCCACTCCTCCACCTACCAGCACACCTTAACTCTCTTTCCTTTCCTCCCCCCCTTATTGGCTTATTACCTTCTGTCATCTCATAAATCTTGCTTATTTATTTTATTGTCTATGCCTCAGCATAAAGATAATGTTTATACAGGCAGGGGTATGGCTATTTTGTCTGCTCTCATATCCCCAACCCAGAGAACAATATGGCTCACACAGATAGCATTTAATAAATAATGAAAGAGCAAGTAAATTAATAGAGTACAATCTTCTTTTCTTTTTTATTTTATTTTTTCCATAATTGTATTGAGAAATAAATAGCAATGAGACAGTTTCAAATCAAATTGGTAGGACAGTTCTAATAATTAACACACTGCATACTGCCATCCTAGTGGTTGTTTGTTGTACAAGATGCAGAAATGATATCCTATTTACAAACACTATTAGAACAAATCCCTCTATTCCTTGAATTAAGAGAATGCAGCTATATATCTATCCTAACCATCAGATCTTCCTTTCTTTTATGTTTGTGGCCAATTCTAAGATTCCCTCAGGACCTGCTTCTCTTCAGTCTAAATTGACAAAGGCCTTTAGTATTAAGTAATCACCTGGATAGTGAATCCTTCAACGCCTGGAGCCTGTCCCTGTCTCAAGGCCTTTGCGAAGACTACTCAGCATAGACACAACTCTAACCCCAATCTTACATGCTCAAGTAATTCTGACTAGCTTTCCTTCTTCTCACACAGTTAGCAAAGGACACCTGCAGAGAGCTCTCCAGGAATCATATTGTGGACTAGGTAGAAAAGTTCAAATACAGAAGGAAAAGGTAACTCTAGTCTTGGGTCCAGGGCAATTAGCCAATAGTAGAGCTAAAGCTGTTACTAAATTCATATCATGACTCTCAGGATATTTCTCAGTTAGCTCAGAGCTCCTAGAATGAAAGTCAAATTAATTTGAGCACTCAAAATATAGGGATCAAAAACCAAAGAAGAGACCGAAGGGGAACATAAGACGATCAAATCACAGCCATGGAGAAACGGTGACTTTGGCCATGGCTGCGGCATCAGTAGTTACTGCTCACATCCCACCAGAGCCATGGCAGAAAATGAATAACCTTAATACCACTTCAAACTCATCCCAGTCAGAGCTCCAGGGTGCATATATGCTGTGACTGAATTAGTGCTTCTGTTTGTCACTGTGCTACAGTATTGCTATAGATGGGCATCCTTAGCCTGGCTCCATGGATGGGTAAAGTGGATTTCTTTGCCCCTTGACTCTAGACTTGACCCAGGGACTTATTTTTGCTAATGGGATATTGGTAACATAATGCAAGCTGAGGCTTCAAAAGTGCTCGTGTGGCTGGATTTTGTGCCCTTGTGCTTCTGCCGTCATGAAGAAGAATATGCCCTCAGTACCCTTTGCCCTATTAGTCTGCCCTCCAAAATGAGATATGTGGGCCTCATCCTGACCTACGGCCTGGCTCTAAGCCCAGCCAGCAGTAGCTGAGATCATCTTCACCCAAATACCCACAATCCCATGAGTATGAAAAATAAATATTTGTTACTGAAAGCACTGACACTGCAGTTGCTTTTGTGTGGTGTTGTATAGCAATAGATATAGATAAGGAATGTGTAAGATCTGGGTGATTATAGACTCAGTTGTGTCACACTCAAGCTCATATGGTGAAGTCCAAACCTCCTAAGTCACTGTATTTGGAGGTAGAGCCTTCCAGGAAGTAATCAATGTTAAATGAGGTGATAAGGTAGAGCCCTCATATGACAGCCTGGTGTCCTTAGCAGAAGCAAATGTTCTCTCTTGCTCTCTATGCACACAATCCAGACAAGGACACAGTGAGACAGCTATCCTGTGTAATCCAGGAAAACAGGCCTCACCAGGTCACCATCCAGAGGCACCTGTGTGTTAGGCTCTCACCTCCAGTGCCGAGAAACCCAATGTCTGCGTTCTAAGCCACCTGGTCCTGTTTTGGCTGCCTAAGCAGATTGATACATTACAGGATGGACTTACTTTTGCTGCCACAGCTTATTTTTCTTCTTACTGAGATTCTGGACTATGCATCACTTTGCTGAATGGCTAATTTATCAGATTTACTTGTTTCCTTTTATTAATTTGATTTGGTAGTCACTTTCATTTTGTGCTTTTAAATCATCTTAAAGAGTTTCACTTGTCTCTATTCCAGCCTATTCCTGTTGCTTACACCAGATAATATTACTTAAGTAACTTAAGTGTGGTTTATTCTTGCACAGCACAGAGTATAAATGTATTAATTTTGGATGAACCTCACATATGACATACGCAAACTAAAGCTAGTTGCAAAAGCTATATATCAAGTGATACCATTTGTTTTAATTTTAAATTATGTATTAAAATAAGATGCATAATTTACGGATATAAACGTACATAGTGGAAAATTATGCCATATATGTTATAAACAAAAATTAAATATAACATCAAATTTTAAAATGTAACTTTAGGAGAAAAAAGACTTTGAGAGAAGAAAATATCATAAAAAGAACAATATAAATGACTTCTACCAAGGTTTTGTTTCCAAAACTTTGATTTTCTAAGCTAGTAGTTATTATATCTGGATATGTATTATATTTGTAATTAATAGAAGTAAGTAACGACAGATATGGGTATCTTTAAATTTAAGGCATTCACATTAAAAATAAATAATAATATATAATTTTGACCTAGCCAGAGAATCTGTTATTCAATATAGCATAGAAAAATAGATAACAAAAGTGTACAGTAAATGCACCATGTAAAACATAATGATAACAATAATAAATGCTTACATGGCTTTAAAATAATTATATATTAATTAAAGTCATCAAAAGACCAAAACTGTCCGTGGATTTTAAAGCGTCTAGCTATATTTTTTTCCACAAAAGAAACCTTTAGGACTCAAGGATCCAGAATAGAAGTCAAATAAAATGGTAGTGAAAAATGTATACCACCAATATGAGCAAAAATAAATTGGTCAATTTCTTAGCGTAGGTTAAAAAAGGAATTGAAGGCCAAAGAAAGCCATATGGGCCAAGGAAAGTTATCACACACTATCCTAGTTAGCGCCCCCCTTGCTGGCCACAGCACCTGACGTCCACAACTGAAAGGCAAGGTTAATTTTGGCTGCAAGGCAACAGTGGCGTGATAAGGGGCTTGTGGCAGAGGAAAGCTTCTTATCCCAGGCAGCCAGGAGCAGAGAGAGAAGGGAGGAACTGGAAGCAAGAAACCCTTTGTTTGTTTGTTTGTTTGTTTGTTTGTGTATGTATTTGGTACAGGGTGTCACTACGCAGCTCGGACTTGTAGTGATTCTCCTGTTTTCAGCCTGCCCAGTGCTGGGACTACAGGTTTGCATCACCACGCCTGGTCTCTGTGGCCGGCTCAGCATGCCCAGGGGGTGGGGCCAGCGCGGCATGTGGTGGTGGGGATCAAACCCCAGCTCCTGTGCTTGCCTAAGCAGGCGCTTAGTCTGCTGAGCTATCTCACCAGCCCCAGAACCACCTTTTCAGGTCACACTCCCAACGACTACCTCCAAGCAGGCCTCACCTCCTAAGAGCATGTTCAGCTACTGAACTCATCTGTAGGTTAATGCACCTATGAGTATATAGCCCAACGGTTCAGCCACCTTCCAAACACATGAGTCTTTAGGGGTACATTTTATATACCTAGACCATATTACAGACAAAGAAAAACAGTGTAGAAAAGGTATGTGTTGTGAATACTTACACACCTAACAATACAGCCCCAAATTATGTAAAAAGCCTAAGTGAAAAAATGTTCAAAACATTATTCGCCCTTCTCCAAAATAAGTTATCATGGATTTTGATTCATGGTGCCAAGTTAGGTCTATAAATAGCCCTTGATAATTTGACAGATTTCAGAAACCACATAGTTACACCAGCAGCAAAGTGACAGATTTTATTAATTATTGGATTATGTCTTCTTGTCCCAGTACTCTTGATTTAAAAAAAAAAAATCAACTTGTTTGTCATTTATTCAGGGTGTTATACTACATTTGTTAGGTCTATAAATGGGGTTATAGTAATATTATAGGGTGAGTTGGGAAACTTTTAAAATGTTTGTATTTTAGAACACCGTAAATAGAACAGAAACTGTGTCTTAAAATTGAGAAAATTCACCTGTAATATTTTCAGCAGAGTGCCTATTGTAATACACTTCTTTGTGTGTGTGTGTGTGTGTGTGTGTGTGTGTGTGTGTGTGTGTTTTAGGGAAGGATCTACAGGGTGTTCAGGGTCTCACTACTAGGTCCTGCTTGTAGTGATTCACCTGTTTACAGCCTCCCAACTGTGCGCCACCATGCCCAGTCTCTATAATATAGTTCTTAAGGTTTTAATTTCTGCTGTGACCAGCCTATCCAAATTATTTATATTTATTTACTAATGATAGTTAATTTTCAAATATGCTTTATGCATTAGCATAATTAAACTTGCTATTGTATTAAATCTTCATATTTAAGGTTATGTTCTCCTTCTTATACTGAATGCTGTGTATCTGTATTGTCCCTTTCTACTCACTGTTACATAACCAACAATTTCTACTTAATTGGGGTTTTCAGAACACTAGCTTTAGGATTTATTTTTCAATTTCATTATCTTGGCAGTTTCTAATCCACTAATTTCTCCCCTACCTCCTTAATTGGGGAGAACCAGATTATTGTTGGAATTATTGTTTATCTGACCCCTTTTGATAATTTAAATTATTAAATTATTTATGTTCACTTTTCCTTAATTCTTTTTTCTTTTTCTTAATTCTTAACTCTACTGATATCTTCTTACTTCAAGTCTCCACCATGCTTCCATGCACTACTATCATGCCCCCCACCAAGCGAACTTCCTGTTTCTCCCCCTTTCATACATATAATACTCTTGAGCAAAACTTTTCAAATATAAGTTGTATCCTATATATCTTCTGCTCTACACCTTTCAAACCATCCTCAATCTATTCAGGGTAAAAATCAGTTTTAATGATAGCCTAGAGGCACAACATGACCTGATCCCACATCACGTCTCTGTCCTCTCTTTCTGCCAAGCAACTCATTGACCGTTGCGCTCAGCTCCTTCGGAATCACTGTACTTAATATTTTCTCTGCTTTAGCCGTCGACTCTGGGGCTGGATGACTGATGCTTTCACTTCCTTCCAAATTCTGCTGAAACATCGCCTTCTCAGAGATGCCTTCCTGAACCTCATACACAGCATAACATCCTATTTCTGTTCCCTTGCTCTCCACTGATCAATATTTATTTTATTCCTAGATTTTATTATCCTAATATTATTTTATAGACCCAGAAGAAATGCATGAATGCTCAACTTCTATATATCCTTGCAATGTTTCGTGTCAGTTTTTTTTTTTTATTTTAGTCCTTTTAATGATTATATAGTAACACCTCACTGTGGATGTTAATTTTTATTTCCTTAACCGTAACTGGTAATTGGGCATCTTCTTATGTCCTTATTATTCTCTTCTTTTGTGAAGCTTCTATTTAAATATTTTGTCTATTGATAATTGGACAACTTGGCTTATTATCATTGAGTTAGATTTTTTCTCTTCTCCATACCAGTCTCGCTTCCTTTTTGGGTACCCTTTCACTCACTTGTTCACGGTTCTCTCCCCCTGGGAAGTCAGGCGCCACATCATGAGACTAATCGGCTGGACCGTGGAGAGTCCCATATTCAAATAATGGTGATCTCTCCCCAATATCTAACAAGGAGTGAAAGTCTGTTCATAACTGCTCAGAAGTGGGTTCTGCTTCCCCACTGGAGCCTTAGGATGACAGGAACCACAGCTGAGACTTTGCCTCCCCCTTCATAAAGACCCTGAGCCAGAACCACCCTGATAAGCCTCTCCTAGACTACTAACCCTCAGAAACTGAGAGAAATGATAAGCGTGTGTTGAATTGAGCTGGTAAGTGTTGAGGTACTTGGCTACAAAACAAGAAGTAAGTAATATCCATCAAAACTCTGATAACTTTTGCCCAATTCCTTCATGCAGGAAACACATTCACTGAGCTGGCTGGAGATACAGATCTGAGTTCAAGTTGGAGGCCATTGTTCTGATAATTTGAGGAATGGATCAAATCTCTTTCTTGGGGTTCACACACCAAGTGAAATATGAGAGTATTAGCCATATTTATAGCTGCACAGTTCACAATGGCTAAACTATGGAAATAGCTAGATGTCCATCCACAGATGAGTTGATAAAGAAAGTGTGGTGTTTATACACACAATAGAGTATTATTTAGCCATAAGCAAGGATGGATTTCAGTCATCTGTAGGAAAAAGGGTGACTCTTGAGACCACAATATTAACTGAAATAACTAAGACATAGTAGGTTAAATATTGCATGGCTTCTCATATGAGAAACTCAAATATAAATAAATTATAGAGTAAAATAAAGGAAAGATATACAAAACAGAGAGGCAGAATTTGAGATGGGAAGGAGACCAGGGAAAGTGGGAAGAGGAGAAAATAGGCAATTGGGGAAAGGGAATATAAAGTTAGAAAATGATCAAGATACAAGATGTGTATACCAAAATCCCAAAATAAATTACGTATGTAATTATTTTAAAATGTAACTATGAAGTACTGAAAACACATGACAATAAAGACAAATGCAATGGCTAGTACACATGGATTAAGTCATTCTCTTTCTTGTTATAATTGACTGCTTTATAGGACCCAACTTTCCATTCTGGTGTCTCATTTCTTTTCTTTCTGTAGTTACTACTTCATGTCATTCTCTCTACATCTAAGACTCATGTTGGAGGGAAACACTTCAGGCCATATAGACCAGCCCACATGGGTACACACATGGTTACAGAACCCAAGGCAGTCTTCTGGCTTACTGTTGAAAGTCTGAGGTCCCTATCTCCCAAGATAGACCATCTCATCTTTGGATCACCCTAAATCTTAAAAAGTAAGCAGAAATCACTTTCCCTGCTCCCCTGCTTCAGCTGATTATCAAGAGACTCGCTCTTGGATAGACTTTACAAAGTCATTTGGTCATGACTAAGAGTAGATCAAAAAGGAAGGATTAACTGTTAATTGTCAGGAATTTAAATCACTTGTTATTAAACTATGAAACTCTCCGCTGGACACAATTTTCTATGACCCATTTGATTTGCTGGATCTATCTTAAACTTTCATTTATTCATTCTCAAGAATGTATCTACTTCTTGGGGTGGGGAATAAGCCTCTTGAATTACTCCAGTGCTCAGATATCTCTGGCCTTGGTGAAATTTTCTCACAGTCTTATAACTGCTGCTGCTTTTAAGTGATGGGTAGAGCTAGCAAATGTCTTGCCCTCGTCTCTGGTAGGGCCCTGAGCCAAGCACTATAAATCTGGGATTCATCTTTCCTACTTACACTTGCCAGGGCAGTGATAAGATTAATTGTTTCCATAAAGAGGGGTACTTTTTCCATACTTCCTGGAGAGCTTGGCTCATCTATAGATCTAGAAAGTTTGCAAGAGCATTTTGTGTCTTCATAAATATAGTTTATCCTGTGCTGGGTCCTGTACAAAACCTTTAGTATAGTCCACCATGCTGTACTGGATGTAGCACCTAGTCATTGCTTCAGTCTCATTCTTTATCTTGCTCTCCTTCCCCATCTGGACTCCAGTTGCACCGCCCTTCTTTTAATGTGGCACTTTCAGCATGGTCATCTTGCCACAGGGCCTTTCCATGGCATGTTTCCCTGGCCTAGTGTCCTATTATCTTTAATCTCCATTATCTCAGTCATTTCTCACATCTTAGCTAAGCTTTGCTTCCTTAGGGAAGCTTTCCCAGACTATTGCTTCTAGCTTGTATTTGCTTCTTATTTGATTTCAAAGGGTGCACATCCTTTCAGCTCATTAATTTAGCTTTAGTTTACATACTTACTAGTGTGATTATTTGATTAATGTCTACTGTCTCTTTGACTTCATACTGGTAATGCATCTGCTTTGCTCTGTATTTTTACACTTAACATAGTGTAAGGAGTAGCTGGTGCTCAACAAGAATTGGCATGAAGGAAGAAGGCAATTATAACTCTCTGGCTAGTACTATCCTCAGAGGGAAGCACAGGAGGCTGGAGTCTAACCTAATTCAAAGAAAATATATTTTCTGAAAAATATATCATATACTGTATCTAAAAATGCATAGAATTCCATCATTGTAACAAAAAAAAAACTGTGAAAATAAGAGGTAGCAGGAGCCTGATTGAGCTCCAGTCCAGGTGGATCCAGGTCATATTAAATTTTCCTCTCTGTAAGTGAGAACTATTGGTCCTTCCATCAAAAAACAGGAAGCTATCGACAGACCCAGGAGGGGAGACATAAGCTTTAAACCTGGATGGGAATGAGCTTCTTGGAGTTGCCTAGATGCCACACAGTTCCTGTGAGATAGCCAGGAACAGCCTTGCCAAGGAAGACCAGCTTTTGCTGCCTCCTTAACAATGACTAGATTTTCAGAGGTGGCAGGACACAGAGGGACCACCGCTAAGGGTTCCAAAAAGAGAAGATGTGGTGCCAAGTGAATGCAGAGCCACAAAGGTTGTTCATCTTCAGTCTCTTGAAGATTGGACACAGGCAACTCTACAGAATCCAAGGGAAATTAAAAGGCAGTTTCAAAAACGCACACCAGACCTGGGAGCTGGCAAGAATTACTAGGCCCTACTGTAACATCATGTACCTCGGTAGTGTCCCAAATTTTCTGATCAAGAAGATTATGGGGCCAAAGAGGAAAGTGATCGATGATGTAGAGTGTGCCTAAGGAGAGTCACATGGAGAGAAAACACTCTCTCAGGCTTTCACAGAGAGCACATTGGCCAAGCAATGGCCGTGACTCATCCACATGGCTGACATTGACAAAGGTTCTACAGTCTGAGGTACAGGATCTCAGGATAAATCCTGAGGGCATTTCACTGACCTTCTCAGACCCAAAAGTTACAACTCTTGTTGCACAGGTCCTGCTTTACCTTGGTCTTAATTATCCAGTAGAAAAGTATGAAGACGAAATATAGGAAGTAAAGCCATGCTCTTATGTTGAGCTGTGGGGGACTCAAGCCAACAATTTCTGACATTGCCAGTTAAACAGAAGACCCAATGCTATTATGGGCTACTGGACTCTTTTAGAATATTTTGCTGAGTTTACACACCTATAATATTCAAATAACGGAACTTAGAAAAAAAGGGGTATACAGATGAATGTGCATTTTGTATCTGTGTATTCAAAGTGGTTAGGATAGATATATAGTTACATTCTCTTAATGAATAGAATGATTTGTTCTAATGGTGTTTGTAAATAGGTCTCAAGTCCGCATCTTGTACAGCAATTAACCACTAAGAAGAATGTATGCAGTGTGTTAATTATTGAAACTGTTCTAGCGATTTGATTTGAAACTGTCTCATTGCTATTTGTTTATCAATAAAATTATGAAAAAAACAAATAATTACTGGGTCTGTCTATAGGGCAGGTTTACATTGAGCCCAGGTGGTGCTGAGGTCAGCTAATTCCTACGTGCAATCAAGTAATTCCACCTCGCTCCTTGCCTTTCCCTGACCTATGCATGCTAATCCCCAACCCATTGTCAAACCAATTGTCTGTGTTCTCCATATTCATAAATTCCAGTTGTTCACAGTCCCCTGTTCCTTGTGTCTCCTTGAAACTTGTAACTTTAACTGAAATGGAATCAAAGATCACAAAGGGACCTTTATTAACAGTGGATAATGCAACTTATTACCTCTTTCAAGTCCTCTACCTCACTGTCACTCAGAAAATCAGGCCTCTTATGTCTGCAAAGTGAAGATCTAGAAAGAGAAAGAAACAAGACTTTTGTATCTACAATGCACTGAACACTGGTAGGTGGTAGAGATAATAGGGATCAGGGAAGGCACGATTACCTTGCAGGCAGACAGATAGACAAGACTAACATCAAACACTAACACAAAGCATGACTAGCAAGAGAAAAGTAGCAAGTACTTTGAGTATGCAAAGACACAACTGACCAAGAACTAAAAAAGGAACACTCTGGAGAAATAACCTTTTTTTGTCAATCACCTGAATATATGAAAAATTTAATCAAGATTTTCAATTAGGAAACCATTGGAAATAGAAATACAACTTGTCCAATTGTTTGTAGCATATGATTCAGAAAATGTTAAATGGAGTTCGCTCCAAAACTCATGTGATATCATCTAAGTCCTAAAATTATTTAGCAAAGCAAACTTAAAAACATATTAAATTGAATTATATTAATTGAGATTCTTTTCTAGTCTTTGAAGAAATAATCTTAAATAGCTCAGCAGATTAAAGTGCCTGCTTAGGCAGACACAGAGGTCTGGAGTTCGATCCCCTGGCCTGCCCTGCCAGCCCCGCCCCTGGGGCATGCTGAGACAGCAATTAAGACTGGGCATGGTGGCTCGTGCCTGTAATCCCAGCACTTGCAAGGCTGTAAACAGGAGGATCACCATGAGTCTGATCTATGCAGTGAGACTCTGCACACCCTGTATAACCTGTCCTAAATACAAAAAAAGAAAGAAAGAAAGAAAAGGAAAAGAAAAGATATTAATGATAGATCTAAGAATGAAAGAAAGTGGTAGGGAAAAGAAGATGCAGGAAGAGAATTCAGGGAATTCAATCACAGAAGCTACAAGCATACTCTCAACTCACTGATCTGCCGGAATCTGCTCATAACGGTTCAGGGAAGCCAATTATTAGTGTCTCTTCCCATCCCTGAATTCAGTGATATTCCAGTGATACCGTGAAATCAGTCTTGTTACATTGGCTCCATATATTTAGCTGCAAACATGTTTAAGGAACAGAGAGAATAATAAAGTTGGAATACAGAGGATAAAAGATGAAGTGGAAAGAGATGATGCTAGAATTAGACCCTTATGGATGATGCCTGAATGGCATTATTTTTTTCTTTTCTCCCCATGCTGAACATCAACCTCTGAGCAAATGTTTTCTCAATGCTGAGAAAACATTATACCACACCAGTATTTTTAATTCCGCTTAGCAGAGTCCACTTTCTGATCCCTGATGATTCACACACTAACCAAAAGCAAAACACATTCACTGCTTTCCAACATCCCCAAGAGTCTCGTTCTACTTCAGCACCAGCTAAACATCAAAATATTCATCATCTAAATCAGTTCAAGGTAAAGAGAAGGCTCCTCAGTATAAATCCATTAAGTGTCACCCCTGAAGTGCAAAGCCTATGAAACTAAAGAAAACCAATTACTTGCTCACAAACACCCCACATACATTGGGGTAGGCACAGAATGATAGCTATAAACATGCTAGTTCAGAAGGGAGTCAATGGAAGGTTAAAAGGAGTCTGAAATTTCATCAAGGAAATTATCTCTAAATTAGGTGTTAATCCCTGAGAATACTCTACCCTGGTACTCAGCTCCATCCTCTGATTTACCTTTCTTTCTTATGAAAGATACATCTCCTTGCATCTGTGCAGTTTCTTAGCCTGATACTAGCTTGTAGAATTTTAAGGATCCAACAGCATCATTTAATTTTATGCTTCTTCTATGCCTTTTAGTCCAAGCTGGCAATTTTTCTGATTAAACAATTTTTTAAAGAAACTTATTTTCTGTGGATTTACAAGAACCTGATCCATTAAACAAATTTTATACCCACAGATCTTTTCAGGAGAGCCAATCCTCTGTCCTTTGTTCCTGCTTGAGACACAATGCCCTTTATTCTTCTAGAGTCACTGTGGTTTTATTGAAAGAAACTTAGGGGCCAGGGAGATAGCTCAGTAGAATAAGCACTAGCCTGGCAAGCGCAAGGGCCTGAGTTCAATCCCAGGTTCCACCGAGAGAGAGAGAGAGAGAGAGAGAGAGAGAGAGAGAGAGAGAGAGAGAGAGAGAAACTTAATCACCCCCCAATCTCTGAAGGTGACTGAACACTGTGATCTATTCAGTGAGTGATGGAGTACTCTGATTTTTATGTAATCCATGTGGATAATATGCAGATCTCTTTGTCTTTATGAGATTTTAGAAAATTCAGCCCTCTCTCTAGAATACACTTTATTGATGGTGAATCGAATCTTTTGATTTTAGTGTCTTTGGCCATCTGGAGAGGATGAGAATTTTCCAAGTCTTTAGGGCCTGATTTCTTTTCATTCAATATGACTCTCCTCTGGATTTATCTTTCTCCTCTCACATTTTACTATAAACAACAGGAAGAAGCCAAATGACACCTCAAATATCTTTCTTGTAAATCTCCTGAGCTATATGCCTATGTTCATCATTTATATCATCTGCTTTCACATAACTGTAGGAGACTATTTGGCTTAAGATTTCATCAATACATAATGAGGGTTTCTGTTCTGTCTTACTTTGCTAATCACTGGGACAAAAGACCCAATATCTGCAAATCAAGGGAAAAGAGGTTAATGTTGGCTCCCAATTTATAGAAGTTTTCACCTATAGTTGGCTGACTCCAAGGCAGGATGTCATGGCAGAGGGTCATGGCAGAGGGCAAACTACTGATGTTCTCTGTCATAGAAAACAACCTTCAGAGTCATCCCCAAAGTGACCCACTTTCTCCAACCAGGCTTACCTGCCAGCATCACTTGCAGCTATAAATTTATAACTGCCTCTTAATGAATAGAGGGACTTGTTCTAATAGTGTTTGTAAATAGGATATCATATCCACATCTTGTAGAGCAATTAACAACTGGGAAGAATGTATGCAGTGTATTGGTTATGGGAACTGTCCTGCCAATTTATTTTGAAGCTGTCTCGTTGCTGTTTGTTTCTCAATAAAATTATGGGGAATAAATAAGTAAATTTACAACTCTACTAATGCACTGATGAATATCACGTCCCATGATCCACTTACCTCCCCAAGGTCCCACCTGTGAGTGCATGAGGCTTTTTTTTTTAAATTTTATTTATTTGTGTGGGGGGGGCCAGCTCAGCCCACCAGGGGGCGGGGCTGGCTGGCATGTGGTGCTGGGGGATTGAACCGCGGTCCCTGTGCTTTGCTGAGCTTGTTCTAAGTAGGTGCTTTAGACCACTGAGCCATCTCACCAGCCCCTGTATGAGGCTTTAAGGTCATCTAAATATAAATTATAGTACTTACCTCTAGTTTCCAGTAGCATGCACTCACCACCACTGTCCTAAAATTCCAGGTTTCTACTAAGAGTTCATCAAGGCAACTTAAATTTTCTCATGCATGTTTTTCAAAATTCTTCTAACTACTGCCTCCTCTCTGGTTCCATAGCTGCTATCATATTTTTAGGTATGTATTACAGTGTTAGCTTCTTTCCAGATATCCACATCTGTTTCAGTAATCAATTACTACATAACAGATTACCACAAACTCAAATGCACATTATGCTAAATTTTAAATGGTTAAATACTGAATTCTATAATAACTTAGAGAAGACATAACACTGATATTCCTCAAACTCTCTCATGAAGTTAAAAGAATAGTTTTATCAAAGTCATTCCTAGCCTTACCCATATTCCAAAACCAGAAAAAGACCCAACCGAAAAGGAACTAATATCTAATGAACACAAGTGTAAAAATCCTTATCAAGATGCTGGAAAACAAAATGCAATATATTATCAAAAATATTATTCAAGAAAAAAGGGGTGGGGGCTGGGGAGATGGCTCAGTGGAATAAGCGCTTCCCTGGCAAGCACAAGGGCCTGAGTTCAATCCCCAGTTCTGCAATAAAAAAAAAGAAAGAAAAGAAAAGAAAAAGGGGGTGGGCTGGGGAGATGACAGTGGAATAAGTGCTTCCCTTGCAAGCACAAGGGCCTGAGTTCAATCCCCGTTTCTGTCAAAAAAAAAAAAGAGATTATTCATCATTAACAGGTAGGCATCATCCTAGAGATACAGGGAGGGTTCAACATACACAGATCAATAAACATAATATGTCACATAAACAAAAGCAAGGACAAAAAATCACATGATCAAAGGGCCAGCAAGATAGCTCAGTAGACTAAGTACCTGCTTAGGCAAGCACAGGAAGTGGGGTTCAGTCCCCAGCACCTCACGCCACCCCATGCCAGCGGAGTGCCCACCTGTGCTGAGCTGGCTACCAAGACCCAGCATGGTGGTGCATGTCTGTAATCCCAGTACTGGGAAAGCTAAAAATAGGAGGATCACAATGTATTCAAGTTGCATAGTGAGACTCTGTACCAAATACATTTTTTAAAAAAATCACATGATCATCACTACAGATACAAAAATCTCTTTCACAAAATCCAATGTCCACTCATGATTTTAAAATACCCTGAAGAAAATAGGTACAGGAGGACCTTATCTCAGTATAATAAAAGCCATTTATGACAAACTTATGGCTGATATCATATAAAATAGGTAAAAGCTGAAAGCTTACCCCTAAAATCAGACAAAATTAAGGATATCAATTACTACCATTCCTCTTCAGTAAGGCTCTCAAAACATTAGCCAGAGCACTTAGGCAAGAGAAAGGTATAAAAGGGATATGTATAGAAAAGAAAGAGATAAAATTATCATTATTTGCAGATGACACAAGCCACGCCACCCAAAAACTCCCAGAATTAATAAACAAATGCAGTAGCATAGCAGCATACAAATTTGAAACAGAAAAATCAATATCACAACTATAAGCCAATAACAAACTCACTAAGAAAAACACTAGAAAAACAAAATTGTTCACAATATCACCAAGGAAAAATAAATACTTAGGAATTAACCTAACCAAGGGGCTGAAAGAACTCAACACTGAAATCTACAGTGTCATGAAAAAGAAAGTCAAAGAGGACATCAGAGTACAGAAAGATATCCCCTACTCCCAGAGAAGTAGAACCGACCTTGTCAAAATAGCTATACTCAAAAACTGACACACACCTTGTAAACTCTGTTCTAAAAAAAAAAAAAACCTGACACACATATTTAATGCAACCCCAATAAAAATGTCAACAGTATTTCTCACAGAACTAGAGAAAAAAATTCTAACATTAATATGGAAAAAGAAGAGACTCAGAATAGAAAATGCAATCCTGGGAGTTAAGAGCAAAGCCAGAGGCATCAAAATCATGTACATCAAGTTATGCTACAGTGATTTAAAAAAAAAAACCAGCATTTTGTGTGTGTGCGTGTTTCAAAACACACATACACGCACACACACAAAAAAGACACGTGGATCAGTGGAGTCAAATGGAGGACTCATGAGCAACTGCAGGTACACCGAGCTATCTGATCTTGACAAAAAGAGTCAGAACATCCTAGAGGGAAGATAGCCTCTTTAACGAATGGTTTGGGGAAAGTGACTATTCATGCAGCAGATTAAATCTAGACTCAGATTGTTCACCAACTAAAATCAAAACAGACCCAAGATCAAAATGTTAATACAGAAACACTTAACCTACTGTGAGATAAACAGGTAAAACTCTTAAAGGCACAGGCACAGGCGAGGACTTTCTGAACAGAACCCCAGTGGCACACAATTTTAAATATCATATTATTTCGTTTATATGAAAAGCTCAAATTGTAAATAAAGAGAAAAAAAGATAGATAATTGAAAGAAGAAAATAGATCTTTCTCAAAAGGGCATGAAGAGATGGTAGGAGGAGAGATGGCAGGGCCAGGGATGAAAAATAAAGATGTGCTACATACATATACCAACTCACCTTAAGGAATATAAGTATTATATACTGCAAACATACAGTAATAAAACTTTTAAGGTAAGGAAAGTACATAAATAAAATTTCAAACTCTGGACTAAGGCCAGAGATTCAGCTGTTCTTTTTTTTAAATAATTTTATTGAGAAACAAATAGCAATAAGACAGTTTCAAAACTGAATAGTAGGACAGTTTCAATAATTAATGCATTGCACATTATTGTCCTCTTAGTGGATATTCCTAGTACAAGATGCAGACATGATATCCTGTCCACACACACTAACAGCAGTTCTTACAAATTCCCCAGTAATATCAGTGCTACCCATAGAAATATCACATGTTTTGAGTACCAAGATTTATAGCATATTCATTATAGGCCCCTTTGATTGTATCTCTGAATACACATTATCACTGGATATGAGCTATGTCTCCTCTCATATATTCTAAGTATCTCAAAGGCAGGAGTTATTTATTTTTTATTTGTATTCTGCAGAGTATTTCACATAGTATCTGCACTTGGTGGCTACTAATCATATAATGGTTACAGATCCCTTAGAGAACTTGCTGAAGTACATATGCTTGGTTGAGGTGGTGCATAGAAGAAAAAGAGAATTAGTTACACCCTAAACTTGGTGGAAAAGCACACTAGCGATCAAAAGGGAACAGGAAAAGTAATCTTAAGTGTAAACGAAGGTCTAGAAAAGAGTCAAGATCAAAAAAATATTTTAGAGGGTCAAACCAGGAGGCTGATGTACATCCCAAGAGAGGGAGCAGGAGATTTCAGATCTTCTAGGTCCCCTCTGTAACTACCATGAGAAGCTTCTTTCAGAGATATGCTGGAATGCTTGCCAGAACCAATTCAAAGAATCACTTTAGCTAGGAACTGGGCACCACCGTCTTCCCACCTCCTAGCCAAGCGAACAGCCTGGCATGGACTGCTGAGTCACTAACTGAATAAGGCACCAAAAATACAGTCTGTAGCAATCTCTTGCTGTGCTTCTGTTCATGCTATGTCTCTGTGCCTGGGAACAGAGCCTGGTCACAGGAGACTCCTTTTTGGCTCAGGACATCCAGTCTTTGCTCAGATTTCTGAGGCCCACAGGAGAAATCCTGGGTAAACAGGTGTGACACGACATAGCCACTCTAAGCATGCCTGGGCACTCACTGTGTTTCTTCCATTTTCAGAGTAGCCATAGATTCTCAAGCAGACACCACCAGCAGAATACTAATATATGGAAAACAGATAAGCCTGGAATGATGGTTAGGAGTCCAGGATGGTGACTTCCCATACCTGCTCTGCTTTGGTGTCCTTGTGTGGCCTTGGCCAGGGCAGCTCTTACCAGACATTCACTGTTCTTTGTTTCACATGGTAGAATTAGGATACAATTTCTATGCTCTATTCTAGTTCATGCTCTGTAGGGATGGTGATGGGTTGTGGAGTAAAATTTGCAGTTGCTGGGATCTTTGTCCATCTCACCTGTCTTTGGATATTCCAACTCCTCTCATGACCTTCTGATGCATCATCTTCAACACAGGGTCTGAGGTCTGTCTGCTTTAGTTATTTTTATGCCAATTTTACATGTTTATCACTTTCTCTATGCAGGTGCTGAGGGAAAAGATGATGCTGTCCTAACCTTAGAGGTGCAGTCAGATGGAAGGTACTATCACAGGACCCTCAAAAGCCCATGAAAAAGCAGAGCTGATGCTGAGATAGAGAGACTGAAGTTAGCAAGGAAAGGATAAGATGTCAGGATAAATTATAGTTTCTTTCCTTAGTGAGGTTTTTTTTTGTTTTGTTTTGTTTTGTTTTGTTTGTGGAACTGGGGATTGAACTCAGGCCCTTGTGCTTGCCAGGCAAGTGCTTATTCCACTGAGCCATCTCCCCGGCCCCAATAAAATCATTCTAAAAAAGAATCATTCTAATCTTTGATGTATATTGATAATTTAGTTTTAGAAGAAATGGCACATGGCTTTCTCTGATTAAACATAAACCTTGATTTTCAGTGATTTTCAAAGCTTCTAAGTGAAGTAAAAGTAACCCCACTTCTTCTACCTACCTTACAAGAAGCAGTGGGACTCAGCTTTGGAAATTTCTTGGTCTTAAGGTAGGAAAGAATAGGGCTGAAGCCCCAATAATAGTATAGACCTCATCCAGGTACCTTCAGAGCCACATCTGCAGCTAAAAAGGGTTTGTCCCTCGCTTGGTGCCTTGATAACACCACCAGCTCAGCGGGGATCGAGAAAGGTACTCCTAGAAGCCAAAGGACAGATCAAGCTGTTGTCCTACATTTTGGTTGAATGAGTGAATGTATGTACATTGATATGCATGTATGTGTGTGTGTGGACGAGTGTGTGTGTGTGTGTGTGTGTGTGTGTGTGCAATGTTTCTGTGTTCACCCCCAATACAGGATCAAGACATAGGTTGTCAACTCCTCTTCCAGTTCTTTTGCTAACTCCTCACTATGAGCTTGATGAAAAGGCAATAAGCCAGTAACTTTGCATCTTCAGCTTTTTCTTAAAATTAAGGGTATTATCTTTGACAAAGGAGATAAACATGGCAACTGAAAGAAAGAGAGCTTCTTTAATAAATGCTGCTGGAAGGGCTGACTAGATAGCTCAGTGGATTAAGTGCCTGCTTAGGCAAGTGCAGGGACTGGGGTTCGATCCCTGGCACCACATGCCTTGCTGGCCCCATCCCCGGGTGTGCTGAGCGGGCCCCCAAGACCAGTTTGGTGGTGCACAGCTGAAATCCCAGGGCTGGAGAACAGGAGGATCACTGTGAGTCTAAGCTGTGTAGTGAGACCCTGTACCAAATAAATAATAATAATAATAA
>NW_004524643.1:7869869-7889475 GCF_000260255.1 Octodon degus | reverse complement strand
AAAAAAATTAAAAAAAAATAAAACAACACTGAAATTCCATCTCACTCCAGAAAGAATGGCTATCATCAAGAAATCAATTGATAGCCAATGCTAGAGGGGCTGTGGGGAAAAAGGATCTCTTCTCCACTTTTGGTGAGAATGCAGACTGGTGTAACCATTGTGGAAATCAGTATAGAAATTCCTCAAAAATCTAGGATTAGAGGACCTTTTTGACTCCACTATTCTTCTAGGTATCTTCTCAGATGAATTAAAAACATCATACCACAATGGGCTGGCGAGATAGCTTAGTAGACTAAAGAGCCTGTTTAGGCAAGCTTAGGCAAGCTCAGGGATTGCAGTTTGACCCCCAGTACCACATGCCATGCCAGCCCCACCCCCAGGACAGGCTGAGCTGGTGACAGAGTCTGGGAGTAGTGGTATGCATATGCCTGTAATCCCAGCACTGGGGAAGCTGAAAACAGGAGGATCACTATGAATCCAAGCTGCGTAGTGAGACCCTGTAACAATTAAATACATTTTTTTAAAAATCATACCACAGTGACATATGTGCACCCATGTTTATAGCAGCACAGTTTGCAATAGCTAAATCTTGGAAACAACCTAAATGCTCATCAACCAAAGAATGGATAAAAAAGATATGGAGTATTTTATACAATGGAGTACTACCCAGCCATAAAGAAAGATAACCTTGAGACTTTTACAGGTCAATAGATGCCACTAGAGACCGTACTCATAAGTGAAATAAATCAGACTCATGTGTGCAAACTTCATACTGTCTCCCCAGAAGTGGGAGAAGTTGAAAGAGTAAATAAGGCCTAGAATGTACAATAGATATTGTGAACTGACAAGTAATTATTTAAAAGAAAAAGGAACTAGGATGAGGCAAAGGAGAAAGGAAGGAAGGCAAAAGGTAGAAAAATGTAAGGTAGCCACACTATTCATGTCTCTCAGTTCATTGAAAAAGGAGCTTTGTGCTAGTATCAATCATAGAAATTTTATGCCCGTATCTTGCAGTCTGTGTAACTACTTTGAAGATGACAATATACAATGTATTAACTATTGATGTTCTCCTATTATTTTGCTCTGCTTTACCTTTTTGCAAGAAAATAAAAAATAAGAGCACTGACTCATCCCGGGCAACATTATTAATGTGGGCCATGAGTGACCTTCAAGCCACTAAACAAGTTGGTGTGTGCGGATAAATGAATACAGATGGATGAATCATATTCCTTTCATTACATTTGGAGATAATGCTGTTATGTTCTTGTTTTCCTTCAAGAAAGACTGCACTTTCTCCCACGAATTTGCAGAGATGCTGAAGGGTGGGTAAGAGAGAAAAAATCAAATATTTCACCTTTGGAGGCAGGTTTCATTTCTCCAGATTCTGTCACTTATAAATCTTATTTCCTGGACAAAAAGAGCATAAAGGAGAATCGGTGTGCAGCATGGCATGATGCACATGTGATGTCTTCCAAAAGCTTCTGGTGAAGGTTGGATTGCAGCGTGCTGTATCAGAAAAAGTAGACAGTGGTATTCTGCCTTTCATTCATACTAGCTTCTGAGAACTGATTATTAAATTTTCAGAAATATTGAACCAGATTATAAACACCACTGAGATATTTATAAAATCAAATTATAGGAATTATGTAAAGTTAGAATTGAATTATATTTTAAAAGGCAATATATACTCAAAATTCATCATTTCCTATCTATCTTACTAACTACTATTATGTATGTTCTTGAGATTATTTGTATCTCTTATATCTGCACAGTGGACATATAGGATATTGAGCTATTTAAATTTCTTCTCAGCGCTTATTAAAGATGCCACATTGGTACCTTGAACTTGATAGCGTAAATATTTACATCACAGAAATTAGCAAACAATGCAAATCAGATCTTGATTCTTTTCTTCATTGCTTAGACTTGAGATAGGAAGTCTGGCACAGATTTCACTACCTCCAGATAGTACAGAGAAAATATTAAAGATAGAGAAGAAGATTAAAGTGTTTCACTTCTGCAGCTTTTACATGTTAGACAGCATAAAAATTGAGGAAATACCTGCTTAGGCAAAGTGCAGCAGCCAGGGTTCGATCCCCAGCATGCCTTGCGAGCCCCACCTCCAGGGCACGTTGAGATGGCGATTGAGACTGGGTGTGGTAGCACACATCTGTAATCCCAGCACTTTGGAGGCTGAAAACAAAAGAATATATATATATATATGAAATAGCCTTTCCATTTTAGCAAAAGTCACTCATGTCACGGAATGAATAAAGTTCAACATATGTCTCCATTGTTTCCTTTCTGTCTTATTTATGTAGCAACAAAATATTAAACAATGCTCACATCAGAACCATATTCTTTTATCAGCTACAAACACAGGTTGTCTATGAATACAAGTGTTCAAAACATTAATAAAAATATTCTGTGAGTATCAACTGGTTATGGAATTTAGGATGATATTACAGCATATTTTGTTATCATTTGGTGTATATTGTATGCTATATATATATATATAACCTTTATATCAGTAAAAATTATAATATACTTACAGATATAATTTTGCTTACTCAGTAATTGAACATTCACCAATACACTACTACAGTAGGACCCTTGGAGTTTTGGGAAATTACTTTCTGAGGAAGGGCATGACTTGTCCATGATCTTACAGAAACAGATGTAATACTTTAAACTCATGTTAGAGGGTCTACTAGTTCTTATTTTAATTATCCAATTGTGTCTTTCTAGTCTGATACACAGAAAAGACTCAAGATATAGTTGACTTCCTTCATGACCCAGTTAAAATAAGATGTTCAATTGGTCTCAGAGCTTCTTAGAAATAGCATTAGAAAGCACTTCCTTTAGGATAGAAAGCACCCAGCTAAGGCCTGTCTTGTGACTAATCTTTGCCTCTATTTTCATCACAACTTAAGGCCATGATCATGATAGGCAAAAGGCAATAGTGTCATTCAGGGTCCTACTACAGGGCTTCTATAGTCAGAGTTTACAGGAATAAATAAAGGCCTAGAACCTATGACCACGTCTCATGTAAGTCTGTATTATTATAGACACATTATAGGGTTACTTTATAATATTCAGCCAAAAAGTTAAATGAGAAAGAGTGCAAGAAATCTGTCCATGTACTACAGACTCAGAGAATCCAGCTGAGGGCCTGGGTCCCAGGGCAGTGCCCTGCATGAGGCCAGCTGAAGACCTGGAGCCATGGCAATGTCCTCCATAAGTCCAGCTGGAGGCCTAGAACCTACGACCATGTCTCATGCAAGTCTGTATCAAGGACTTGCCTAGGAAGGCCCAGAGGTCAGTGGCAGAAGCTAGAAAATCTGTGCCCAGGGGATGAGGGATCTGTGCCAGGAGGCTGAGGGTCTGCACTGGAGCCAGGAAGCAGTCTCAAGGTAAGGACCAGAGCTCCCCTGAAAAGAACTGCAGCAATTCTCAGCAACAGTGAGGTTCTGAGCTCCTCTGATGAGGAAAACAGCTGAGTTCACACCAGGAAAACCTGCGTGATGAGCCTCTCCGGGAGACTCAACAGTGCGCCATCTTCCCCTCCAGGTCTCCTTCTATGCTGTTGCATCAACCCTCAGTGGGGTCTTCCACACCCAGCACCACACTGATGCAGTTCAGCGGGGGGTTACAAGTTTACCATGAGTTCATCCCCCATGAGGACAGTGAGGAGAAAGGTACATGAGTGGGAAGTTTGCAGTGTTTTTACCTCAAGTCCCTGCAGAAGGTATAAGCCCCACCCAGTTTTGGAAGAAAACTCCAAGGACAGCTTCATCATATACAGCGCACATGTAGCATACATGCACAGGCCTGAATGAACCTAGTACTTGTACTAGCGTGAGTCTGACAAGAGTTGAAAAGACTGATAACATCTAATAGTGTCATTTTGAAAAAATAATAATAAAATCTTCACAAAGCCTGCCAAATTTTGAAATGCACACATATATCTATTTATCTAATAAGTTTCCCAAATGGAGTCATAAGCATATAGGAGCATTTAAATATTGTGACAATAATTAAAAGATAGGAAAGACCCTCCAAGTGCCCACTGATGAGAATCAGTCCTATAAGTCATACTACATAAATATAATTGAGTATGATAATGAAAAATGGTGAGAAAGATGACACAGAAAGTAAGTGAAAAGAATACATAGAAAGAAATTTTAAAAGATAAAATAATGACCTGATGAATTACTTTCATTATCCTTTAACTGGTAGTGTTTTGTAATTTTAAAAACAACTGTGATTAGTGTATGAAAGTTGTGACAAGCACGAGGTACTGAGTTTCATCTCCGATATTGAAAAAAAGAATATGCAAGTCATGTTTATGGTAAACTCTTTCAGTTTCCTTTATATGTTGAAATCTTTCTATTTTGTCTTCTTTCCCTGGACATACATACATAGAGGTGATGGACAACTCTATTGCATATATAGATATTTTTTAAACTGAATTACAATAAAGGACACATTGCCGAGAAGGATTAGCTAAGTGTGTTTAAAATAAGAAACAGTGCTTTGAGGAGGATAAAGGCAGTGTGCCTCTTACTGTAATAAATTCCTTATTTAAACATTCACTATCAGTTCTCGTTGATCCCATGTTTATAGTAACTTCTGGGAAATTAAAATATTTTGGGGTCTCGTCATACGTCTAATTCACTGGATCAGAAATTGTGCAACTTCTGGCTCTTGCTCAAAATCAAAATGACCATGAAACATAAACATTTGAATGGATTCAGGACATCAAGGCTGCCGTGACGCCACAGCTAAAGACATTCAAGAAAGAGGACTCCCAGAACTGCTCAGAAAGTAGCAAGAAGAATGGCTAATGTGTTCGAAGTGACAGGGAGGATTTTAAAGGGATCTAATGTCAATATGTCTTCCACTGTACTAAATTGTTTTAAATGTAAATATTCATCATATTTTTGTAGACACACACATATTTTTGCATCACACCTCATGCACGCACATATGTAAATAGGCATGTTTTCAACACTTTGAAGATACGGTTTTATGATCTTTTTTTGGGGGGAGGCAGGGTCTCACTATGCAGCTCAGACTCATAGTGATCCTCCTGATTTCTGCCTCCCTAGTGTTGGAATTACATGCGTGCGCC
Organism: Octodon degus; assembly: GCF_000260255.1. Classification (NCBI taxonomy): domain Eukaryota; kingdom Metazoa; phylum Chordata; class Mammalia; order Rodentia; family Octodontidae; genus Octodon; species Octodon degus. Next base: position 7,884,341 of record NW_004524643.1, on the reverse strand, counting down.
ACCACACCTGGACTCCATCTCCGGCTCAGTGCACCCGGGGGTGGTGCCCTGGCTCCTGCGTTTACCTAAGAAGCCAGTCGGCTGAGCTATATTGCCGACCATGTTTTACAATCTTCTACCTTTCACTGTTCGTCTTGAGAAATCAGTTGTGAGTTTAACTGGTATTTATCTGCAGGTTTTCTGCAGATACTAGATGTGACTTGTATTTTATTAATTTTCTCTGGGATTTCTAGGCATGGAATTTGAAGTGTCCTGAACTCATTCATTCTGAAAAATTCATATCCATTATCTTTCCAATATCCCCTCTCCTCCATTTTATCTTCTATGTAATTAGTTGACATTAGATTTCACACCATCTACTAAGCTTCTTAACTTTTATACCATAATCTGTGTGTCTCTGTCTCTCCATCTCTGTCTCCTCTCTTTCTCTCTCTCTCTCTGTCTCTCTCTCTCTCTCTCTCTCTCTCTCTCATGCACACACACACATACACACACTTTCACTCTCATTCTCTCTCACTCTCACTCTCTGACACAGAAAGAAAGTGGCCATTTACAAACAAGGGAGAGAGCCTTCACCATACACCAGGTCAGTTAGCACTTTGAACTTACTCAACAGCTTCCAGAATGCTGAGAAAATAGACTTCCATTGTTGAAGCCACTGTGTCTATAACATTTTGTTATAGTAGGCCAAAGTGACTAATGTAACATAACTTCTATTTATTTAGAAATATTAAACAAATTTGTGTTGAAACCAATAATTCTTTTATGTGCATTCCATGCAGGTCTGAATCTTCAATGTCTTATTCCCGATCATTCTGATTTGTGATGACTTCTTCCATGTATATTTTGTGATTTTTAAAATTTTTATTTCATGTCCATTAATTCTTAATCACAGAATATTTCTTAACCCACATTTAAGTCTCTTTGAGTTAATTTTCAGTGCTTCTATTTTTTGGTTGAGAACATGAATAGTTCATGACAACTTCAAAACTGAATTTCAGATTTAAAGGAACTTCTTTTTGTTTATTTAGCCCTTCTTTCCAAATTTGTTCAAGTACTTTAAATACTGGTTGCTTAGATACACAGACAGACAGACAGACAGACAGACAGACAGACAGACAGACTGACTGAATGACTGACTGACTGACTGACTGACTGATGGACAAATGTTTGCTAATATTAATCTGTTTTGGAAATTAATGTTTTATCCCATGGCAACAGGTACAGGAACTTCTTTAAAAAAACAATTATACTTCAAGGTGTGAGACGTAGGCCCGCACATATTACAGGTAGATCCTCAAATAACTGCTCCAAGGTGCTTCGTAAAATTTAAAAAGTTAAAGTAAAACATGTAAAGGCTTTGAAAATTTAAAGGTTGAAATTTCCAATCATACATCTTCTATCTTTTTCAGGGGCACAAAAGCCATTCCAGCTTATGTCCTTACCATAAGTCATAAAGGAGGAAAGCTTGCCAAGTGTGACCTCTTCATCTGATTTATAAAGCATGATTTCTGTCCAAAATCTCTCTATAACAAACTTATCCAATTTAGTCTAATCATTCTTACATTAGAGTTTTGTCTATTCATAGCAGACAATATCTGTGAGTCATTTGTTTAAAGTAGAGTGCTTGTTAATTTCCAACATTAATGTCTTGGAAGAAAGGCCTCTGAACTTTACAAGTCCTAAAATAGCTGTTTTGCAAAGTTATAAAGTTAGAAAATAATCAAGATGAGTAAACTGTTTCTCACCAAAGCAAGCAGGAAAGGGGCAGGATAGCTATACATAATGGTTCAAGTTGGTCAAGCTCCACCCTCTGATAGGTCCTCCGCTATTCCTTGGTCTCAATGAAGACAGAAAAACTCTTGCTTCATCTCACCCATAACCCTACCCCTGAGCGCTTCCAAGCCATTGCCACTTTAGAACACCAGGTTGGGAAAAGGTTTAGATCTAGAATGTCCCCCAAACAGATCATGAGTTCAGAAGTGAGGCTTTTGAAAGGTGACTGGACCATGGGAAAACTACACTCCAGGGAGTTGAAAGTGCTCTGAGGACTCAGGGTCTGGTTGCAAGAGGCGAGTCATTAGGGGTGGTGTGACCTGGAAGGGTACATCCGCCTCCTTAGCTTATCCCCAAACTATGCTTCCAGCTACCATGACACAAGAAGCTTTCCTCCACCAGCCCCTTCACCCATGCCCTTCCTGTCTCAGAGCTGGACAAGTATGGGTTGAATGGTCTAAAATCCATGAACCAAAATAAGCCTCTCCTCCCTTACGTTGTGGGAATAGAGTATTTTGTCACTGTAATGAGGAAAGTGACTAAGACAATGGATTTGACCAAAATGATAGTCTTCTGTCTCTTCTCAATGCCACACATTCCTTTCCTCTAATATGAAGTATAAACTTAGTGCTTGTCCTGCAGAGAAGGCTTGAGGTCCACTTAGAGGCTGTCTTGGCTCATAGGGTCTGTTCCCCAACCTCACTGAGTGCCCTTCGTAGCAAACTCACTCTAGCACACTGCAGCTTCTTCTCTAACCTAGTTCACAACCTTTAAAGGTTCTCTGCTACTTGGTAGTGACATCCTTTTTCTGGAGAAGAATATAAATATGCTGAATATTTGTAAAACTGTTACATCTCCATAAGATAATTTATACATAGAATACAACTTCTAGTTCCAGTGAGATAGCTCAACAAACTAAGTGCCTGTTTAGGCAAGAACCAGAACCAGGGTTCCATGCCCTGCACCACATGCCACCCTGTCCCTGCCCCCTGGGCACGCTGAGCTGGCCACTAAGACCAGGCACAGTAGTGCATGCCTATAATCCTAGTGCTGGGAGGCTGAACACAGGAGGATCACTATGGGTCCAAGCTGCATAGCAAGACCCTGGACCAAATAAATAAATAAATAAAATTAAAGTTCTACTGGAAAAGTAAGGGGTCAAGAGATCTAAAAAGAACTCTTCATTATAGATCAGCCAAAACAACAACTTAAAAAACAATACTTGGGCTGAGGAGATAGTTTGGCAGACTAAGCACCTACCTGCCAAGCACAAGGACCCAGATTCAATCCTCAATACCGCATGCTGTGCTGGTCCCCAGGCGTGCTGAGCTGACCACTGAAACCAGGCATGGTGGCAGCACGTCCCTGTAATCCCACTGCTGGTGAGGCTATGACAGGAGGATCACTAAGAGTCCTAGCTGCATAGTGAGACCCTGTATCAATTAAAAATAAATACTTGTTAAATACTGTGTCTCTGTATAAGATAAAAATGCATAGCTGAAGGACAGAGTGAAAATGTACAAGTAAACCCAATTATTTTCATAGGTAGGTATATAGGTAATAGATAGATAGATAGATAGATAGATAGATAGATAGATAGATAGATAGATAGACAGATAGATAATTAGTACTATGTATGGATGGTAAATAAGCCCATGATAGGACTTTCAGTATCGTTACTCATTAGAGAAATGCAAATTCAAGTCACAGTGAGGTGCCTCTCCATATGTTAGGAGCACTGAAATGTCAAAGACTCATTCCCACCAGGCCAAGCTCTAGTGAAGAAGTAGAGGAACCAGAACACTCAGTCACTGCCAATGAAATAGGCCAACCACTATGGGGAATGGCTTGGCAGTTTCTTAATCAGTAAGCATGCATGTAGCAGAGGAGCTGGCTGCTCCACTTCACAGTTTCACCCAAGAGAAATAGAAATATAAGTCCAAATTTGTACATGAATCTTCATAGAGAATTTATTTATAGGAGCCAAAAACTAGACAACCCAAACTTTCATCAATAGGAGCATGGATATACCAATTGTGGCATTTCTATACAATAAAAATACTCTCAGCAAAAATAAAGAATGGACTATCAATACATACTACAATATGGATGAATCAGAAAACAATGAGACAAAAAGGCAGACCAAAGAAAAGAGTATATACTGAAAGATGCTACTGATATGCAATTCTGGATCCTACAAATGAACCCTTCATGTGAGAACCAATCAGTGGCTGCCTGGGCACGAGGGACTGATGAGAGGATTACAAGGGGCTTCCAGAGAACTCATGAGAGTGATGCATCTGTTCGTTATCTTCATTGTGGTGATAATTTAGTATGTGCATACCTAAGTCATATCTATAATGTTACTACACTTTGCAGTAACTTTACACTTTATAGCAATTTATAATGTGTTTATTATTCCTTAGTAAATCTTGTCAAAAAAGAAAAAGATAATTAGTACTGACAGTCACTTGGGAGGACTGATTTACTCATTTGGCACAATAGACACAGTTCCAGGATCCAAAGACTTTTTTAAGTTATTTTAAATAAGAGCAAAAAGAAGAATGAACATATAGTAATTAATGAGGCCTGGAGTGTATTTGTCTTTATAACAATGTAGTTATAATACATAACTTTTTATGGAGGAAGAAGGCTATGAAGGGAAGAGTGCCTAGGACCCATGAAAACCATAATGTGGCCCTTCCTTGGAAATCTTAATTATCTCTATTTAAAAATCCCTGCCATCCTAACAATCACCCTTAAGCTACCAAATAAGCATGCAGGCTAAATTAAAACACACTGTGACTGGTATAGAAATGTAGCTACAAAGGGCCAGCCAGATAGCTTAACAGATTAAAGTGCCTACTGAGGTAGACTCAGGGACTGGGGTTCAATCCCCAGAGTGCTGTACAGGCCCCACTCCCGGGGCTCACTGAGACAGAGAATGAGACTGGGTGTGGTGGCACATGCCTGTAATCCCAGCACTTGGGAGGATGAAAACAGAAGGAGCACTACGAGTCTGATCTGTGTAGTGAGACCCTATAGACCTTGTACTGAATACATTAAAAAAAGAAAGAAAGAAATGTAGCTACAAGACAAGGAGTGTGCCCTCCTGCTTAACTTCTTTCCCAGTCTTCTTAGATAGACTTGGAGCTGCCAAGTTTCCTTGTTAGTTTAAGGAAAAATGAAATTATATCCCAATTTTTATTTAAAAATATAAAGTTACTAAATATTAGGGGCAGAACCATTGCAGTGGTGAATCAAACTATGGGGTCGTTCCAAACTTGATAGCCACAGAAAAGAGCAAATGAAGATGGTGTCCTTGGTAAAAAGAGACTGGCAGTGCCCACTCCAAGAAGTCTACGCTTCTGCCTGCAGGTGTAGGCACAGCAGAAACCTGGGACTGGGCCTAACACAGGTGGGTGTGGCCTTCTTGGACCTTCATCTTCGCCGTCTTTGGCTCTGGATTACTAATCCCTAGAAAGCACATCCCAGGTCTGGCTCCAGAACAGGCTCGCAAGTGAGAGGCCAGCCTTCCAGACACTGGTGTCCAGGGCTTCAGGGAGGTGTGACAGTGAGAGGACCCACAGGAACCCAGGCTCAAGAGCGTGAATCAAATCTGGAGAGCCAGTCAGCAACCAGCAGGGTGCTATGGCCCCCAGGGGTTGTTGGTATGCAGTGAAGGATGAAGAGTCAGTCACCTGCTGAGGAGAGTGTTTCTGTGGCAGCATTATCTTTTAGTACTGCTAAGGCAGGCTTGTCTTCCCAGGTGGCTCACTCTTGTGACATTTGTAGCCCAGTCTTGAAAGATATTTTGTACCTGAATGAACACCAGGGAACATACCACAGACCTAAAACTTATACATGTGAAACCTGTGGGAGACAGTTCTGGTTCAGGGCCAAGGTTCACCCAAATCTAAAGCATTACATTGTAGAGAGGCCTTCAAAAAGAGCTGAAGGCAAAGCCTCATTGGTAAAGAACTGGATAGTTTGTGAAGAATCTCACTTGTCAGAGAAGCCCTTTACATTTGAGGTGGAGCAGAACAGCTGGGCTTGTAAGCAGCAAACAGTCACCTATAGGAAGAGGAAAACAGCCAGGAGTGCTGAGAGTAGGGAGGCCCTACTCTCACTGTGGGCAAAAGCATTACAAGTGCAGTGAATGTGGGAAAGCTTTTAGCTGCAAAGATACACTTGCCCAGCACCAGAAAATACATAGTGGAGAGAAGCCTGATGAGTGTAGCAAATGTGGGAAAGCCTTCAGCCACAAAACTATACTTGCTGAACACCAGAGGATCCATACTGGAGAAAAGTCTTACGAGGGCAGGGAAATGTGGAAAAACCTTTAGTCAAAAAGACAACCTTATTCAACACAAACGAATCCATACTGTAGAAATGCTCTATAAGTGTGGTGAATGTGGGAAATAGTTTAGCTATCACCCCAATTTAATCATATACTAGAGAATTCACAATGGAGCAAGGCCTTACAAGTGCAATGATTGCGTGAAAGTCTTCAGATGCAAGTCCACACTTGCTCAACATGAGAGTATACACACTGGAGAAAATCCTTTGAGTGCAGTGATTGTGGGAAATCTTTTGGCCACAAATATACTCTTATTAAGCATCAGAGAATTCACAGAGTCAAAAACCTTTTAAATACACTGATTGTGGAAAATGATTTAGTTGAAGCTCTGACTTTATTGCACATCAGAGGGTTCACACTGGTGAGAGACCTTTTATATGCAGCAAATATGGGAAAGTCTTCATCAGAACTTCCACCTTGTTCAGCATCAGAAGGCTCACCCTGGAGAAAGGCCATATGAGTGTGGCTAATGTGGGAAGGCTTACAGCCTAAGCTCCCACCTCATTCGGCACCAGAAAACTCATGCTTCAAGAAGACTTTAGGAGAGCTTTCAATACAATTTCAGCTGGATGTTGAACTTGAGAATATCTTATGAATGCAAAGTATATGGGACACTTCAAACACTATTTTTGCACATTCTGACTTGCTCAAAAGTTTCAAGAGCTAGTCACTGTCAGTACCTATGGCTGAAACCCTGTTAACTTCTCCAGCTTACTCACTAAACCATCCCTAGGGAAGGCAGGAATTTTCAAACTTTGTCCAATCTGTAGTGAATCATGAGACAGATGAGGTCTCCTGATGATGTCTTGGGTAAGGCAATGACCTCATTAGCCAAGAGGGCTTAAGCTATGTTTTGGTGCCTTACAGGGACTGTTTTTTGTTTGTGGACCTATTGCTCTACATGAGACTGTTTATGAGAAGGTCTTGCTTTTTTTGTCACAAGAGGGCCTTGGACTTGTTTTCTTTTTTGACCTTTGGCCTTAAATCTGTAATAAATGGGATTTCATATATGTGTCATTGTAACCTGGCTCACACATGAAATTTGTAATGGACTTTGTCTGCCTCCAAGTCCCCAAGTCAGGAAAGTATTTGTCCTATGTTGCTCTGGTTTGTAATAAAGGCTTTATAATTTTAAAAAATTTACTAAATATTTAAATATGAATAAATTGTACAGACTAAAACTAAGAGTTTTCACATGTTTATTTAGAGGATAGTGACTGAATTTTGAATTTTTGAAAGAGTTCCTAATGGAAGGATGAAAAGATAACTTCTGCATAAGAACAAGCTAACCATAGTGAAAACAACACAGCAGTAAGAAAAGGACAAATATTCTTAATGAGAAATGAATTATGATGAATTATATTAAAAATGTAATCTAGTATATAAAAATACCATAAATGTTCCCATAAATAGGCACAGACATAAACAGAAAGAACCATAAATAATAAGCAAATGTGAGAAAATGTTCAGGGTGTGACAAATTCAAATGAAACAGTGAGACATGTTTTATGTCAACCAACTTGGCAAGGTAGTTGTTACAATAACACTTGTCCCAGAAAATTGGCAGTAAGTCAGATATGTACATGCTTTTCTGACAGTGGGTATAAAATAGGAATTTAGCAGTGCATATTGAGAACCATAAAAACTGTCCACACTTTTTGACCAAACAATTTTATTCACCATAGTTTAAATAGATTGTTGTCTTATTCTTCTGTCATTGCTGAGATAAAATACCTAACAAAGTTAAAGGGAGAAAGGATTATTTAGCTCACAGTTGTGGAGATTTAAGTCTATAATTGGCTGGCTCCAAGGTAGGAAGGCACATAGCAGAGGGACAATAGGTCATGGTGGCAGAAGACAGCAAAAGCAACAATAGAGAGAGAAAAGGGACAAGCTTCTTTCTGTCCTTTATATTGGTTGCAGGTTACCTGCCCTAGGGTGGGTGCAGCACTCACACCATTCATCCCAGCATTGGACCATGAATCAATCACAAAATCTAAATTCAGCCATCTCTGAAAAGCCCACCCCTCTTCATGACTGCATGAGGCCTTTGGCTTGTATCTAGATGTACCCCCAGAGACGCATGTGCTCATAGGTGGGGCTGGCTCTAGGGTGTGTGGTGCTGGGATTGTGTGATGCCAAGGTTAAATAGTATGATGCTGAGATTAAGAGGATGTGATTGCTAAATTAATCTACAGATTGGGTAAGAATAGCTCTGGGTGTGGATAATGGGAAGGTCCATCCTCAAAAGATATAGGGGGCACCACCCAAAGAGTGAGTAACCTGGAAGGGATAAAAGGGAGTAATTTCTGCCTCACCATTCTGTGCCTCTTCTTTACTCCTTCGCTGCTCTGCTACCATCTGCCCACCATACAGTTTCTCCTCTGCGATTCATCCTCTGCCAGTACCACCCTGCCTTGGAGCCAGCCAACTATCTACTGAAACCTCTTTCCTCCATTGACTTTGAGTGTCAGGCATTTTGTCTCAGCAGCAAGAAAATTAACTAAGACAGAGATCATTCAGAAGGATAGCAAATCTCTATGTAAAAGCTCTTTCTTGTAACATCTATAATAGCAGAAACTGAAAACAACCTAAATGCCCAACAACATGAAAGCAAAAATGGTGAGCAAATTGCAATACATTGACTGGGTAGAATAATCTGCAGCTATTACAATTATGAATAGGAAGGAGGGTAAAGGAATTGTTGAAAATACCATTTAAAAAGTAACGTATATACAGGGGCTGAGGGTTTGATCCCAGGGCCTGCTGTGCTGGCCCCTCCCCCAGGGCATGCTGAGATGGCAATTGAGACTGGGTGTGGTGGCACGTGCCTGCAATCCCAGCTCTTGGGAGGCTGCAAACAGGCAGATCATTATGAGTCCCATCTAGTAGTGAGACCCTGAACACCCTATAGACCCTTCCCTAAAATACAAAAAAAAAGAAAGAAAAAAAAAGTACATGTGAATACTTTGTTGATGGCTGTGGGAGATAGGTCAGCATACAGACAACAGTTATGAAGAAGGAAAGAAAACAGGCCATGCTTGCTCCAGCTTTGGCTCCTTAAATGTATACCATTGCTGAAGCTTCTCTTTGACATCTACGCACACCCCTACTTGCATTGTTCCACCTCCTTCCACAAGTCCTGCTTACCCAGGATACCATGGCCCCTTAGAAAATCAACAGATAGATTTATTAATTTTCAGCCTTTATTTACATGATGTACTATTAAAACACACAAATGAGTAATACCTAGATGCTCACAGAGTTCACTCTATGCATACATAGATGAGGAGATATTTGCAATATAGAGTAGAAGTTCATATGATCATTGGGAAGCAAAGAACCTAAGTGGGAGCCAGAATTCTTGAGTCAGCTATTTTATGTCTTCAAAGTGATCATCTCTGCACCCCAACCCCAGTGCTGGGGATCAAACCCAGGGCCTTGTGCAGGCTAAGTGCTGTACCACTGAGCTACACCCCTGTCCCTCTTCAAGGCAACTTGCATTTAAAAGATGCTTGAGAAATTTGCTTCCTAAGAATTTGCCTTGACTCCTCCACTTGCCTCCACATCACTTGTTTTTCTCTTTCTGGCTGCTCCTTCCAGAAACATCAAAAAGCTCACATTTCCCTTACAAATCAAAAATTTAACTTCACACTCCACTTTTTTTATCATCCATAGATCCTTTTCTACCTCCCATTCCATATTCACTGTTTCTATTTCCATAGTTATCAGTTACTGCTTCACCCACCATTATTCAGTTACTGTTTCACCACTTATCCAGCTTACTATGATAATTAAAACCACAAGAAAAAATAAGAGTGCACAGCAAAATGTATAGCTCATGTAATCCAGGCATAAGAGAAATGGCCAATGAAGGGTGAATTCCATGTGTTCAGATCAGAGAGCAGGCCGGTGGTGAGTTCAGTGAAGAATAGAAGGACCTGATGTGGGGACATAGGTGGGAATCCCAGCAAGTGATCCTGCAGGGCACAGTCAAGTTTCTTGTTTATTCTATGAGGACCAGAAAGACATGGGATGGGGGCAGAATGAACAGGGTCTTCAGTTTGGGAATCACATAATCTAGCTGTTTCTAAAAGATCGCTCTGGTTGTAGTGTGGATACTGGGTTGATGGATCAAAGGATGAAAACATGACATCACTGTAGCCCGCATGGGAGATTTTGATGGTTTTGATTGATGGGACAACAGTAGATATGGAGAGAAATGGATGATATCAGTTATATTTTGGAAATAGAACCAATAATCTGGGGTAAATTGCAAGGATCAACACTAAAGAAGAGAAGAATCTAATAAGGATCCTCTGTGCTTGACTTGAGATCTAAGTGACTGGTTGTTCCCTTTACTGAAATGAGCAATCCCATATTAGACAGGAGTCTGGAGGGGAATTCACCAAAGGCTACACTAAACTTTAACACTCATAACATTACCATAAGTCATACTTGGCACAGGTATTAAAAGAATAGAGGAGAAAAGTCATGGTGTTTTGGTAGAGCACATCATGTGTTCCTCTTCTGTTAGGATCTTTGAAGAGCCAGTTCATTCAACTATCCAGAAGACATTTCATCAAGTGACAGGCCACATGAAGAATTCTAGATCTGCATTAGTCAGATTCAGGGGTTTCCCTAGCTTCATAAAATTGTTGCCCAAATGAGCCAATATCTCTGTAACAACTCCAAGAACATAGCTTCATTTCCCAGAAATGCCCACAGCAATTATAAGAATGATCACACTTGGGGAAACTCCAAAGCATATTCTCTTACCAGGTGTTCATGGTTTATTTGTGCTTTGCCCCAACCCCACCCCCAGCCTTAGATTCCAATCATGAACCATTTTTACTATAGGCAAAGTTTCCTGGAAACATATTTGACATTCTTACCCTCTTTAAGTTATTAGAAAAACAGATGCTGCTGTGGAGGATGGAGCAGACCAATATCTGTACCTGGCTGGTGTGCAGAAGATAAATATACCATGAGCTCTCAGGAGCGCTCATATCTGACTGTGATAGCTAAGTTTCACCTGAGGATTCCTTCATAGAGGCTTTGGGACACCAGTCCTAGCCTACCTGCTACCTCCCATCTGGAAGCATCTTCCCTGAACAGGAAGAGGGCTTTTTCTTTCCCTTCCATTCTTTTCTTTCCCTTCCCTCCCTTTTCTTTTATTCATAGCTGGCCTGGAGGGAGTTGATGTCTATGGAAGTGCCCAGCTATGGTTTGAGTAAACTCTCCAAAGCTCAGGCAGTAGTTTAATCACCACTCTCAGTACAAGGAGGTAGGATCTTTAGAAGGTGAGAGGACTAGGGCGGGACTGGGTTAGTCACCCTGGAAGTGACTTTGCTATAAAAGAAACTTCAGGGAGGAAGAGATATATTACTATATGTATGCAGGATGGCTTGGATAATTCCACAGTTGATTTCTATTGGTCTACAGAGGAGAGCAGTTGACACTTATTTTTATTGTCCTTTTAATTTCTTGTAACTTTTTCTTTTTACTAGTTCTGCATGTTTATATCTGGTAATCGGAACAACCAATTTGAAGACAACTATGCAATGCAGCAGTCACTGTCAAATTCCCATTTTTTTTTTTTTTTTTTTGGTTTGGTGAAATTCTGCAATGTTTTGAATGTTTTTACTATTTTTTATTCTCTTTAGATAAGAATAACAATAAGTAAATAAATACATAAGTAAGACTTCAGCTGATCCCTTGCTCCCAGATATGCCCTTGCCAGGGAATACCTTGCTGCACTATAACGCAGAAGACCCTCGACTGATGCAGACACCTTCATACTGGACATGCCAGTCTTCAGAACCATGAAAATAGATTTCTTTTCTTTATAAATCACTCACTACGTGGCATACTTTTATAGTAACATAAAATGAACTAAGATACGCCCAGATCCCAACTCCTCTGCTGCTAACCGCAGCAGTGCCATGCCTGGCCTCTGGCTGCTGTGTGGATCTTCTCCAGTGAGCTGCCTGGCTTCCACTTTATCCATTACAGTTTGCTTTTGGCCCTACCTCTTATGTCTCATTAAAGAGAAAAGGGGATTAGGAGCAGTAGTCCCATTGGTGGGCTCAAGGCCACCAGCATGTGTTTCTGTCTAGTAAATGAGATCAACTACCTAGGCTGGTTCGTATCCCTCAAGAATTGTTTGTGAGGTATTCTGGGCATAAGTCGGTGAAGCAACGTAGACTTTTAGGCAACTTGCTATGATTCCAGTGGTTGGACTCACCACAGAGCATACCATTTGCAGAAAAGCCTTCCTGGGGACTGGATTTCAGATTGCAATGAAGTCTTTCATTCAACGGGGAAGCAGCAGAATGAGAAGAAAGGAAGAGAGGACAGGAAGGAGGGAGGGAAGGAGGCATTATAGCATCTATAAAGGGAATATCTCAGTTATTTGGATCAAGAATCAGAATTCCACTCCCTTTGGGATGATTAGAGCTGAAAGTAAACTAAGGTGTGGTGATGAAGCATGTTTTACAAGAGTGCATGATTGTAGGAGAACAGATGGGATCAGGCCTAAGTGACCTTCTCTGAGCACAAGGGAGCAACACACCTAGCTGTGCTCCTCGGGTGGTGTGCAGGCATGCTGGCACACTGACAGTGCTAAGGCAGCATCCACCCTGCTGAGATCCAGCTGCTTACCTGCGTGTATACTGTAGATAATGGGAAGCAGATGAATCTTCTGCCCTGTTTGTTCCCATGTCTGAAGAAATAAAAGCAAGGTGAGCCAAAGGTTCTGTACTCTTTGTTAAAGATAGGCAAGAGCCCCTGGTCCCTCTTTTAAAGAGACACTAATTCTGTGTCTCTTTACTTTTTATCTTCATTCACCTTCTGACCAAGGACAAACTTATAGCCATTTCCAAGCAGGCTAGGTTTCCATACATGGTAGTTGACACGATAGCTTTGCAGGGGCATGGTCTTTATTTTAGGAGCTTAAAGGAGGAGCTTTCTAGAAAAATGGTACAGAAACCAAGACTCTAAGGATCAAAGGAAAGCCCCATGCATCTACTCATCCAACAACCTTATTTACCATGAAGGAGGTATGGGCCAGAGTTGTACCCAGTTGACACTGGAGGCAGAGGCAAAAGCCATAGAAGATTTAAGGTCAATGGCTTCCTGGGGACACAGAAGGCAACATACAGCCTGACCACAGTCCTTACCACACTCTGGTTAGAGTTCACTCTAGCCCCAGACAGAAGAGGCTTGTTATGGCTTGTATCTACATGTCCCCCCAAAGCCTCATGGACTCATAGGTGTGGCTTTGAGAGGTGACTAGATATTAGTCATGGATACTGGGTCATGAGTATATGACACTGGATTAGTCCACTGGCTGGCTTAGCATAAGTCTCAGTGTGGTGATGGACTCACTGAAGAGGGAAGACTCACCCTAGATGTGAACAGCAACAACTGATAGGCCTGTAGAGTGGATAACACAAGACACAGCAGGAGGATGGCTGCAGCTTCCTCCCTGCCACACCATGAACTGCTTCTCCTCTGCCATGCTGCCTTGCCTTGGAGGCAGCCAGCTACGGACTGAAACTGCCACAGACTGTCAGCCAAGATAAACTTTTCCTTAACTAGTGGGTGTTAGAAACTTTGTCCCAGTGACCAGAAAATGACTAAGACAAAGGTAAAGTTCAGAGGGCTTTCAAAATCCGTGTTTCATCTGCCTCTATCCCAGGCCTGTCATTTAAATAACCTCACCTATTTAATTCATTCATCTAAAAGCTGCATCTGTGCCATTTCTTCTTCTGCCCTAAGCTGTTTTCGTGGCAGCCTCAGGAACTCTAATCTTTTTTTTTTTTTTAATATATTTAGTACAAGGTTGGCAGAGTCTGCAGGACCTACAGGGTCTTACTACACAAATCAGACTCAGTGATTCTCCTGTTGTCAGCCTGCCAAGCGCTGGGATTACAGGCACGTGCCACCATGCCCAGTCTCAATTGCCACTGTCTCAGCACACCCCGGGGAGCGGGGCCAGCATGGTACACTGGGGATTGAATCCTGGCTACCGCACTCTGCCTAAGCAGGCGCTTTAGTCCACTGAGCTATCTGGCTACCCATGAACTCTAATCTTCATGATAATAAAAAATAAAAGGGTATTGATCCTCACTTCACAAATGAGGGAGCCGGGGAGATGGCTCAGTAGAATAAGCGCTTGCCTGGCAAGCACAAGGGCCTGAGTTCAATCCTTGGTTCCACCAAAAAAAAAAAAAAAAAGTAACAGATGAGGAAACTGAAACGTGGCCAAGGCCATAGGACTAAATGAGAGAAGGTTGGTTAATAGGAAATATAATTGGAAGCTTAAGAGATCT
>NW_004524643.1:7857458-7869769 GCF_000260255.1 Octodon degus | reverse complement strand
AAAAAAAAAAAAAAAAAAAAAAAAAAAAAAGTGCTTCCCTGGCAATCGCAAGGGCCTGAGTTCAATCTCCAGTTCTGCCAGGGAAAAAAAAAACAGGTAACAGATGAGGAAACTGAAACGTGGCCAAGGCCATAGGACTAAATGAGAGAAGGTTGGTTAATAGGAAATATAATTGGAAGCTTAAGAGATCTGAGTCCTCTCTTTGTTGGTAACACATATAAGTGACATTTTCCTCCTGTTTCTTCTGCTGGGAAGCCATGCTCTATGAGGGTCCTTCCAGTATTTCACTGTGAACTTATAAAATCTCTCCATTCTGTTCCACATTCCTCACCCAAATATTTTCTTAACTCTGATTACCAGGGGAAAAGCCAAAACAGCTTTGGAACCCAGGGATCACCTTTGTGTGAAGCTTCCAGGAGATTCCAATGTTTAGCCAAGGCTGTGTCCCAGTGGACTAAAGGTCTTGGGGGTACAGACAGGAAGGCTCCCTTCATGTGCCCCTTCCTCCTTTGCTGGGGACCAGGCTGTGGGCTGTGTAAGGGTTAAATTGCTGACCATGGTGCTCTGGATCCACAGGCCTGAAGGCAAGATAACACTGCAGCTGTGGGAGCTGAGTCTCACTCAGAGAATTCCAGGGCAATAACTGTCAGCCTTAAAGATAAAACAGTTATTCTAACTGGCAAAATTTACTGCTTAAAAAAGCCTTTGTTCTAACTTCCATGGTCCAGCTCATTTTCCCTGCCTTTACTTCAGCTTTTCCTTTCACTTTCCCTTACCAGTCTCCCAAAATTGTCTGAAACCCAAAAATAATAGGTGTCCAGAGAAGTCTTTGTCTTAGTTCTGGAGAGTTTTGACCTTCCTGAGCTCCTCCCAAAATTATTTTCTCTCTCTCTCTCTCTCTCTCTCTCTCTCTCTCTCTCTCTGGTATTTTAGGGAAGGGTCTACAGAGTTTTCAGGGTCTCACTACTAGATCGGACTTGTAGTGATTCTCCTGTTTACAGCCTCCCAAGAGCTGGGATTACAGGCATGTGCTACCACACCCCGTCTCAATTGCCATCTCAGCGTACCCCGGGGGTGGGGTTGGCACAGCAGGCCCAGGGGATCACACCCCCCATCCCCACACCTGCTTGCAGGTGCTTTAATCCACTGAGCTATTTGGCCAGCCCTTATTTATCTCTTTTATTTAAGTCTTCACTGCACCCCATTTGAGGGTATTGAGGGCTCAAGCCAAGTTCTGGATACTTCATATCCTCCATCTCCAGCCCCAGTTACCTCCTCCCTGCAGTGGGGCTGCAGTCAGGCTACATTCTTTAACTGCTTTCCACACCTTTACAGTTTGGCCATTACTGATAGCACTAATGGACTCTGCAGATTAAACAGTCATGGTGATCTATGGTCATTTTAAGCTGTCCCAGACTTGTCTTGTCAGACAACAGTGAAAGCGGCCCTGCTCCTGGTCTTAATTAAATAATTTACTGTAAATAGCCTCTGTTTCCTCCAGCACCCATGCTTATTAGGCAAATGGAGGTGAGTGATGGCTGCCTCTAATGGCATGTGGAAGTAGAAATGAGCTGGCCAGATAGAGTGGTCATCCCAACAACTGCTGAATTAGATCAGAGGCACTTAAGGCTTTCACTCCTTCCTGTAAACTAGCTCTCTTCATGGAGGAGCAGCTAGGAGTCCTTCAGAAACAGGGCTGCAAGCTCTAGGGTGAGATTTTCAATTAGGAAGGGCCCCAGGGGAGGTAGGTGATGGTGAGGCTGCCTCCTTCCCACTTACTTCCACAGCACTCTTCCTACCCCCACCCTTTCACTCCACTCCCTGAACTGACACCCCTGTCCTGCCCCTACTGGCTAATACATTTCTCCAAGCATTATTCTTCCAAGAAGCTTGGGATTCATCCACCAGCATGGACAGGATCTGACATTGAGATGCCTACTATCTTCTTGTACTAGTGCTTTCCCAGGATCCAGGGCTCAGAGTGAACAGGGAATTATTTCCATGTCAACCATACTTTTCCACTTAGACAAAAGTTCAAGTTGCTTATTTACGCATTGCTCATTGACTTTATCTAATAGAAGTATTTACTTTAACCACAAACAAGGTAAATACTGTATTCTTTCTGCAAAGTATGTACAGCTCAGCAGCAGGAATGAGTGTACACATGGCATACCTGCAGCTAAATGCCACAGAGCTGTTACTGTCCCTTTACCCAATATGTTTGTAGTCATTGGAGACCATATCATTGGAGTATGCATGGAGGACACTTCTGGGAGGAAAGACAATTGGATCATATTCATTTCTCTATTGAGGTCCAAAAGCACACTGAATGGACTGGGGCTGTCCCTGTCAAGGCTGGGAAGCAGAACAAAGGTGTGGCAATGAGAAAGGTGTGTGAAAACCCAGAAGCAGACTGAGCTTCAAGGAGCCAGCAACCATGAACAAATACTGATTGTAGGGATAGCATGCCGCTGGAAATAGGAGCATCACAAATCAGCAACACGTACACACGTGGGGGGACATGTGTGAGCACTCAGAACTCTATATGAGCACTTTAAGACTTGAGTCTCACAGCAGAGAATCTCTCTCTTGCACTTCAGAATAAAATATGGGCTCCATAGTGCCCAGAACCATGAGTTACAAATAGGCCCACCGACCACCCACACTAGAACGCGGAAGGATACTCTGATGAAGCTCCCATAAAGAATATTCCTTGCTTCCACTCAGAGGATGAGCATCACCACCACGGCGAAACAACTTAAATCATGTTTGGGAAACACATCATATTCATCAACTATGTCATTGTAGAAACAGAGGGCGAGAATTAGGGGCCTAACAGATCAGTGCACTTGGTACAGCGTAGAAAACCCCTACAACTCCTTTTTTTCTTTCATTTTCCCCTCATAGATTTACTGAGGTACAGTTGCCACAACCCAATTACAAGGTACCCTTTAGCTTCCACCCCAGCGTCTAGCTAGTGTTCTCTACAACATGCATTTTAAGAGCTATGCAGTTTGGGTGATGTTGACATCCCCTCGCAGGTGTGATAAACGTGAAATGATCACACCTTTTTATAGCTCTTCCAAGATGTGCCAATATATAACATGGCTGAAATTGTATCACTTGTGTCCCAAGTTGAGACTTCAGGGCCTTAAAACAGGTTTTACAGGATGAGCTCTCACCCTCACAGAACATCATGTTCATGTGAACAATGCAGTCTTGCATAAGAGAACACAGAAAAGATATCTGAAGCATACCCATCATCAGGTAGGTGACTGATACCATATGAGCCCTACCAGCCCCTAACAGACCTACCACATGACCCTAAAGGTATGCATGCATCTAGTGAACACCACGAAGTACAGACTGAGCCATTCTGGCTGAGCCCTGCCCGAATTCCTGACCCAAAGTATCATGAGCAAATAAATTTTGGGAATTTTTATTACATAGCTAATATTACTGAAGACAGTGCACTAAACCAGTCAGGGTAAATCCTTCTCTTCTGCCACATTTGGTCAATAACACAGGACTAGACTAATCAGTACACGCAGAGCTAAGTTCAAGAAAGGCCAGACAGTGATAGCCTCAAGAACTTCCTGGGAATTCCAGGTCAGAGCTATTTTTCTCTATACTGGATGGCGCATTGTGAAGTGAGGTGGGGAACTAGGTTAGCCATTTTGCTACTCTAGGTGTCTGAAGAGGAAGCCAATACACAAGGATGCTACAGAACACTGAAGAGAAATGGAATCAGAGGCCTCTGTCACATCTCACAGAAATGCTCATCTAAACTTTTGTAACCATAAACCTCCAGGTTATTTCAGGCATTTGATCTAAGCTGTAGGCTACTTGCAAAAGAAACCAACTGACAGACTCTAAAGCTCTAGCTGTTAGTTTCATATTCTTTTTACGTGGCTTTTCAAAAAAAAAAACACTTAAGTAAAACAAAAATGAGGGATGCTATGTTTGAAACAGGAATATACAACACCCAAATCCCAACAGCCCCTTCTTATTTTTCTATATTAGTTTGCTAAGGTATGCTTTTATTCTTCTGCCATTTTACACATCCAACTTCTTCCTAAAATCTCCTTCATCCTCTTCTCAAATTTCAGCATTGAGATTGGATGGCATTTACTCTTTCTGTTTCTCTCTCCAAAAAAGAAATACTCTCTCCCTCCTCTTTGTCCAGTGGGACTTGTCCCTACCTCAAGTAACCACCGTCAACACTTTATTAAGTGATCCTGGTGGAAAGGTTGTGACTTGCACCTATCTTACTGTCTGGCACATGGTAAATATTCAGTGAATGTTGGATAAAATAAAGTTATGTGCTCCATATTAATTGCATGAGGGCATTATTTATTAAACAAAAAAGTTTTCTCACCCATCCCTTCAGAGAATAATGACTTGACAAAAAGACTCAGGATGTGAAGTTTCAAATTTATGACATGAAAATGGTCTTGGGAATAGGTAGGAGGAGGAGCACTTTGAACACTGACTGGAAGTCCCTCTTGTCCCACCCCCCCATTAGCCTTTTCCTTTATGCTAAGTATTCCATTATAAGAAAGCCTAGTCATCCAGCACACCATCTTCTAATTGTCTATTGCAGTCTTTTGTGGTTTTTAATTATTGTTCATTTGTGCTTCTCAAAGGTTGGCATAACTTGGAAGAATAGCAGAATCCAAAGTAACAAATTTTCAGTTGATATCTATGAAGCTGCCACTGTGTGTGTGTGTGTGTGTGTGTGTGTGTGTGTGTGTGTGTGTTTGGAGAAGCGAAGGGACAGGATGCAATAACACCATATTGCTGTGTGTGATAGCCTGCAACTGTAGTCCTAGTTGCTCAGGAGGAGAGCAAGACAGGACCATTAGGAGGATAATGGGACAGGACCATCACTGAGCCCAAGAGTCAAGGCTGGCTGGGCAACAAGGGAGTGGGTAGAGCCAACTACCACTTAGAAAGTAACTCTAGAGGAAGTAATTGCCAAATAAGAAATATTTCTGAAGAGTAAGCCCAACAAGTGAAAGAGGTGGAGAGACAGAGGTAGTCTCCTTCATGAGATCCTCCCTCTACTCAAGTCAGGCTCTCTGACTTATTGACTGTTCTGGAATCTTTTGTGCATCAGTACTGACTTGAGTTTAAGAAATTACTTCAACTCTCTTTTGAGGCCTCACAGTCTCCCAGTTATCTTATCTATTCTTCAGCCAACTGGATCTCAGGACTATTTCACACCATAGTCACAGTGCCAAGCATACAACAGGCAAATACTTATTCATGCAGCAAATATTAACGTCTGTCCCATATAACTGTTATGAGGACTAAAGGAAACAGCATTTTAAACAACTGGCACCCACAGTGGGTACCTGATGGATGGTGAATATTACATTGGTTTACTGGCATCGTTTCTTTCCTTACATCCTCTAATGTTCCCATATATCTAAGCTATTTGTCATGTGACTTTTGAACACCTCTTACTTGGGGACATGTATCGCCCAGCTCTGCTTCACTAACAATGACTGTGGCCATATGACTTACTTTGGTCAATGGAATGTGCATGGATATTACCTATGTCTTTGTCAAGCCAAAGGCCATAAATGATTCTGAGTGGGTCTTCTTGGCCTTATGCATCTTCTGCCTTCTACTACAAGAACAGCCTGCCCCCCTGCTCCTTCAGCCTGAGTACAGAAACGTAGGCATTTGGAGCAGTCTAAATCCAGGCCAAACTTAGGAGTTCACCAAGGTCAAAAAGTGCAGATGATATCAACCAAACCACAACTTATCTGCAGACTCATCTGAAGGAAAAATAAGTACTGTTGGCAGCCACTGAGACCTTTGGGATTGCTTTTCATACAACACCATTGTAGCATAGCTAACTAACAAATCCTGTTGATGTTTCTGCCCTCTCCCAGTGAATTTCTTCAGAAACCACTGTCCCCAAAGATTGACTCCAGTATGGCAAAGTGAAGTTAGCTGCACCCTCCCTCTGTATCCATACCCCTGGGGTACATGTTTCCTCATTCTTATCCCAACAGATGATGAGGATGTCTCTGAAAGCCCACTGAGAGAAACAAAGAGGTATCTCCCAGGGGCTCCCAATGAATGAATCCTCATGTTCCTTGATCCAATTTAGCATGTTTCTTGATCCAATTTAGCATGTTTCTTGATCCAATTTAGCTTCCATGTCCACCCCTTAACCAAAATCTGGGGCCAGAGAAAGAGTCAGAGATAGTCTGAATCACATGTCCTCTAAGTGCCAGGGAGTCAGCCTCAACCAAAGTACTTAGACTAGGCAAGCTTGGCATTAATATTCAATCAAAAATCAGGGTTAGCTACCAAGAGAAAGAGGAAATGAATGTTGGGAAGCCATGTTCTTATGGATTCATTATGAAGTTTGTTATCTTCAAAAAGCAAAAGACATTCACAGTTTTTTAAATAATGGGTGTGTTCTATAATACAATTCAAAAGGGGAGGTTCTTCCAGGACTCTCTCACGTAGGGTCATTAACTAGCAGAAGGGCACTTCCTCTTTAGCTACAGCCTGGGTCTGGAAAGACCATGGGTCTTGGCATTACTTACACCTGGATTTAAAACTGCAGCTTTACCACTTTCTGAATAACTAAGTGCATTGCTTAACCTCTCCGCAGGTCTCTAATTCACACAGGTAAATTACAGAGCAATAAAGATTACTTCATAGTGTCTTGACAGAATTTAAAAAAAAAAAACAGAGCACTTAAATTATCTAGCAAAGCACTAAGCACACAAGTGCTCACTTTTCTTCATTCCTTGTTTAGAGTATAATCAGAACAAAGGAAATGTAATAGCCTCACGTATGGGTCTTTACCAGAGAAGATCCTGTTCTCTGAGTCTATGAGACATGGGCTCATTTGGACCTGGGCCATGCTGGAAATATGTTAACAAATTCGTAATCTTTCAATATCCTTTTCCTCAACTTGGTTACCACCACTCAGGTTCTTTCTCAGTGTGTTACTTAATATCATGGTCTTCAGAAAGATCAGTCCTTTCCAGGGACCACATTTGGACCTCTACAAACGCTGATGCTCAGCCATTGTGTATATGGTTATTCGTTTCATCCTAAGATTGGGAAAGGAACTCAGTCTAGTCTCCTAGAAACTGAAGTATTTCATCACCTATCCTTCATCCAGATGGAGAGGATCAGTGGAGTTATCCTCCACTGGCATTGTGAAGCCCTTTGATAAACTAAAAAGCATTATGCAGAAAGTAGTAGCATTCAATATATATCCACAGCTAGAGGGCTAAGAGCTCACAGATCCAAATCAGGCAAGCTTCTCTGCTCCCAGCACTGCACCCCTGCAAATGTTGCAAAGTTTATACATAGAGTTCCCATATACCCTTCACTAGAGTCCATTTGTCAAAACTAACTGATTAGTACTGGCCCAGTAATGTTAACTGAACTGCAGAATTACTTCAGATATTGGCAGCATTTTCACTTTTTATTGTCAGGACATCATGTAACGTTTTGTTATTTAACTCTCCTCCCATACTTTCACAACTTCTCAGTCTTTATTTTTCATAACCTTTGTATTTTATAAATACACTGGTTAAGTTTTTTTTCACTGTCCCCCAATTTGAGTCATATGACGTCTCCTCATGACTAGGTTAAGGTTATAGATTTGGAGACGAACATCCCAAAAGTGAGGGGTCTTTCACCACATCATATGAGGGAGTCTAATGTCAGTATCTGTCATTAGTGACATTAATAATGATCAGTTGGGTCAACCAGTGTTTGCTGGGTTTACCTGTTACCAAGTTCCCATTTTTCCTTTCCTTATATCTGATTGCTACATAAAAGTCATCATACCCATCATAGTTAGGGGCACTTGAGCACTTCCTTCTTTTCTTATACTATACGATATTCCAGATTCATCCTGTATTTTCCATGCCTTCACCCTAGAATAAACCATTTACTCAAGATTTCATGCCTCATCTTATTTGAGGATGCTGTTCGAAACTGACATCTGAGTGGAAGGTGTACACCATTGTTTGATCAGCTTAAATGTCAAGGAATATGGTTGTTATCATAGGTTTGTGATCATTTTCCTAAACTCCTTACTCCTGATCTTTCTCTGAAAACATCCCCCCCAAATCCTCTCAACATCCTTTCATTCTCATACTTATTCATTCATAGATTCAACGTCTTTCATGGAGCACCTCCTATGCATTGGGTAGCATTGTCTTGGTACTGGGGATGCTGCTGTCTGAATGTACAGCATCTGATGTGATGGCTCTGCTGAGACTTCATCTTACTAGATAATAATGAGCCAGCAAAAAGGAAACAGTGGTGGTTAAGAAAAGATAACAGAAAACAAACAACTGTTCAGCAGGACAATTGGAGAATTCAGAATCAGGCTTGTCTTTTAATTCTATCACTTAATTACACAGCATCATCTTATATTTCAGAGTAGTCCTGCACCCCCACAATGTACACTGACTCTTGAATTCATCGAGTCCCCAAGCACATGACAATGATGTGTGACAGACACTAATGGGCACAAAAGAAATAAACACCCAACCAGTAAGAAATTGCTACTATGTGCTCTTGAGCAATTGGAATTTAAAATAATGAAGAAATTTAGAGCAGCCACTGTGTATCCTTTCCAGTATTGTGTGCTGGGGATAGAACCTAATATGAAAGATGTGGCCCTGTCCTGTATTAGCATCCATTTGGAATGGTAAGCATTAAAGAAAAGCCTCGTCCTGGAAGTGCCCTCAATCTGAGCCTTGAAGGAGGAGAAGAAACCAGTATTTGTGTGCCCGACCTATTGCATGTTTTGATCAGCTTAAACCCCAAAGAATTCATCTATCATCAGAGTTTTGTGATTAATTCCCTAACCTGTTCATTCCTTCCTTATCTTACCTCTGAAGAAGAGCCTGCCCCAACTCTGTAGTGCTCATTCATTCATTCATTCATTCATTCAATTCACTCATTTTATACCTTTTATTGAAAAGAGAGGGGAAAGACAAGAGAAGATCAGGATGTGAACAGGGCAAGATGAGTTAAAAAACTTATCACAAGAAGAGAGTTGGAGAAGGACGGCAAGTCCCAACACTCCTTAGAACTTAGATGAAAGTTTTGGCTATTTTCCCAAAGGTAACAAGGAACCATGGATAGCTTCAAATCAATAATTAGACTGGATAAGCTGGCTGCAGCAGAGAGTAGATTGGAAGGCAGAAAGTCAGCAGACCCTCATCATAAGGCTGAAAAAGACTTCACATTCCTCATGCTTCACAGTGTTCATGTAAAGATTAAAGTAGCAGGGGCTGGCCAAATAGCTCACTGGATTAAAGCACCTTCAAGCAGGTGCAGGGCCCGGGGATTCCATCCCAAGGCCTGTGGTGCCGGCCCTACCCCCAGGGCACACTAAGACAGCAATTGAGACTGGGTGTGGTGGCACGCACCTATGATCCCAGCTCTTGGGAGGCTGTAAACAGGCGGATAACTATGAGTCCAATCTAGTAGTGAGACCCTGAACACCTTGTAGACTCCTCCCTAAAATACAAAAAATAAAAAATAAAAATAATTGTACAAGATGCAGACATGATATCCTGTCCACAAACACTATTTTTCAGAAACACTAAATTTCCTAGAAGAGAAAGTAGGAAGATCAAATCTTTCTATTGACTGAATTAAGAGAAAGTAGCTGTATATTTATCCTATTTTGAATATACAGATACAAAATGGTCATTCATTTGTATCCCTTTATTTTGTTTAGTTTTGTCAGAGAAAGGTATTCTATTATCATTTAAATATTGTAGGTGTGTGAATTCAACAAAATATTCCAATATAGTCCAGTAGTCCATAATAGTAGTGGGATTTCTGTAGGACTGACAATATCAGAAGTTGTTGACTTGAACCTTTTACAGCTCAGCATATTAATACAGCTTTACTTTTATACTTCATTTTTATACTTTTCTGCTAGATGGTTAGGACCAAGACAAACCTATATAACAAGAACTATATAACAAAAAATGTAACTTTTGTATCTGATAAGGTCAGTCAAATCCCTCAGGATTTATCCTGAAACCCTGTACTGCAGTTTGTAGATCCTTTGTCAGTGTCAGCCATGTGGAAGAGTCGTGGCCATTGCTTGACCAATTTGCTCTCTGTGAAAGCCTGAGAGAATGTTTTCTCTCCATGTGACTCTCTTTAGGTATACTCTACATCATTGATCACTTTCCTCTGTGGCCCCATAATCTCCTTGATCATAAAATTTGGGACACAACTGAGTTACTTGATATTACATTACAGGTTCTCTTATGTCCCGAGTCTTCACTGACCTTGAATGGCTAGGGCCAAAATGTTGGCTGACCTTTAAGCCCTTCCTTTTCTCCAATTTTGATCTGCTAACTTAGGTTGTTAACCCTCCAGAAGAGAAGCTAATTATTAACCTGCAATATATGCAGTTCAGTTGATCCTATCTGTCTAAATATCAAACATCTTTGGCATATCATGGAACAGGTATTTTCCATCAAATATTCATATGTTGAACTTTAAGTCCTTAAAGAATATAAAGGAAAAATAATTTTATAAAAGTAGAAATAAGAATTTATATATTTTTTGCAAAGAAATTTAGAAATCTAACCATATACAGAATTGTAACAGGACAGACCTGTGATATTTCCTTATTCTTGTGTCTTTTTTTTTTCATTTATTACCCTTTGAAAAAAAAAAAACCTTTATTTGAAAGACATTATGGCAATAAATGGTATGTCATGAAAAGAAGTACATATTTAGGAGACCAGGATGTAAGGTACTCCAAGCAGGACCCCTCTATTACACATCACCATGCTCAGTGCAGCCGCCTGGCTCATGGGCACCAGCATATACAGTTAGTCAGGGTGAGAATCTCACCAGCCAACCGCTAGTCTCAAAAACCTGCTGATGTACCCCAGGATCACTGCCCCAACCATCACATGCATACAAATGCATGGCTTTCCCCTGTCATGTTTCCCAGCTTTTCTCCTTGCCTACTCCTCATTGTTCAATCCTCAAGTTCTCGCTTTCCTTTTATTTGTGTTGTAACATTCTATATGTAATTCCTCTTTAAAGTTCTTATGCTAAGGAGGCAATATGATATTTATACATGTGGGTCTCTAAGTATATCTTCAAGTGGCATCCACTTAAATATGAAGGCTTCGAGTTTATCATTCTTTATAGTTGAGTAATACTCCATTACATAAAAGTACCACATCTTTTCAACCATTCCACATGTGATGGGCATCTTGGTTGTTTCCAAGATCTGGCTATCATAAATTGTACTGCTATAAACATAGGTACGCATATATCACTATGATATGATGCTTTCAGTTCCTCTGGGAAAATTCCCAGTAGAAGCATAGCAGGCTTGAATGGGATTTCCAGTCCTAGTTTTTTAAGGACTCTCCACACTGATTTCCATAATGGTTGCACCAGTCTACACTCCCACCAACAGTGGAGAAGGGTTCCCTTTTCCCCACAGCCTCTCCAACATTTGTTGTTGGTTGATTTCTTTATGATAACCATTCTTTCTTGGGTGAGACGGTATTTCAGTGTTGTTTTAGTTTGCATTTTTTAGGATGGCTAGTAATGAGGAGCATTTTTTCATATATTTATTCACTTCTTTAATTCCATCCTCTGAGAAGTGTGTGCTCATCTCAGATGCCCATTTCTGGATTTGGTCTTTAAATTTAGGGGCCCTAATGTTCTTTAGTGTGTTATAAATTCTAGAGAGCAGACCTTTGTCTGAGTGTTTATTAGTTAAGTTTTTTTTTGGAAGTTTGTAGGTTGTCTTTTTCACATTGTTGGTAATTTCTTTGACATGCAAAAATTTCTCAATAAGAGGTGGTCCCAGTTGTTAATTCTTTCAAGTGTTTCCCATGCAATTTGATTTGTGTTCATGAAATCTTTGCCTACCCCCATGTCTTCAAGAGATCCTCCTACTTTCTCTTCTAGGAAATTTAGTGTTTCTATTTTAATGTCCAGTTCTTTAATCAATTTTTATTTTAACTTAGTGCATGGTGATAGACCTGGGTCAAGTTTTAGTTTTCGTCATGTAGAGAGCCAAATTGTCCAGCACCATTTGCTAAAGAGACTATCTTTCTTCCAGTAAGCGTGTTTGGCCCCTTTGTCAAAGATCAGGTGGCTGAGTGCATTCCTAGAGGCCTCTGCATCTACTAATCTATTCCATTGATCTTGAGGTCTATTTTGTTGCTAATACCATGCTGATTTTATTACAGTAGCTTTGTAATATAATTTCAAGTCAGGAATTGTAATGCCTCCTGCCTTGTCTTTGTTGGCCA
>NW_004524643.1:7855383-7857358 GCF_000260255.1 Octodon degus | reverse complement strand
TATAAAGTCAATACCCAAAAGTCAATAGCATTCCTCTACACAGATAAAGAACACACTGAGAGGGAAATGATAGAAACAATACCTTTTACAATAGCACCAAGGAAAATGAAATACCTTGGAATTCATCTAACGAAAGAAGTCAAAGATCTTTTCAAGGAAAATTGCAGTACTCCTAAAAAAGAGATTGTAGAGGATTTCAGAAAAAGGAAAGATATTCCATGCTCTTGGATAGGAAGAACCAACATTGTGAAGATGGCCATACTCCTAAAATTGCTGTACAGATTTAATGTAATCCCTATCAAACTACCACCAACATACCTCACAGAGCTAAAGAAATCATTCCTAAAATTTATTTGGAACCAGAAAAGACCTAGAATAGCAAAGGCAATCCTGGGCAATAAAAACAAGGCAGGAGGCATTACAATTCCTGACTTCAAATTATACTACAAGGTTACTGTGATAAAATCAGCATGGTACTGGTAACAAAATAGACCTGGGGATCAATGGAATAGATGAGAAGACGCTGAAGCCCCTACAAACAAACTCAGCCATCTTATCTTTCACAAAGAGACCAAATATACTGACTGGAAGAAAGATAGCCTCTTTAATAAATGGTGCTGAAAAACCTGGCTCTCTACATGGGAAAACTAAAACTTGACCCAGGTCTATCACCATGCACTAAGCTCAGGTCAAAATGGATTAAAGATCTCAACATTAAAACAGAGACACTAAATTTCCTGGAAGAGAAAGTACGAGGAACTCTTGAAGACATAGGGGTAGGCAAAGAGTTCATGAACAGAAATCAAATCACACGGGAAACAGTTTAAAGAATTAACAACTGGGACCTGCTCTTACTGAGAAGATTTTTCACGTCAATAAAAGTTACCAACAAAGTGAAAACACAACCCACAAATGTGGAAAAAATCATGACAAATAAGTACTCAGACAAAGGTCTGCTCTCTAGAATTTACAAAGAAATAAAAAACACTAGCACCCCAAAATTTAAAGGCCCAGTCCAGAAATGGGCATCTGAGATGAACACACACTTCTCAGAGGATGAAATTAAAGAAATGAATAAATATATGAAAAATGCTCCATATCACTAGCCATCAGGAAAATGTAAATTAAAACAACATTGAGTTATCATCTCACCTCAGAAAGAATGGTTATCATAAAGAAATCAACCAACAACAAATGTTGCAGAGTTTGTGGGGAAAAAGGAACCCTTCTCCATTGGTGGTGGGATGTAGACTGGTGCAACCATTATGGAAATAAGTGTGGAGACTCCTTAGAAAACTTGAACTGGAAATCCCATTTAAACCAGCTATTCCTCTATTGGGAATTTTCCTGGAGGATCGAAAACATCATATCATAGTGATATATATGTGCCTATGTTTATAGCAGCACAATTTGTGATAGCCAAATCTTGAAAACAACCAAGATACCCATCACCTGAGGAATGAATGAAAAAGATGTGAAAATCAGCCTGCCTGTACTAGAAAATCAGCCTGCCTATCCTACGGCAAAATAAAGCATCAGATCTCCTTGAATAACAAGCAGTGCTCACAGTTTAATGGAAATGGACACTGCTGTTGTCAAGACTGTCCTTCCCTGGTGGCTCCAAATGGGAGGCTGTGGAGCTGGATGCCTTCTGCACAGGGACAGGGAAGTCACTGAGGCCAGTGAAGAAGATTTTCATTGTGGTAGCTTATGTCATGACATGTCTTCACAGGGCATTTTGTTTGGTGTTTGAAACTTTCTAGGTTTTGATCAATTTTGGAAGCCAGTTGTTTTTCTAAAGTAATGTGCTTTTAACATCAGTGGTCTCTGAACAGTAATTATGAAGTATTAAAAGAAAAAATTGTCAAAAAAAAAAGAAAAAGAAAAAGATGTGGTATTTTTATACAATGGAGTATTACTCAGCTATAAAGAATGATAAACTTGTAGCCTTTATATTGAAGTGGATGCCACTTGA